>NW_024412407.1:30636929-30684983 GCF_014898765.1 Herpailurus yagouaroundi
AATCTCGTGCCAATTCTTTCTGGCCTGCCAAGTTTCAAAAGAGAGATCAGTCACGAGTCTTATAGGTCTCCCTTTATATGTGAGGGCACGTTTACCCCTTGCTGCTTTCAGAATTTTCTCTTTATCCTTGTATTTTGCCAGTTTCACTATGATATGTCGTGCAGAAGATCGATTCAAGTTACGTCTGAAGGGAGTTCTCTGTGCCTCTTGGATTTCAATGCCTTTTTCCTTCCCCAGTTCAGGGAAGTTCTCAGCTATTATTTCTTCAAGTACCCCTTCAGCACCTTTCCCTCTCTCTTCCTCCTCTGGGATACCAATTATGCGTATATTATTTCTTTTTAGTGTATCACTTAGTTCTCTAATTTTCCCCTCATACTCCTGGATTTTTTTATCTCTCTTTTTCTCAGCTTCCTCTTTTTCCATAACTTTATCTTCTAGTTCACCTATTCTCTCCTCTGCCTCTTCAATCCGAGCCGTGGTGGTTTCCATTTTGTTATTCATTTCGTTTAAAGCGTTTTTCAGCTCCTCGTGACTGTTCCTTAGTCCCTTGATCTCTGTAGCAAGAGATTCTCTGCTGTCAGCTATACTGTTTTCAAGCCCAGCGATTAATTTTATGACTATTATTCTAAATTCACTTTCTGTTATATTATTTAAATCCTTTTTGATCAGCTCATTAGCTGTTGTTATTTCCTGGAGATTCTTCTGAGGGGAATTCTTCCGCTTGGTCATTTTGGATAGTCCCTGGCATGGTGAGGACCTGCAGGGCACTTCCCCTGTGCTGTGGTGTATAACTAGAGTTGGCGGGCGGAGCCGCAGTCAGACCTGATGTCTGCCCCCAGCCCACCGCTGGGGCCACAGTCAGACTGGTGCGTGCCTTCTCTTCCCCTCTCCTAGGGGCGGGATTCACTGTGGGGTGGGGTGGCCTGTCTGGGCTACTTGCACACTGCCAGGCTTGTGATGCTGGGGATCTGGCGTCTTAGCTGGGGTGGGTAGGCAAGGTGCACAGGGGCAGGAGGGGCAGGCTTAGCTTGCTTCTCCTTAGGTGATCCACTTCAGGAGGGGCCCTGTGGCAGCAGGAGGGAGTCAGATCCGCTGCCGGAGGTTTGGCTCCGCAGAAGCGCAGAGTTGGGTGTTTGCGCGGAGCGAGCAAGTTCCCTGCCAGGAACTGGTTCTCTTTGGGATTTTGGCTGGGGGATGGGCGGGGGAGATGGCGCTGGCGAGTGCCTTTGTTCCCCACCAAACTGAGCTCTGTCGTCAGGGGGCTCAGCAGCTCTCCTTCCCTTTGTCCTCCAGCCTTCCCGCTTTCTGAGCAGAGCTGTTAACTTATGACCTCCCAGCCGCTTAGTCGCGCTTGCTGTCGGAACACATTCCGTCAGGCCCCTCCGCTTTTTGCCAGCCAGACTCGGGGGCTCTGCTTGGCCGGCGAGCCGCCCCTCCACCCCGGCTCCCTCCCGCCAGTCTGTGGAGCGCGCACCGCCTCACAGCCCTTCCTACCCTCTTACGTGGGCCTCTTGTCTGCGCTTGGCTCCGGTGACTCCGTTCTGCTAATCCTCTGGTGGTTTTGTGGGTTATTTAGGCAGGTGTAGGGGGAATCTAAGTGATCAGCAGGACGCGCGGTGAGCCCAGCGTCCTCCTACTCCGCTATCTTCCCTCTCTCCATCCTTTCTTTGGTTTAGACTCTCCTCATGTAATAATGAGCCCAATCAATGAGTTCCTAACTGCTGCCTTTTCCTGCAATATCTCTTCCTTCCAATCCATTCTCCATGAAATTACCATTAATATTCTATTTCAAATACAGTCTGATCATGTGACCTGCCTGCTTCAGAACCCTTCAGTGGAAACCTGTTGCCTATAAAATTCTCACACTATAAAATCCGCACACTTTACTATTCTACACTGTATAGCTCTCATGACCTATCTAACTCTCTCACCTCTCCTGCCATGTCCTGACTCTCACTTTATGCACTTGGAATCAAATGACTTGCTGTTTTTCTCATGCAACATGCTGTTTCACAGCTCTGTGCTTTAAGTCATGCTGTTTAACTGCCCTGAATGTACTTCCCCACATTCTTTGCCTGGCTAACTCTTACTCATCCTTAAAACTTTAGTTCTCACCATGCTGTCTTCTCAGGAAATGTTCCCGAATCTCCCCAGTCTAAGTGTAAATACTCTGAGCTCCCCTGCAGCTAGTGCATCCCCATAGCCCTGCTCTCATACCATGCTGACATTTTTGTCTTTTTCACTCTACCTGATGTAAGCATCTCATTGGCAAGGGCCATCTTTTTATTTGAGAGGGATTTATTTAGGATTCTCAGCTTACTGGAGTGAGACATAGAACCATTTTATTTTTCCAATAATTGACACCAAGTCAACATCTCTCCCTTTCTCATTTGGTTATAAGCACCCTCTCATGAAAATTCTGTTCACTTCTAATAATTTCAATCATTAGAAGAGTAAACTTCAAGTTCCTAAGACCCAGATATATTTGCTTTAAAATGTACTTTCATATTTAATTAAATGCTCTTTAAAAAAAAAAAAACAACTTCTTCTTTTCTCCCAACCACATTATCGCTTCTCTTTGTAACATTGACTGAATATAGTTACCCTTTGTGGGCAAGTATCCACATGGGGCACTTTTGATAGTACTTAAGAGAGGCTTAAGTGAGATAGGATGCATCCATCTAATTCCCTGGCAAGAGACATCAGATGGGTTTTAATCAACACCTGTATGTGCATACACACATGCAAACATGCATGAGGTTAGTTTTCACAAATTTAGCAAATAATGTTTTGGGGGTGTTTAGCATGAAAAGGACAGCTACCTATTGAAGTACCTGCTTGCCATAGTAGCTCCAAATGTGGGCTGCAGCATTGGCATACCCTTTCTCAAATCTGTCATCTCATTCCCACACCCTTCTCCAGTCCCAGCAGGATTAGGCACTCACTTATCCATCAGCCCAGAAACTTTCAACTGTGAGATGGTGAATATCCCCAAATTAATGGAAGGGCACCCCCAGTTTTAGGAGTGACTCTGTTGGGGCTTCTCTCACTCTCTCAAATAAAGATGTATTGAAGAAAGAGTCTTTATTTATCAACACTTCTCTACTCCAAACACACACACGCTCTTCTGCCCTCCAGATGATGCTGATAATACTGCAGCCCCAATAGCTCACAGTTCCCTGAATTTAGGTTGTTAAAATTTGTATTCACTTATATTCAGCAAATATTTATTGAAGGCTATTATATGCTGACCAATGTAGTAGATACTAAGTTGATCACAGTGAATAAAACAGAAAGAATCTCAATTTCTAGTACCTAACATTTTATCAATTGTATAGTTGGTGATCGATAACTATCTGGGAAATGAAAGCAGTCAAATTACTTGATGTACAAAGGGAATAAAATAGAGAGTTTTCTTATTCTTGTTAATGAAATTATTAAGGTTTCAATTCAAATTAACTTTCAACTTTATAGTTCATTTCACTGGTTTGCATTTTCAACTCAAAAAAAAACACCCCATTTTAAAATTTTACTGAAACTATTTGTTATAATAAACCTAGGATAAGTTGAAATAACACACCATTCAAAGTCTCAGTACCTTGAAATAAAAGTGCTCAGGTTGCACCCATTTTGGGAAAAGAAACTCCATTATTTAAAATGTCATTTGTCAGGGCATTTGTGTAAAAAGAAAGCTGGAAAGGCACCAGCCAGAAATTAAATGCTATACCCTTTGTGCTCACAAACACTTGGGCAGAAATAGTAACATGATCCATAAATTTGCAAGGGGAACAAGGAAGGCAATATTCCCATCTATCATAAAAAACAAACAAATGAATTGCTAATAAATTAAATTTCCAAGAATAACTACCACTTCTGAGTTGTAATCATGACCTTTAATCTTTCAGTGACCTTTCTTATAGGCTTCTGACAGTCTTGTGCTCTACATTATGCTATAGTAAAATCAAACATTAAAAGATCTGGCACTTTCTTGCAAAAAAAAAACAAAAACAAAAACCAAAAACCAAAAAATTCTTTGGCCAAGTCATTCTTTCTGTCTGAATTAATAATTTGTTGGGTGGAATACAAGATACTCTTTGAAAATTATAAGATTTTGAAAGCCATATGAACAGCAGATGATCAGAACAGGGTATCTCAATCTAAGAATAATTAACATTTTTAAAATGTTTATTTATTTATTTATTTATTTATTTATTCATTTATTTATTTATGAGAGAGAGAGAGAGGGAGAGAGAGAGAGAGAGAGAGAGATTGCATGAGTGGGGGAGAGGCAGAGAGAGAGAGAGAGAGAAAGAGAACCCCAAGCAGGCTCTGTGCTGGCACAGAGCCTGATGTGGGACTTGATCCCATGAAAATGAAATCATGACCTGAGCCAAAATCCAGAGTCAGATGCTTAACCGACTGAGCCACCCAGGTGCCTCAAGAATTATTATCATTTTTGACTGCATAGTTGCATGGGGTAGTGCATCCTAGGATGTTTAGCAGGACCCCAGTTATCTACCCATTAGATACCAGCAGCACCTCCTTCGAGTTTTGCTAGCCAAAAATTGTATCCAAATATTGATAGATGTTCCCTGGTGGGACAAGCTCCCAGGGGACAAAATCACCTATAGTTAAGGACCACTGACCTAGAAAAACTTGTTAAAACCCTAGTGATCATCACATTATTCTCTGTTGCAAACTTGTAATGCCATTAAACGAATCTTTCTAGCCTTTCCATCTCTAAAGAATCTCATTCCTGAAGAATTTCTTATGCGTCTGCATCATCAGAGATACCCTTTTTTTCCAGCAATAGACATTAACTGGCCATACTATGTTCATAACTAGATTACCTTCCTCAAACAGGTATATCAGAGTCTTTTCTTTTCTTCCAGCTGATTCAAATGGTGCTCTCCACCCCTTACAGGGGACTTCATGGCTCTCCCACTGGAGGAAAAGAGGAAAGAATAAGGTTGAGAAGAATTTGTTAAATTAATACTATTTATGCTGGAAAGAGAAGAAACCTTGACTTAAAGTTTCGTAAACCTTACAGACATTCAATCTTGTAAAAACAGAGAATCCATAAGTAGCGCAAGCTTAAGACTTGGTATGTTCGTCTAACAAATGTTAGTAATCCTAGGTTCTCTTCATTTCTCTTGTCTGACATCCATGAAGTTGGATACATCTTCACACTGGAATAGGTGGCTACGTTAGTTTTAGGTGACACAACATGGCATTACAAGATCCAAAGCAAGACTAGAGATTGTCTCTCTACTGCTCTGTTAGGAGACAGAAACCTTTTCTAAGAATAGAGCCTGCTAGACTGGGAATTAGAAAACCAAGTTTACTCCAAATTACTCCAAGCATTGGGGCAAATGCATTATTAACTGTCAGCTTCAGTTTTCAGATGAAATGATCTTAAAAACCCTGACCCACTTTGCAACTTTATGAACCTCTATAAAATGTTTATTTTCTTTAGTATAAATATGTGATTGGAATCCAAAAACTGAATAAGCACTAAAGTAAGTCTGCTTTCCTGTTGGAGAATGAAATGTATTTCTCTTCAGATGACTTCATTGTTAAGTTTTGTTTTACTCTCCTCTGGAAAGTGAATGACTACAAGAGCCCGGAGGTGTTGCTGTGTGGAGGGAGGGAATTTTCTCTCAGTCGTTCTAAGGTCCCAGAGGCACTACCCATCTCCAGCTCATCCAATCAATAGCCAGTTAGGGCTGCAGAGAAACAGTGAGTAAAAATTACGGAATCGATCTGTCCTGCCCCACTTGGGCCATCATTCACTCTCTGCACTTCCGAGGTTGTGAAGGGACCACTCAGGTTAATGGAAACACAGTGGCAGACCTGATCTTGCGTTTTCTCATTTCTCCTCTCTTGCCCTGGAGTGAATGGATAGGTCTAAGAGTCAGAGAGGCCAGGAGAATCATGATGGAAATTCCCATCTAGACACCTTTCAAAATTCACCAACTCTAATAACACTAATCTATTTACTAAACTAGGGGAAAAGAAACATAACTTGGGGAAGCGAGAGGAATTTTCTCCTGCCATATAAAGGCGGTACCTAGCCCAAAATATGAAGGGCATTAATTAAAGAAAGGGAAATCTACCCCATCAAACATCTCTAAATTGAGATTCCAATTGTTTTGCAGTGAGTCTAATTACTAATATTTTCAATGAGCTTGAATATTATTTACTTTTAAATGGTCCTCTTAAGAAAGCTGTCATTAAATTAAAATATTTAACACTTTTTAATGATTACTGAGAATCACTTGTAGTTCATTTAAATATTGAACACCATGATATAATGGGAAAAGTTTTAAGTAAATTTAGATTCTAATATTAATCAGTTTTATAATGTTGAACAAGTAATTTAAAAATTGTAGTTCTTTTCCCTTAAGTCAAAGATAAAGTGAATTGGTTAGTGTAGAGTCCCTCTATGATCTTTTCTAGCTATAAAATTCTTAATCTGTGATTATTTGATTTGCATTTAAAAGGAAAGCTGATTATGCCATTTATCTGCAAGATTAGGCATAATAAAACCCCGGTTAATTCCACATTGTTTTGAGGCCTGCAAGCCAAAAGAATAAAGTGAAATTTAAAATTGTTTTCAATTTATCTTGTAATGATGCACAAATCAATTTTAAAAACACACACCAATAGTTTTTTAAGGTAACGACCATGAAATTTTTTAGGGATTCAAACACAATCTGATCAAAGTCGTCATCTGAATAAAGAAAAAAAGGATAACAAAAAGAACACAATATGTGTTACTGTATGTTAAAATCAATTTATTTTACCCTAATATTCTACTGGGGACACAGAATGATTGATGCCAACAATTCCAAAGTGAGGTGAGAGACAATTTTGCAAAAGGAGGTTGAAAGAAGTGGTTGTCTAACTTAGCTTCCTCACTCACCATGAGGGAATAAAATTGGCAGCATTTTGATTAGATAGGGATTTCTTTGGAGGATGCTGTCTGTACAAGAGGGACCGTGGTGCTTCTCACTCTACAGCTGAATTGAAACTTTAAGGAGACTACTTATCGTAATGTCCCTTACAGTTTGGTAGACACAATGGACAGTGTCTGACTCATGCTCAAGAAATCTGAAGCATGAGTAACTGGCTGTTTAGCTACTCTGACAGCAGAGAGATTAACCTGTGCTTTCCCGAAGTATTAAGGCAGAAGCTGTCTGAATGTTTCCCTACGACCCCAGATGTGGTCAGGCAAGAGAAAAAATATTTGTCCTGAAATGCTTGTCTTCGACAATGCTCAGGGGATTATCCATAGGAGCTAGATGTCCCCATGGAGGATGGGAGGTGCAAAATGCTGTATTTGCTAGGGTCTAAAAAGAAGTTATAAACCATAAACCAGAATATTTAATCTCAGAAAGAGAATTTGCAGTGAATTATCTTCAGCTATGGTGGGGATCCCAGTACTAATATTTCTTTGAGATCCTGATTTCAGTTCTCTTAGGTAAATATCCAGAGGTGGGATTACTGGGTTATATGCTAAGTTCCATTTTTACTTTTTTGAAGAACCTCCATGTTGTTTTCCATAGAGGTTATACCATTTTGCATTTTCACTAGCAGTGTGCAAGAGTTCCAGGTTCTCCACATCCTCACCAACATTTGTATTTAAAAAAAATTTTTTTTAAATGTTTATCTTTATTTTTGAGACAGAGAGAGACAGAGCATGAGCGGGTGAGAGGCAGAGAGAGAGGGAGACGCAGAATCAGAAGCAGGCTCCAGGCTCTGAGCTGTCAGCACAGAGCCCGATGCGGGGCTCTAACTCGTCAACTGCGAGATCATGACTGGAGCTGAAGTCAGATGCTCAACCGACTGAGCCACCCAGGCGCCCCTGTACTTTATTTTCTTGATAAAAATTATTCTGATAGGTATAAGGTGATATTGTTTAGATTTGAATTTCAATGATGATTAGTTTCGTTAAGCATTTTTTTCTTATATTTGTATTTTTTTTGTCTTCTTTGGAGAAATGGTTATTTAAATTCTTAGTCCATTTTTTAAATCAAATTATTAGTATTTTTTTTTGTTATTGAGTTGTAGGAGCTCCTTATATATTTTATTGATTTGTCCCTTATCAGTTATATGATTTGTAAATATGTCGTCTCATTCTGTAGGTTGCTTTTTCATTCCATTGGAAGTTCCCTTTGCTTTGCAGAAGCTTTTTAGTTTGATGTAGTCCAACTTATTTATTTTTGTTCTTGTTGCCTGTTCTTTTGGTGTCAAATCTGCAAATCATTGCCAAAACCAATGTCATGAAACTTTTCTTCTATGTTTTCTTTTAATTGTTTATAGTTTCAGGCCCTTTAATTTTCATGCATTTAAATGTTAATTTTAGGTGTTTAAATCCTTAATCCATTTTGAGTTGATGTTTGTGTAAGGTGTAAAATAAAGGTCCAATTTCATTCTTTTGCATGTGGATATCCAGTTTACTCAACACCAGTTGTTGAAGAACTAGCCTTTCTCCATTGTGTATTTTTTGCACTTCGATGAAGGTGAATTGGCCATATTTGCATGGGTTTATTTCTGGGCTACCTATTGTGTTCCACTGGTTTATATGACTGTAGTTATGCTACTAACATACTGTTTTGATTACTATAGTCTTGAAGGGTATTTTTAAATCAGGATTGTGATGCCTCCAGCTTTGTTCCTCTCTTTGGGATTAATTTGGCTGTTTGCAGCCTTCTCCGGTTCCAAATGAATTGGAAAATTGGCTTTTTCAACTTCTATAAAAAATGCCATTGAACTTTTTTTCTTTTCAAAAATACATGTTTTATTCTCTTCCCAGTGTATGGGGATAAGCACAGTTCATTTTTTTTTTTCTCAGCCAAAAATGAAAAAAAAAAAAAAAACAAAAACAAATTTGTCATTTTCTCTCTTTGTAAATCTGAAAATATTTTAAAGACTTCAATTATACCATGCCCTGGTAATGTTTGGATTAGGTATGTTTTTTAAGTTTTTTATTTTAATTCCAGTATAGCTAACATATAGTATTATATTAGTTTTAGGTGTACAATATAGTACTTCAACAATTATATACACTACTTTGTGTTCATCAGAAGTGTACTCTTTTCTCCTATCACCTATTTAATTCATCCCCTCACCCACCTGCCCTCTGGTAACCATCAGTTTGTTCTCTATAGTTAAGAGTCTATTTCTTGGTTTGTCTCTCTCTCTCTTTCTTTTTTGTCCTTTGTTCATTAATTTTGTTTCTTTTTAAAAATTTTTTTAACATTTATTTATTTTTAAGAGACAGAGAGAGACAGAGCATAAGTGGGGGAGGGACAGAGAGAGAGAGGAAGACACAGAATCTGAAGCAAGCTTCAGGCTCTGAGCTGTCAGCACACAGCCTGACATGAGGCTTGAACCCACAAACCATGAGATCATGACCTGAGCTGAAGTCAGACACTTAACTGACTGAGCCACCCAGGCGCCCCATCATCTATTTTGTTTCTTAAATTCCATACATGAGTGAAATCATATGGTATTTGTCTTTCTCTTATTGACTTATTTCACTTACAGTTATACTCTCTAGCCCCCTCCATGTTGTTGCAAATGGCAAGATTTCATTTCTTTTTAATGGCTGAATTATATTCCATTATCCATTATCACATTGTCATACACACACACACACACACATACACATGTCATATTTATACATATATATATATATATATATATATATATATATATATATTTATCTCACATCTTATTTTTGCTAGGGCTTGCATTGAATCTGTTGATTGCTTTGCATAGTAAGAATATTTTAGCAATATTGAGTCTTCCAGTCTATGAACATGGGATATCTTTCTAAATGTTTATGTATCTTTAAATTTCTTTCAGTAATGTTTTATAGTTTTTACAAGTCTTTTACCTTCTTCATTAAGTTTATTTTGAAGTAATTTTTTTGTGCTATTACAAATGGGATTGTTTTCCTAGTTTTTCTTTCAGTTAGTTTATTGTTAGTATATAGAAACATAACTGATATTTGTATATTTATTTTGTATCCAGCAATTTTACTGAATTCATTTATTTTTGTTTTTGTTCGATTTTATAGAGCCTTTAGCATTTTCTATATTTAAGATGATGTCTTCTGCAAACTAGGACAATTTTAGTTCTTTCTTTCTGATTTAGATGCCTTTTATTTCTTTTTCTTGCCAAATTGCTCTGGCTAAAACTTCTACTACTATGTTTAATAGAAATAGAGTGGACATCCTGGTCTTGATATTAATCTTAGAGGAAAACCTTTTAGTTTTTCACTGTTAAGTATTATATTCATCCTTTTTCAGTGTAGCAGAGTAGTGCTAGTTGACAAATAACACTATGCTACCTGTGGATTCTACCTGAAGTGACTCAAGTTAAACTCAGATTTAAAAAAAAAAAAGTTTATTTATGGAGAGAGAGAGAGAGAGAGAGAGAGAGAGAGAGAGAGAAAGAGAGAGAACATGTGCATGTGAGTGAGTAGGGAAAGGGCAGAGAGAGAATCCCAAGCAGACTCAGAGTAGACTCTGATGCAGGGCTTCATCTCAGGAACTGTGAGATCATGACCTGAGCTTAAATCAAGAGTTGGACACTTAATGTACTGAGCCACCCAAGTTCACCTATGCTCAAATTTCACTGGTCAAAGCAAGTAGCTTGTCACTCTCAACTTCAGAGGTGGATGAAAATTTTTCTATCATGTGTCTCAGGAAGAAAAAGAAAAATTAAAATATTTGTGAGTGGTGCAAAGACTAACACAAAGTGAAGATGGAAGATAAGAAATTTACTTTTTGAGATTACATAATCATTTAAATAAGGTGCAATTTAAATTACTCAATGTATACATTTATTAATATTATTGATATATATGCATTATAATTATGCTTATTATTAATAATATTATTAAAGTACCATTTATAGCTACACAAATTGTAGCTACAAAACATGATATGTGCTAGTGGTTTCAGAAAAATATTCTTCACTGCATGTTTGCTATACATGATCATAGGAAGAAGTATTGCCTAAATGCTCAAAAATGAAAACATGACTTCCTACTGAGAAATTTCTTAAAGATTGGCATGAAACTTAATGTGATTTTTAAAGATCTTAATGGTCAATGTTTTGGAAATTCTGTCACATAATCACTATTCTCCTTTGAGAGAAAGACAATTTCATGAAGTAGCCAGTAATAACATTAGAAGTGAGTTCACCTAACAGTAAATTGCACTTTGTCACTGTGTGCCATGGGAATGGGCATTTCAATGTTTGTACCATGGCTGGCTGACTTAATATCATGTAATTGACTGGCATCCTAAGAACAGAGACAGCAACACACTAAACAGGTCTAAGTATCGTCATCAAGCTGATTAATTGCTCAAGAATTATCATCTAAATTTTGTTAACATTTCTACTCAATAATTTTTCAACAAAATTTAATAATCTTCAAGATACTAAAATTTCTGTACCTGTACTGGAACCTTTTATGGAGTCTTTCTTGTAGGGTCTTCTTTCTCTAGTAGTTGTCATATAAATGTTAGAAACTGGCTTAAGTTTTATCTTAATTGCACCTTTTGTTTTTCTCTATCTACACACACTCCAAAGGACCTCATCAGTTCCTATACCCATAATGATATCTGCAGACCAATGGCTTCTAAATCTGTGCCTTCAGACCTGATTGCTTCTTATCCCCAGACTCAAACACCGGGACTGCCTCTGATACTGCTATGTAGATATCTAAAATACATTTCAAATTTTACTTGGCTCATAGTAACTTTTAATCCTAGATTTGAAACTTATTCCTCCTGTCTTTTTCAGTTTTATAATGATCATACTAAAAACTTTAAAAACTTATTCTTGATTCCTCTTTTTCCCTTATCTTGAACCCATTTTCAAACGTTGTTCACTGTACTCTCCAAAATATATTCCATACCTGACCATATTTTTCCCTTCTGAAAAGCTACTTTTCCCAAGTCAATGTCATTTCTCATCCAGAACCCTGCACCATTATCCCTGATTCCCTTCACCACCCTAAACTTGAGTTATTCACCATAGAAGACAAAATGATCTTATAAAAATTAGCTCATCTCACTGTCTTGCTAAAACCATCCAAAGGCTACCTTCTGCAGGCACAATGAAACACCTTAGAAAGCTCTATCAAACCTGGACTTTCTTATATCATCTAATTCTAGTCTTTCTCCTAAAATTCTACATCACCCACACTGACCTTTCTCTTCCTTGAGTATATCAGCCTTCTTTTGGCCTCAAACCTTTGCATTAGCTCTGCTCCCTGAATTTCCCATAACTAAACCTTAGACTAAAATACTATCTCTTCAAAATTCTTTGATTACCTGAAAAAGGCAACCATTATACCACTGTACTTTAGTTCCTTGCATACCTCTAAATAATACATAATCAAGTCAGTTTATTTTTATTATTCTCCTGTGAATTATTATTTGATTACTTTCTTCCTACTTCCTTTTATATACATATCCCTCAAGAACAGAGACTTTATCTGCTTTATTCAATCTTGCAATCCCAGAATTGAGAATATTATCTGTCCCTTAATAAATAGTAAATACTATTAATATTAAATATTAACTAGTAAATAGTAAATACTAATTGAATGAAACATCTGTAAATGTATCTTTAAGTATGTCATACTTTATCTTTTAGTAAGGGTTGACTTTTAAAATGAGGAATTTGAGGTATATGATTTATAATATTATTTCCATTTCAACTTTCTTTTGAAAATTACAGTAAAATTATTTTTTTCCAAAGTACTTAGAACCAAGCATCTTTACCAGCATAAGCAATGATTATAACAAATTATATAACTGATTTGCAACAATGCTGCATATGTAAATTATACTTTTAATTCTCATCATCATCTCAAAAGCACTTGCTAAAATGTTCAACCCCCTGAGCAGATATTATTATCTGATTGTTCGGTATGGAGATTTCTTTGGAAGCAATTTCTCATCTATTTTACTTCTTTTTTTGATTCTCAGTGGATTGATTTTGTCAAGCTTCTAAGTTTTTACTACTTGTTATTAAATTAAAGAGAATTGAGGCATGCTTCTACTCATATCTTGAATGAATGGCATGTACACAAACATCTTCCTTTTTATTTAATTAAAGTAATTTTTATTAGGCACCCAAGTGGGACACTGTGGAGGAGACAAAGATAAAATTTTGAAAGATAGTTTTTGCATTTTAAAATCTGCAGTTAAATATACTAGTGCTGGGGAAGAAATTACTAGTTTTGCATTATTTTCTATCTTCTTATCTCTACTAACAGAGACTTCTGTTTTTAGGTGGA
This sequence comes from Herpailurus yagouaroundi, assembly GCF_014898765.1. Taxonomy (NCBI): domain Eukaryota; kingdom Metazoa; phylum Chordata; class Mammalia; order Carnivora; family Felidae; genus Herpailurus; species Herpailurus yagouaroundi. The sequence continues at coordinate 30,650,257 of NW_024412407.1, forward strand.
CACTTGCACCATTTCTCTCTCAATCTTTTTTTTTTTTTAATTTTAATGCCTTATTTATTATTTTGAGGGATAGAGAGAGAGTGAGTGGGGGTGGGGCAGAGAGAGAGGGAGACACAGAATCTGAAGCAGGCTCTACGCTTTGAGCTGTCAGCACAGAGCCCAACACGGGGTTGGGATTCACAAACTGTGAGACCATGTCCTGAGCCAAAGTCAGTGGCATAACTGACTGAGCCAACTCAGGATCCCCTCCCACATTCCTTTAATTTAAAAATGATGTGTGTAGTTTTCAGGTCTTGTCCCATTGATCAACATGCAATTTTCTAGCTAGTTTCCCCCTCTTCTCCTTTTACTCGCAAAATGAAGAAACTGGAGCTTTGCCCTTGAACTCAGAGGTAAAAACTATGTGTTGAAGAGGACAGAACTCTAGCAGCTTGGACTATTTACCTCTTACACTAGAGAGAGATAAAAACTTCTCATCTAGATATTTTACTTTGGATTCTTTTATCACTACTGCTTAGACTGTCCTCTAAATAATACACAGTTCCCAATAAATATAGGAGTGTTTTTATTTCCAGTTTCAAATATGTGATTACAAATGGAATTTTAGAACAAAAGCTGTAAGAAGTTACCTATAATATTTTATGATATGTTTTTAAGGATAAAAAGTAATATGGAGTAAGAAGAACAGGATGTGGCTAAAAATGGGTGAGATCTTTCTGGGGTGATGAAAATGATCTAAAATTAGATTATGGTATTGACTTATTAATTTCACAAGTTTACTAAAAATCATTGAATTGTACAGTTAAAACAAATGAATATTTTTGTTATACAAAGTACATCTCAATAAAGCTGCTTAGGAAAGCAATGCTGTGCTTATATACTAATAAGGAGAGGCAAATTAATTTTCATGGTTTACTTTGCTTTCACCTAAGTATATTAGCAATATTCCAAGAACTTTTCCCTATAGTTAATGCATTTAAAATTAGGAAATAAGTATAAAGTAAAAATTGGAGATAATCTTTCTCCAAATGATAATACACACACAGAATCTTTATTTGGGTGATTTTTTCCATTGTGAAAAGCCACTTTTCCTACCATAAATGTAACTCTACCCAATATGTATGAGTATTTACTTACTCAAAGAATATCTGTACAGATTTGGATAAACCAAGTTGCATTAATTCCTGTATAAATCTACTAGACTGGGAATGTTTGGACAAGGCATAACAGTAAGATAGCCTAGTGACATCAATATGTAAGATGAATAGGAACATCAGAACAAGGTGGGAAGAATAAATGTTTTAAAGATACAGTTAGGTCTACCTTCAGACAATGTTGTTTTATATAGACTTCCAGGGAATTACAAGCCAGTAGGAAATTTTACAATCAGTTATAGGTTGGCTTTCTTGAAGTACAACCTTGAGGTAGGCTATAAAGCAAAGAGACAGTTTCAAGCACATATTCTTTTTGGTCCCATCCATATACACACTAGTGGTGTCATTGCTGATGCTGGCATCTTCAATCACCATGAATCCTGTCATATCCTACCAGAAACTTCTCATAACTCCTAACCCTATCCCATATGCTTCCATTGAAACCCGTGATTTTATAATTTTACTTTTCACAGTATATAGTAATGGTATGACAACTCATTCATTTCCTAATCAAATATAAGCTCCAAAAAGACAAGGAAAGATATTTTAATTTTGGAGCCCAATACCTAACACAGTGCATAACAAATAATATGTACTTGGTAAATTCTTGTTGACATTGCATCGATTTTCAAGACCTTGAAGCAGAAATTACCACCTCTGCAAAGTGGATAGTTCAACTGAAACTGACCTCAATTTACCCCACCCGAATGCACAAAAAAGCCCCAAATGATATTAAGATTTTTTTTCAAATTAAAGGAATGCCTGGGTGACTCAGTCAGTAAGTGTCTGATTTTGGCTCAGTTCATAATCTCGTGGTTCGTGAGTTTGAGCCCTGTGTCAGGCTCTGTGCTCACAGCTCAGAGCCTGGGGCCTGCTTCAGATTCCTTGTCTCCTTCTCTCTCTGACCCTTCCCTGCTTGTGCCCTATCAAAAATAAATTTTAAAAACTCGAAAAAATTTTTTTTCAAATTATAAAAAAGTACCTTTGAAAATCATATATGTGAAATCACCTACATCTTAAAGAAATAAACAATGAAGCTTATTCCTTATGAAGTATTCAGGATGTAAACCTGCTTTTCAAGAATTAAAAAGGCCAAGAAAAGACAGGCTGTAGGAGCACCTGGATGGTTCAGTTGGTGAAGTGTCTGACTCTTGATTTTGGCTCAGGTCATGATCTCACAGGTTCGTGAGATCAAGCCCCGTGTTGGGCTCATTGCTGTCAGCGTCCTTGGAATTATCTCTCTTCCTCTCTCTCCCTCTCTCTCTGCCCTTACCCTGCTCACACTTGATCTCTCTCTCTCTCTCTTTTTCAATCAATCAATCAATCAATCAATCAATAAGATTTTTAAAGAGAAAAGACAGACTTTGACTTGTCAGGTATAATTTAACAACATCGCTCATATTTCTTTTTTTTTTTTTAATTTTTTTTTTCAACATTTATTTATTTTTGGGACAGAGAGAGACAGAGCATGAACGGGGGAGGTGCAGAGAGAGAGGGAGACACAGAATCGGAAACAGGCTCCAGGCTCTGAGCTGTCAGCCCAGAGCCCGACGCGGGGCTCGAACTCACGGACCGCGAGATAGTGACCTGGCTGAAGTCGGACGCTTAACCGACTGCGCCACCCAGGCACCCCCATTGCTCATATTTCTTAATGTCTCTAATTGAACTTCTGAAATTGATTTAGCTACAAATGGAAGAATTTCTACTTATCTACTGTAATATATTTTTTTTACATTTCTATTCTTATTTCACTGAGGATCAGTATGTTCTCTTGCTTGTCCTGATATTGAAAACTTGAACTTACTAATTATACAAGATATTTTAAGTGTGCACACACATGTGTGGGGGCAGGCATGCGTACTCACCGCCCCTTTCCTTATTTGCAAAAGCTAGTGCTTTCGTTATGAAGAAAAGCTGTAGAAAGAGTGTGGATAATTCAGTGAATAGAATGACAGCAGCACATATTGACGATGGGCCAGTAGTATCATTCATTGCAATGAAGAATAGAATCTTTATCAATGTTCCTTGTCCCAGAGTGGCACTTCAAGAGTAAATCATATCACTGATTATAGTCTATAAAAAGATTTTGGACTGTTCTAATGGAAGCAATTATTTTTGCCTGGTTCTTCTGTGTAACAGAATTCAGACATACTGATTTTCAGTCATATTAACTTAGAAATAATATATGTTCAGTTAAGTTATAGCTCTTGATCATGTCACATGAAGTCTACACCATAAATTACAGAATATTGGAAAGATTTGCCTGCTGTTAATAAAATTCAATACCGAATTACAGGAAAAATATATTTTGTTTTCATTGAAAACGTTATATTATTTGAAACAATAATACATTTTAATTTCCATAATATAATCTGGGACCACAGGACATTGGAAATGTCTCATGACCTTGAATTACTCAGAACAGGCATTTGAATACAAAGTCTTTTTGCTGTTTCTTTAATTCACTGGGCATACTTTACTTGTTACTTTGGGTCTTAGTAAAGCGGAAAATTTACCTACCAAACAACCAGTCTCTCAACTACCAGTAATTAACACCAAGACACTTAGATTCCAGAGATACTTGTATGTATAGGAGGTTAACTCTAGTTCCTAAGAAATACATGACATGCCAAGAAAAAAAGCTTATCAAGCAAGAACTGTATACAATCAAGCCAAAGAGTATATTCTTAACTTTGAAATTGGTAACAACGCTTTGAAAGAATTTTTCTCTTTCCTGACAGCTTCTGTGACATGGTAGGAACACTCTTTTGGACTATGAAGGTAACCCTGATGAGAATCCTTAAGAACACTTTTTAAACGTTAACTATCAGTAAAAACACTTGGGGTGCCCAGTCATAAGAGATGATATTTAATATTAAGAAATATGGACTTGCTAATCGTGATCAAATTATATTGTGCTCGGCTGTTCCTCAATCAGAAATGAACTGGATATTAGACAATTAAAATACAGGGGCACCTGAGTGGCTCAGTTGGTCAAGCATCCAACTTCGACTCAGGTCATGATCTCATGGTTTGTGAGACTGAGTCCCACATCGGGCTCTCTGCTGTCAGCCTGGAGCCTGCTTCAAATCCTCTGTCTCCTTCTCTCTCTGCCTATGCCCTGCTCTCTCTCTCTCTCTCAAAAATAAATAAACATTAAAAAAATACATGTTAGGGGCGCCTGGGTGGCTCAGTTGGTTAAGCGTCTGACTTCGGCTCAGGTCATGATCTTGCGGTCCGTGAGTTCGACCCCCACGTCAGGCTCTGTGCTGACAGCTCAGAGCCTGGAGCCTGTTTCAGATTCTGTGTCTCCCTCTCTCTCTGACCCTCCCCTGTTCATGCTCTGTCTCTCTCTGTCTCAAAAATAAATAAACGTTAAAAAAAATACATGTTAGTTCTAAATTTCTATTTTCAGAAGCCATTCATATGAAAGCCCCAGACTTTACATGTTCAGTCACTTTACATAAAGTTTTTCTAATTTTAAGTGTACATTCTAGTCAAGCCCTTCAATGTTGCAGATAGTGGCTTAGTTGAACTGTGGAGAGGACCGATTCAAAACCTAAATCTGAAAGGAGTAGATAGGGAAGTTTTTATAGCATGGGTTTCTTGCTTTTTGTCAAGTTCAAACTCAGTATGAGATACGACTTTGCAACTGAAGATCCAAGAACAAATGACAAACCATGGTGAAATATATAATAATATATACAAACACTCTTTAGCAGTAATGTACCCCTTTCAAAGAGAGACAGTTGTAACTCAGCTTTATAACTGATGTGTGAGACACACAATAGAAAAAGGGTACTAAGGGCACAGGGAAAGATGTGTTTATTTGGCTCACAAGAGTTGAATTGTATTACTAGCTTGCTACTTGTGAATGATTAATGAAGTAGGGGGAAGAAATACAGAAAGAAAAAAAGGAAAGGGTAAATGCTTTCTATTTCTCAGATAACAGAAATAAAAAGCAATACCCATTGCCCAGAATGATGTTACTTAAAAATCTCATGGCATTCAGAAGTCAAACTCAAGAGGCCAAGGTTTATTTATTCACAGTATTTCAGTATTTATTTAAATCACTTGTTCTTCCTTTTTGAACTTGAGAGGAATTGCTTTCAGATTAAGGAAAAATATTTTCTCAGTCAAACTGAAATACGAAACTACTCTTGATATTGTTTTCCCCTACAGAAATTAAAGGAATCTTTACAAGTTTTGTTGCAACACTGAAAATTTAGATTTGAAATTCAAAACCACAGATGTAATCACAGCCAGACACTAATTAAGCATTGGGCCAAATTTGGTCCTAGAAATGTGTATGCATAATTTGTGACTTTAGTGCAAGTTGTCTGTGTGTTTTCAAGGACAGACTTTAGTCAAACATTTATTGAAGGATCAAGGAGAAAATGCTTCTGAATAAACATGGCACCTTTACTTGATAATATTTACTTATTTTTAAACCTTTTCTTTTTGATTGAGATATACTGTTAGTAAAGTCAACCATTTTTTTATTTCCCATGTTCATTGAAAGACAAATGTGCTTTATAATCTTCATTTTTTTTTACTGTTATATGAAAGAGAGGAAGCCCAAAAAAGATAATACAATCCTTTCCATGGGAATTTTCACTTTGTAAATTCCTTGTATTTCTAGGATTGCTTCAGGATACGTTTGGGGTGATGGAGGAATATGTGTGGGAGGCAGGGTATGGAGGACATTCAGATTCAGCAAAGTTTCCCTAGGAAACTACTTCTAGCAAAGTTGCTCCAAATATTTTATGGAATTGTTTTGTTTTGTTTTGTTCTCTATGGATTTTAATTTGCTTTAGCTTTGGTGGCATAAAGGGGGAGAAAAAGCTTACTTAAACTGCATGTGATTTGAGTCTGAATGTGATTTGAGAAGTGTCTGTGCTGGAATCTTATTTCTTTTCTTAAAAACATTCTTCAGATCCATGTAGGATTCTTGTCTCTGATCTTGAATCCATTGCCACTCTCCATGAGAGTTGCTCTATAAACTCTGGGAAGGATGTGAGCAATCTGACTAATCTTGAAAGGCAAATATACATTATTATTAACGGAATTTGGCAAGTTTTCTTATTGCTCTAAATCTCACTTTCCTTATCTATAAAATGAAGATAACAACACTGGTCCATAGCATTGCTGTAATAAGCAAAACAAAAACAAGGGGGAGGGAAATGTATGAAAGTGCCTAGACCAGTACTAAGCACATAATGGGCTTTTAATTATTTTTATTGTTCTTGTTTCTTCTTCTTGTTCTCCTCCTCCTCCTTCACCTCCTCCTGCTGCTTCTTTTTCTCCCCCCTTCTCCCCTACTTGCCTTCTTCTTTGAAAGATGATGATGATATAATGATAATAATCTTAGATTGATAGAATATAACACATATAATTCTTCATGTATTTTGATGTAGACACCACACGAAAAAAAAACCTTAAAATCGTGTTCATTGCCTTCTTAGTATAAGATGATATAGAGTCAAATATTTTTTAGCAATTCCAATAAACCACATGTAAAAAGTTAATTCTTTCCACATTTAATATTTTTTTCTTTTTTTTAAATTAATTAATTTATTTCAAGAAAGAGAGAGAGGGAGGAAGGGGCAGAGAGAGAGACAGAGAGAGAAAAATCCCAAGGAGTCTCTGAACCGTCAGTGCACAGCCTGATGTAGGGCTTGAACTCATGAACCATGCGATCATGACATGAGCTGAAACCAAGAGTCAGTCACTTAACTGAACCACCCAGGCACCCCCACATTTAAGATTTCTTTTACAAATCACGGTTTTTATAACTTGCAACCAGTGAGTCCACAACAAGTGGTTTCTTACACATTTTCCATTTCTCATTGAAAGATTAATGGCATGTGGAATTCTGTGAATCTCGGATAGTTAGGTGATATGTTTTCTGCAGAGCTCCCATGAACTTTTCTCAGGACACCTAAGAATACACCAAAGGTGCCATAGGAAAGGGAGAAGAGCAAGTTGTATTCAAAACAAAGGACTTTACCAGTCGTGTTTGGAGTTGGGATTACCTGCTCCTGGAAGAGTTTCAGTTGATGTGGGCCTTCTTTTTCTCTATAGAACACAATTCTGACTAGGTAGCTTCGGTTCATTTTGATTTTTTCTGGCTTTCCTCAGTGGCCACACTACCACAGCCATCATTGTGCCTAGTGTTTCTGGCTAAGGAAGAAATCTCAGTTTTCCTTTCTCTCTCTAATTAAGCATGCTCACATACTACAAGCTGAAAGCCAGCCATTGAAAGGCAATAATCACTGTGTACTTGACCATAATCCTCTATCACCAGCACGCACCAAAAAAATTACTGGCCTCGGTATGTACTTTAACAATTTAATAAGGTAAAACTTACACTTGTCTTGGATCAGTGAAGTAATTTCTCAAAAGGATATGTTTGAAATTTATACTCCAGAAGGACAGAATATCAGAGAAACAGAGAAAAACAAATTTGATAAATTATATATTCTACATTCCCAATCATGCTCATTGCAACTAATAAGTGGAGTTCAAAATTAATTTTGGTCATAATCAATGTGGCCATGACTGTGAACCATTTTTCCTTAAAATAGTTCTTTCCTATTTAGAAAAACAAAAGAAAAAGCAACTATGATGTGAAAAGTAAAATGGTTCTCCTCTGCCAAGGCGAAATTTAAAATTATGTCAATCACCAGCAGGTATTAATTAAATTAATGCTCATAAAGTTAACACTAACTTTTACACCATATCTATAATATCACTTATTTCTGTTGTTATAACACCGGTGATTCAGAAGGATGAAAGCAAGCGAGTGCCTGGCTCCATTCCTAAATGTCAACCGTTTAAGTGGTTTGACTTTTATTTTCTATTTACTTTGGTCAGTGTAAATTTCTATGGGTTTTGCTGGTTAGGGGAAAGGGGATTTGAGGATCTGTAGTTCTTGGTTATTAATATTTGACTTTGTTAGTGCCATCTATTTACTATATGACTTGCGAAAAAAAAAGAAGAAATCAGATATTCGTTCACAGCCCTTAAAATGCATGGGGAGTGTGATCACACATTGGGCCTGCAATCTCTATATAGTGCTGTTTTCTTCAGTCTCACATTTAAGTAACAATGGGCTTTGATTCTTTATATACTTTACTTTTCTTACCATTGTACATGTTTGTAGAATAAGAATTGGTAGCTTTTCTTAAATACATTTTACCCAGAGTATTTAACTTTTGGCTTAAGAGATGTCACAATATATCAAAAGTATAACCAATCCATTGCAGGTGTTTCTTTCAGACGACACTACCTACAAATCTATTGTGAGATTGTGCATGTGGACCTCCATGTCACCATCTTCTGAGCGAATGGCATGGTCTATATGTTCCCTACGCTGGACTCAATTCTACCAATGAATACTGCAGAAAGCAACTTTGTGCAGGTAAACAGGATATTCTAAGAGATATTACTCGGTTAACACTTGAGAAGCTCTCCTACCAAAGGGTCTAATTTAACTATGTGGAATGAATCACCAGAGGTAGCATGACAAAGACAGGTAAGTGGAGCCAGAAGGGCACATCATGCCTCCTCTGCTACTCAGAGTTTCAATTTTACCAAATTACCCTAAATTGCCCCCATACGTGCTTGGCGATAGTGCCAATTCATGGACTACAGTGTATTAAAAGTAGTTAGGGTTTCCTCTCTGCTCTGAACAGTGCATTTTATTATTTTTCAGTATTTCCCTATGCAAAAAGTAGAGAATCTATTTTCTCTCTCAGTGAAAACATCCCCTTTAAACGTACCCAAGTGCAATCCAGGACCTTTGAAGAGCTTTGGACTTCTTAGTCACTAGGATTCAGCAGTATTCCTAGTTGGGTAATGTGATTTCTACAAATAGTTCTACTAGGGCTTATTCTTTAGTAGCAGAGTAAGAAATAAGCATTGATTTCTCAAAGATGGAGAAATGTCTCTGGCCTGTTGATCCCACATAATTTGCTAAAACTTCTTAGAATGCAGCAGGTCTTGAATTTAATCTGGAATAATTGGTCAGTCTATATTACATTACTTAGGACAACTTATTTTGCAATGCTTCTTCTGAGGGACAGTTATCATGATATTATAGACATAGTGCAGTAAATTATTCTTAATGGTTATCAAATTCAACACTTGTCACATTAAATTATGATGGAATAAATTAATTATATATATAATTATATATATTATAAATTATATATTATATATAAATTAAAATATCCATATGAAAAAATTATACAGGTATATTGTTGACTGTCATTTTATTTTTTATTATTTTCCTTTATTTCAATTTCACTGTGGTTAATGTACAATATTATATTAGTTTTGGGTGTACAACATAGTGATTCAACAATTCTGTCAAGGTAAGTGTACTCTTAATCCCCTTCACCCACTTCATCCATCCATCTCCCCACCCACCTCCCCTCTGGTAACATCAGTTTGTTCTCCATAGTTAAGAGTCTATTTTTTAGTTTGTCTCTTTTTTCCCCTTTGTTTGTTTGTCTTGTTTCTTCAATTCCATGTATGAGTGAGTACCCAAAATATATAAAGAACTTATACAACTCAACACTCCCCCCACCGACAAAACTCAAATAATCCAATTAAAAATGAGCAGAACACATGAACAGACATTTCTCCAAAGGAGAATACAGATGACCAACAGACACAGGAAAAGATGCTCAACATCACTCATTATCAAGGAAATGCAAATCAAAACCACAATGAGCTATCACCTCACACCTCTCTGAATGGCTAAAGTCAAAACCACAAGACACAAGTGTTGACAAGGATATGGAGAAAAAGGAACCCTCATGCACTGTTGGTGGGAATGCAAACTAGGGCAGCCACTGAGGAAACAGTATGGAGGTTCTTCAAAGAGTTAAAAATAGAACTTCCATATAATGCAGCAAATATACTACTGGCTATTTACCCAAAGAATGACAATCGTTCTTTAAAATGAAGATTGTGCCAACCTGTACTCCAAAATGAGTATATATAGTACTTTAGCTAAATCTAATATGGTTTTCCAATCCCTTGTGGACTGTTGTTCTTCTGTTACTTTGGTGTAGTATTTCCCATATTGGTCATGACCAAAGAAATAAAGGGGGGCACTTTACTTAATCCTTGACAATGCACTGTTGATCTCCATGAACAGTCTGCCTTCTGTGCTGGCCAGGCAGGGCTATTATAAGAGAGTTGAGAAACTCACTCTACTCCATCTGCTCTCATTTCCTTTATCAGAGTGAAGACATCTTCTTACGACATCCCAGAATTCTACACTGCTTAACATTTAAATCCAAAAGGGTTCGGGCAATTCCAAAGGTTCCAGTTTATTGGGTCCAACTAAAACAGAGGGAAGGTCTGACTCAGTCAATATCCCATGTGAGTGTCATAAAGGCTGAATCACTCACTCACACTTAGTATCCATTTAATTGACAGTGATGCGAACACAGAATATTTAATATTTTCTCTATTCACATTCTCTCTCCCTCTCTCTTTCTTTTTCCCCCAGAGTGCCACCTTCTTTTTAGGAAGCATGAATCTTATTTTTCCATCATTTAGCCCTATTTCATGGTCACTGAGTGAGCAGATCTGTTCTTGTCTTCTGAATATATTCTTACCCTCTCCTCTCTATCCCCCACTCCAAGAATATAGTTAATTACATACTTTTGCATCTATCATAGTCTGGGTACATGGCATTAAATAATGTGTGTGTCTTTCTGATCATCATGCAGTCAAACCTGGATTGCTTTCCCCTGTTCACTGTTTAGAAGGTATATTACAGGGGCACCTGGGTGGCTCAGTTAGTTAAGCATCCAACTTCAGCTCAGGTCATGATCTCACAGTTCATGAGTTTGAGCCCCGCATTGGGCTCTGTGCTAATAGTTCAGAGCCTGGAGCTTGCTTCAGATTCTGTGTCTCCCTCTCTCTCTGCCCCTCCCCTGCTCACACTCTGTCTCTCTCTCAAAAATAAATAAACATAAAAAGTTTTTTAAAGAAGGTAATATTCCATTTGTTGGTCAAAGAGAGTATAGAGAAATTACCTCTGTCAGTGTAAGCTGAAGAAACCTCACCTTAACCCACTGCAACAATTTAGCTATCAGATGAACTGGAAGTGTCATTCCATAAAGGTTTTCAGCCACATGGGATTGGTCATCATCCAAATATCTCTTTTCATTCAGCTGTATATAAAATTAGTGATTTGTTTTCTGATTATTTATCCTGAGAATCCATGTTGGCAGGAATTTTTCAGCTTGTGCTTGTATTTCTACATAAAGTGCCCCAATCTTCACAGCATAACCTCTGGAATTTGAAGTCACCTGCACTGTAATTGACTACAATGTCTTTACTAAATCAAGAAAAAAAAAAAGTCTTACTTCTCCTTCCTCTTTTTTAGTGTCTTCTTATATATTTTGAGAGTTTTACAAGAGTGCTATTAGCAGCCAGGGAATAGTATGTCTTTATGTACTTTCTTTCTACTTTATTCATTTTTTATCTTTTTTTAAGTTTATTTATTTTGAGAGAGAGAGAAAATCCCAAGTAGGCTCCGTGTGGTTACTGTGCAGAGCCCAATGCAGGGCTTGAACTCATAACTGTGCGATCATGACTGGAGCCAAAATCAAAGGCCAGATGCTCAACCAACTGAGCCACCCAGGTGTCTTTACTTGCATTCTTTATCTATTCACTTACCCAATTTCCCCAGATTTAGGTATATTACCCCAAATCCTATTGTTAAGACTTCCCCCTATAGTTCGACTAATTTTGCCACTTTCATACAAGAATACATGAGTAGGGGCACCTGGGTGGCTCAGTCGGTTAAGCACCTGACTTCAGCTCAGGCCATGATCTCACAGTTTGTGAGTTCAAGCCCTGTGAACTCACGTGCTCTGTGCTGACAGCTCAGCATCGGGCTCCTCAGATCCTGGAGCCTGCTTCGGATTCTGTGTCTCCCTCTTTCTCTCTCTGCGCCTCCCCCGCTCATACTGTGTCTCTCTCACTGTCAAAAATGAATAAATGTTAAAAAAAAATGAAAAAAAAGAATACATGAGTAACCATCCCAGCAACAAATATTCATTATGTTTTCAGCCCCTTTATTTCTTTTTTAAAAGTATGTATGTCATTATAATTTGTTTTGTTTCTTAAATTTCACATATGAGTGAGTATCCAAAATATATAAAGACCTTATACAACTCAATACCCACCCTCACAAAACTCAAATAATCCAATTTAAAAATGGGCAGAAGACATGAGCAGACATTTGTCCAAAGGAGGCATACATATGGCCAACAGACACATGAAAAGATGTGTCTAAAAGTTCTAAAAGTTCAGGTCTAAAAGTTCATCACACCAACTCTCCCAATCTATGTTACTACAAAAAGCTAAATTGTCAAATCAGACTGGGGAAAGGCCATGGCTCTTAACCAACAAAGAGATCTACTAATGATTCAAAGGTCCTAAGTGACTAGCAAGACATCTTTTTCCTAGAGGAACTCGACACATCAAATGCAGCTCCTCATGGCTGCATTCTCTCACATTGATTCCTATTTCAATTTGGGATTAACATATGAAGTTAATGAGTAGTATATGCAAGAGTATTGATGATAAATGTTAGCCAAGTTAGTTTTGGAAAACCTCATGTGACTATTCCCCATTCTCCAGCCATCTATGCCCCATAAATCATGAATTCCAGATTTATCTACAATAAGTAATCCAGACTCACCAGGCATATCCTCCCCAAACATTTTTTAGGTTAGGATTCTTGGTGTTTTTCCACTAGTGTGCTCTATTAATAATGTTTTCATAGACATTTGGCCACAGTCATGATTCTCCCATACTTTGCCCAAGAAGGGAAGAAATGGGCTACAAGCCTGATATTAACTCTTTCCTGCCCATTACTGGATGCCTATAGACAATGGGATTTATTTCAGTATTATTATTATTATTATTATTATTATTATTATCAAGAGCTATGTTGATCTTCTAAACAGAGGTCTCCATTATTAGAACACTTTCTGGTTTAGGCAATAATTTCATTTAGAACAATCTTAAATAAAAATTTTTTCCAAATATTTGGCAGCTAAAACTTCTGATTTAATAAGAGGCTTTGCTATTTGTGCCTCAGTGAATAAATGAGACTTATTTGTAATTATCACCTTTCTTTTTTCAGATTAAATCTATTATGTTAAAAATCCATTAACACTTGGTTATTTTAAACAAACACTTTTTCAACTAAGCACAGTTCCAGCTAGTAGATCATAAACTCTGAATGAGTTGATCTGAATCAATTACAGCTTACTACAATAGTATTTTTGCTTACTTCAGTCTTTGGGGATTAGTTGCTTTAAGAACATCTCATTCCTCACTCAGCGTGCTAAGTGGCAGGATTTGCAAATTCTTTAGCAGTTTTTTTCAGAGCATCTTGTGGCAAAACACTGGGCCCTTGGGATGCATCACAAACAAATAAATAAAACAAACCTAAAATCAAATATAAAAGGCTCTCAAAACCCTGATATCTCTCAAACTGTTTTGAAGATGACAACTTTTACACAAGCAAAATCTTTCAGCATCTTCCAGAACTAGCATCCTATGTAGTGGTCTTTAGGAATTGCTGGTCTATAGATTGATTTCAAACTTCTTATTCTAGCATTCAAGGCTTTTTGACTCTCCAAATTTGTCTAGATAAGCCATACTTGTTTTCAATTGCCAGTCTTCTCATCATTGATTCCTGATTATACCATTTAGTCTGCATTCCTCGTCCTGCCTCACATTTTTTGCTTCCATGATAGGCTCTTGCCCTTCCCTTCTCTCCTGCACAGTCTATTCTTTCTTCATGGATCAGGTTATGTTCGTCTGTCAGACCTCTCATTTGTTTGCCTTATACTTTCCTTACCCATGCCAGTCGTGGACTTGTTTTCATCTTAAGTTCACTCCTTTCTCTTTCTTGGCTCTATTCTGTATTAGGCACTGATCATTGCAGTTTACATATGTAGGCTCCCACGTAACCTGGCTTTTGACTCTTTTTGCAGTCAGTTGAAGGCTTTGTTATAAGACTGGGGGCAAGTGGAAAGGGGCTACCAGGGTTTTTCTCTTTGCTTCTCTAGTAATACTTGTATCTTCTCCCTAGCTCCCTTTTTGATGACGCAGGCCCACCATGAATCAGCTTCTTTTTGAGTGGCTTTGGCTTCTTCCTTGGGGTAACACTGGCTCTTTCCTTTGATGATCACATATTGGAGTGGTAGCAGTTTTTTGCAGTTGCTAATTTTGGAGATTCCTGTGTATTTTATCACTTGTAATATAATCCCTGGCATGAAATTCCCTTTGGTTAAAGACTTGGAGTGATTTCTAACCTCTCTATTGTATCCTGATTGTATAACATCAAGCACTGATTGAATTTCCTTTCTATTGTTATCACATTTTACATTGGCATTAATTTTTAAAATGTATATTGCCTGTTTCTCTTTATTATAGACTTTCAACACCATACTGGCCATGACAAAGACCTGTATGCAATACCAATCCAGTGTGTAGTATGATATTTTGGATATTTACAACATGAATAGCTGAGAACTATAGCCAAATTTCGCAATGTGAGGCTGAAAGTGGTCAAAATACTTTTGTCAATACTGGTAAATTTTTCAATCATTTTGTCTTAGTATATAACATGTACCAGGTCCTTTCCTTCTGTATTGCTTGCAACACTTTTAAGCTTCCCTTCTGTGTCCAAACACCTACCCTATTTTAACTTTGTGGTCACTTATTCCTTTAGAAAAGTTAACAAATTAATTCTCACAGCAAATTACCTGAGAGAGGATGTCCTTATTTTGTCTAATCATTTCAAAGGATGCTGGGGCATTTGCCCCACTTGATGAATGACTGGCATTAATCGCCAGAAGATGAATTCTTTTCTGTACAATACAGAGTGTAAACAGAAGAGCAGAGGGGAAAGCCCACAACAGAAACAATAACTATAATCATCACTTTTAAGATTTAGTAAGCAGCTAATTGCTAGATAAAACACAGCCTGTCTCTGCCTTCTCATCCCTCTTTTCATCCATCTCTTTCCCTCCGCATTCTTTACTCCAAGGAGGCCAGTATATCTCCTGCCTGAAATGGCAATAGAAAACCTTAAATCACAGAAAAAAAGGAGGAGGTTTTGGTAAATTTGTATATGTTATTTAGATAGTAAGTGTATTTCCCCAATGCTTTCGTTGAATTTCATCAGCTTCTCTGTTCTGTTCATGAAGGACTTAGAATTCTTTTTGAACGCAACATATTTTTCTTCTGTTTGCTAAAACGTGTTTCCGGTGAAAAGAGGACTAACAGGATAAGAGAATCAACTTGACCACTTAGTGGTTTGAAGAGCCCCAGGGAAGTTTATTCTCCCAAACCAGCAGATAGCTTTCCAACGGAAAGCCACTAGGTGGCAGCAGCAACGTAAAAGCACTGCTGCCAATAACTAGTACTTTGTGAAGTTTTATAGGTTTCTTTGTGTTTTGTTTTGTTTTTGTTTTGCTTGATTATTTTGTTTTGCTTCTTTAGAAGAAAGTACAAAATGAAAACTTGAGTTACTTATAAAAATAACGAGAAAAAATAACTTTTGGTTGGATGTGGTCTGCTTTTGTGAGCAAGGATGCAATTGAGCAGAACTTAAATCAGGGAATCTCGCTGTTTTGATGCTACGAGACAGTAAAGAAGCAAGAAAAAAAAAGCAAATATCGTGTCATATTTCTTATTCAGACCAACTTTAGCTTAGGATTTAACACTCTGGTTCTCACATAATGGAGGAAATCGGCAAGCAAATCATACTCTTTCAATTTTTTTTTTTTTTTTACAGAAAGTTCTGTGTTGTTAGAGCCACTACATAGATTCCAGCACCTCCCATTATATTGAAAATAGCCCTAAAGTGTTTTGCAAACCATTAAAAAGCTAGAAGGCATGCTAATGCTAAAGAACTTTATTTTAGTGAGGTAGGACTTATGAAAAATATACGCCAAATGCAATTTGAAAAGACAAAATTTTTCACATATACAGTAATTTTTTTTACTATGCAAATATATTTTCTAAGTAAATCTACACTATATATAAATATGCATATATTTTCTAAATAAATATACACAGTATATATTAAAAGATCCTAAAGGACAAGAATCATGTCAACACATATAGTTCACTCAAGTTGTGCTATAAATTCCCGATGATTTTTTCAACATAAAAATATAATTAGTAAATAATGGACCATATAGTTTATTTTATGTGATATATATTTCATTTCCTCAAAGCAAAATGGTTTAGAATATGTTGAAATCATTTTGCTGTAAGCCTGATTGCATAATGGGAATACACACACACACACACACACACACACACACACACACACACTACCTGGTGTAGTGTTTCAAGAAGACCAAACTTCTTTCTCCAAATTTCTATGTGGAGATGGACACAAGTTGTGCAATGGAAATGCTGAATGTGCCTCAATTTATCAAAGGCTACATTACAAAGAGTTTGTGGTTTGATGAGACGTTTTCTTAGCATTGTGTCTCACAGAATATATTCATCAGCATAATGTAGTTGTAAAAACAATAGATGGAGATACTGAAATGTGACTTCTTGTCCAAACCATTAAATAATCTCTGTTCATAGTTTCTTTTTTCTGAATTTTCTATCGTAACTACAGATTTGTAGGATCCAGTGAAAATATTAAGCTTCAGAGTGCCTGAGGTGAAGCTCCATATTCTGATTTTAAATAAGATCTCCATATGGATCTGAGGATAGGCCAGGTTTGGATGCCACAACTAAGATACTGTGCAGCACAGAAAATCTGATGCATCTCTCCTGAGCCTATGCAGGTAGGTCAGGTTGAGCTAAGTCTCTTTATTCTTTAGGAGGGTAAAAGTGTAAATATTGGCTACTGGCCCACTGTCCACATGATATTTCACAGAATTATGGTGGACCCCAGTGTGTCCCACAGCAGCATAAATAAGTAGCCCTAGAATGTGTCCACTCTTTCCTTCTCCTAAGAAGTATAACAGGTACAGGGGATATAAAGAATAATAGAAATAATTATTTTCTAAGAGATGGATATATATAAGTAAAATATCAGGCTTTCGCTTCATTTAGGTTTATATTATATCATCTAAAAAGCAAACACAACCAAAGCTGTCATTTAACTTATTTTTGTAAATTTAAACATAAGTTTGCTCCATGAAGGTCACTGAGATAACTCTCAAGTTCCTATGTACCTACATAAACCCATGGAACAAAACTGCTTAAAATAAGAAAGGAATGTTTGCTTTTATTCTGTAGTTTTCACTAGCAAATAGGTTGCACAATGAGTAGCAAATATTTTTTCAAACTAAATTAATTAGAATTACATTCAATTAATATAAAATACTGGCATTTAACATTTAAATGCATGCCATCACATTAAGGGTGAGGTTTTCATTAAAAGAATTCAGACAGAGAGAAAGAGAGAGAGGTACGTTGGTAGGGACTTTGAAATTGGCATACAAGGAACAGCCATGGAAAAACAAGTGATTTTCATGATGGTTGTGAAACTCACATGGGTTCTCATTACCTTGCACATATTCCCTCAATCCTTAATGAAGAGTGCAATATACTTAAGCAGCAGGAGATACTTTTGATATCTATGCTACTTAAGGCAAAGTTGAATTAGCATCAGTGGGCAGGCCTATTGAGATGGAAACCTAACCCAAATTAGGCCAAACTCTTTGAAGAGTTATGGAAATAAAAATGCTAAAACATTGTGAGAAAGGTGGATTTTATTTTCTTGCTTCATTCACATCTACGTTTCCTACATAGATATTATAAAAATAGCAAAGATTTGAAAATTCAACCATCTTAATAACAAAAATATCAAATTGTATGGTTTGGTCTAGTGGACATAGGACAATATGTACACACCCAGTATACAACCTGAAATGGAAGAAAGAAATGGGAACACACACTTTACACAAATATTATTGTAAAATTTGTCTTTGAAACAACAGATGTGAGTTTTTAAGGTGTTTGGGAGAATTTTTTTTTTTTTTAACATTTATTTCCTTTCGAAGGAGAGAGAGACAGAGAATGATTGGGGGAGGGGGAGAGAGAGAGAGGGAGACACAGAATCTGAAACAGGCTCCAGGCTCTGAGCCATCAGCACAGAGCCCAACATGGGGCTGGAACCCACGAGCCGCAAGATTATGACCTGAGCCGAAGTCTAAAGCTCAACCAACTGAGCCACCAAGGTGCCCCAGTGTTTGGGAGAATTTAACAGCATAAATCATTATGTTGACAGAGAGTCACAGATGCTAAACCTTGTAAAACTTTGATGTATTTTTAAGATTTTCAATTAAATAAAAAAGTATTAATGAACCAAGGAACTGAAAGTCATAGCAGGTTATTTCAGGGATGAGAGGTGCCTAACTTCTGAGTCACAAGTGTATAGTTCATTTATGCTTGGTGACACTGACCAGTCTCTGGGATTCTCAGTTGTAAGTGTGAAGGAAAAAAGGTAAAAGATGGCTGAACCAACTCAAAGTTTTAGGCTAGAAAAACTGTAGTAAACATTGCTATGTTGGAGTAAAATACACAGCATATATGAAAAATATGAATAAAAATATATTATTTTATGCATAAGTGCTCAGTATAAATACTTGTTCAGTGTATAACTTCATTTAAAAAAATTGAAATTTATAAATAGTAATGCTCATTCCAGTTACCATGATTTTAATGCTACATCTTCACTCTAGTGGTATCTCTATCAGAATATCCTGGAACTCTGGGGCACCTGTGTGGCTCAGTTGGTTGAGCATCCAACTTTGGTTCAGATCATGATCTTAGGATTTGTGAGTTCGAGCCCCACGTCAGGCTCTGTGCTGTTAATTCAGAGCTTGGAGCCTGCTTTGGATTCTGTCTCCCTCTCTGTCTGCCCCTCCCCCACTCATGCTCTGTCTCTGTCTCTCAAAAAATTAATAAACATTGAAAAATAATTTAAAAAAGAATATCCTGAAACTCTTGAACTTGTGATGTTAATAAGAAACAAAACAATTTGTTGAAAGAGATGAAATCCACATGTGTATAATAATCTTATGCATTTCATCTTACATGTATTTATTAAACAAATTATAAATAATATTCCCTAAATTTAAATACGAGTATCAATTTTTTTTTCACTAACCATCAAAAATGTGCTTACATGCAGTTTTCCCTAATATTTCCTTTTGATCAGATTTAATTGGGGTGCTTTCTAAAATGGTCCCACTATGGAACCAGTGAATTAAAATGTTTAGGATAGGTATCTGGAAAACTGCGTATTTAACAAGTGCATCAGGGAATATTTATTTTCAAAAAGTGCAAAATACTGTCTAAGGGAACAGTTCAAATAGGATCCGAGGGCTTCTCCTGTACACTTTGCTGTTTTTACCCTCCCAGCTGTTGGCAGCCAAGTGCCTTCCTTCTTCCTAATATGGGGGCATCAACATTGTATACAAAATTAGTGAAATACTATGTGCTGCTTCTATTTCAGAGGAACATGAGGAGCCCAACTATTCTTCCCAAGCTTGCCTTTCCAAAGAATACTGAGTAGACTGGAAGATGTAGATCTGCAGACCCTGAGGATTTCAGCCTCTCGTGTTCACGCAAGCCCAGTACACAATGCACACTGCTCAACTAAGACTTGTCTGGAGACTAGATACTTTGGCTTCTGTGGAAGCCTGAACTTTTCCTTAATGTTTATGAGAAAGGGTGCATATGTTGCAGATTCTGTGTCTTTTATTTAAGTACCATGTGCCTGTGACTGCAGGTACCTGGTATGCTGATAATTTCTTTATGAAGAGAGGGACTATTTTCATGTTTCTCTATTAACTGTAGTTTAAATATCTCCCTCACTGAACAGAAAAATGGAAAATTTTCTGCACTTGTAGATGCTGTTTTTGGAATAATGACAATTATCCTAAGGTGTTATTAAATATGTTTCTTCTGTTAAATGCACTTTGTTCATTCTCTTCCCTTGGTCATTAAAACAAACAAACAAACAAACAAACAAACAAACAAACACTCCATTCTTACTATGGCAGATTTCCCTCTTTTAAATCTCATAGTAGCTAGTACCTCTTTATATCACTCAGCAAATCACAATTTTATAGGTTTGTGAGTTTTTTTAGCTATTGTCTTAACCACTTGTAAAGCTCTAGAAATATTCTCTGATAGACATGAATTAATGCTTGACATGAATTGCCACATTTAATCTTAAAAATAATCCTATGAAATTATTTCTATTATTCTGTCCATTTTTTTACTGATTAAAAATAAGGGAATCAGAGATGTTAAGTGACTTGTTCAAAGTCATATACTTGTCATAGGAGTAAGCTCAGGTTTGAAATCTAGGCCATCTGATAGTAGAAATATTTACCGGAAAATAATGATTAAATGAATAAATGAGTGGGGTTATCTTCTCACTGCCAAAGATTAAATTGGTCTAGATCTCATAGGAAATTAGATATGATGTTTTTTTTTTCAGTTGCAGTGGATATTATTAAATTTAATGCTTTTTCTACAAGTGTACTATTGGTTTATGTATTACTATTATCTAATTATCATCTAATTTTAGACATGCATAGTAATCTGTTTTACAAAAAGACATGAAAACAAAAAAAAAACATCTAATACTGGAATGCCAACACTATGTAACCTCTGAAATATATTAATTGCATGTTGCTGAGTTAAGCTAGTGAATCTTTCAATAATCCCTCGGATTCCCATAATGGTTTCATTAGTTAGGAGAGGAAACATGGAAAGGATGTTTTAAGATGTCTTGGACTCAAATGAGTACCCTGTATTTATTCTAGAAGTTTTAAGGAATATGTATGTTATTGTTTTAATATTTTTTTCTATTTTCCCAGAGAGTGAATAGGAATAACCAACAATGAAGTGATAGATGGGTTTTAATTGATAATTTTGGATTAGATGAGCAACCGATATAACTATCTTAGTCTTTTAAAAGAAAAATTTTTTTGAGAGAAAAACACTTCCAGGTTAATTTCTCTTTTTTTTAATGGAAGACTGAACCAATCATCTAATCTAATTATCTTCTTAAAATTCCTTGGAAAATGTCAAATTTTTCAATTATTACACTGCAGAGCCTTAGATGTTTAAAGTATATGACCACCTAACTCTTAATGAGTTTTAATCTAAAAATTATCTTAAAGATTCATTTAGTGTACACATAAGTCTATTTTAGTCTAGTTTTCTGAAACCAAATTATTTAAATAATTTAGAACAAAAGTTTAATTATGAACCATTCATAATTGGGTAAATTGAATACAAGTTGGGATGGTTAACCTCATTGAATTCCTATGCCACCTACTATTGTGGAGTTCACCAAATAATTTCCAAGTCCCCATTTGCTCTTGTGCTACACTGACCTAAAATAGAATGTTTCACTTTTCTTTAATTGTCTTTATTGATAACTGATTTCCACATTTCTTGGTTTAGCTTAGGGAATTACACACTATTCAAGAAAATTAGATGGATTGAGATATACATAATGTTGCTATATTTTAGGCTCTTCGTATCCAAGGAGTGTCATTCTCAGATTTGTGTATTTGCAAGAGATCAAAGATCCATGGCCTAAAACCACAGTAATTTTGCTAACGCAGATGAGTCATGAGTATTTAGTCTGATAGTCAGAAGTGGGTATAGCAAACCACACAACATCTTTAGCCAGCTGCAGGTTTTCATCTCTTCTTATATTGTAAGGAAAATACTTTCTAGAGATGTGTCTTGATAACATCAAGAGTATAATGAAATTCAAAAATGGAATTTAGTTGTTATGATAATCACTTTCTAAGTAGCAAAAAAAAAAAGTGTTTTCACAAGTTTTCCTTAGGATTCAAGATGTAAATATATAAATATATCAAAACACTGAGCACATTTGATATAATATATGTTACAAACAGCCCAGAAAACAACTACTCGGTCAATTCATTTAAGCTGCACTCCAGCAATGGCTGCATACTTACACTTTGCTGACTTGCCATGAAAAATTTTATAAGCAGCTGGTTCAGTGAAAACCTTGCACTGATGAGCTCTCCAGGACTTTTAGTATGACCAAGCACTTTATCAACAGAGCACTCGGAAAGGAAATAGATGGCCTGACATGCAAACTTGTCAGAACAAACAGAATGAAGGGGGACAGCATGGTTTAGTTATAAGGAGAATGCCTGACAACAGGAGGAACATCGTGTACTTTATTTTTCTTAGCTTTATAAGGCATAGCTGTAGGCCATCTTTCCATGACACATCAACTTCTGGCACCAGGGAAATAATATGTATGAGTTTAAAGAGATGTCATGATTTGACTTACAGAGCTGAAAAACTATCATTCTTAAGAATCTGGGGCGGGGGGGGGCGGCGGTGGAGAAAAGAAGCCAGAGTCATTTAACATTGCTAGCAATCCTGCTCTCATTTGTTCCGGGAAGGGTGTCTTGGTGAGGCAGAAGGCTCAGAAGAAAATCACTAGAAGGAGCACATCTTAACTAGTATTGTGCAGTCCAGGCTGACTACCGATTCTGTTTGGCCCATTGATACAACCCCAAACCCACTCTTTATCAAATAAAACCACCTACTTTCTTTAAAAATGTTTCTCTTGATTTACTCTTCTACTCCAAATATACAACTTCTTCTGAGGGTTAGTCTAATAATTAACCTTATTTTCATTTGTTTTCTTTCCTTTCATGTTTTCCTTAAATTTCTCTTCTCTCACTCATTTACATCTCTCTATTTTATCAATACTTGTTGTATTACTTTTTCTTTCCAATTAAACTGCCACTTATCTAGGTAAACATTAACAAATTAGGAGTACATTTCTATGTGTGTGCATGCATTCCAATTGATTGAACTGAGTTTAGCAAGCAATGTACTTGTTATTTAAACATCTTTTACATAAATATAAATAAATATAGTAACTATTAATTCATCCAATATATAGAGAATACCTACTATGTGATAGTAATTATTTTCAGTATTAAGGATATTGCAGTGGATTAAGTTCCTGTGCTTATGGATATTACCTTCTGGTAAGGAACTCAGACAAGGAGCAAATCAATGTAAAATATAATGTCAATACTAATGAATGGCATCACCGTGACAGGGGTTCCTCCTTGCGGATAGAGATAATCATGCAAGACTTCTCTGAGGGGGTGATGGCTGATCAGAATAAAATATGCAGCCTTATGAATATCTAGGAGAAGGGCATTAAAAGTGAGCATTCTTGGTATTTTTGCAGAATAGTGGAGAGAGCAACATGCCTGGGTCAAACTGAGAGAAGAAATGTGTGATAGGAAATAAAGTTGAAAATGCAACTGTAGTTCAGATCATGTAGGGCCTTAAAAAATATAGTCTTTGGATTTTATTATGAGCCTGGTTGGCTCAGTTGGTTAAGAATCTGACTCTTGATCTCAGGTCAGGTCTTGATCTTAGAGTGGTGAGCTCAAGCCCCATGTTAAGCTCCGTGCTGGGTGTGAAGTCTACTTAATAAACAAACAAATAGGGGCGCCTGGGTGGCACAGTCGGTTAAGCGTCCGACTTCAGCCAGGTCATGATCTCGCGGTCCGTGAGTTCGAGCCCCGCGTCAGGCTCTGGGCTGATGGCTCGGAGCCTGGAGCCTGTTTCCGATTCTGTGTCTCCCTCTCTCTCTGCCCCTCACCCGTTCATGCTCTGTCTCTCTCTGTCCCAAAAATAAATAAACGTTGAAAAAAAAATTTAAAAAAAAATAAACAAACAAACAAATAGATAAATAAGATGGGAAGTAAAGGGTAGGTTTAGATCAGAGGATTACTATGATCTTACTTTTGTTATAAAAAGATAGCTCTAGATGCTTAAGTGAGATGAATGAGAAGAATGGGAGACCAGTTAGGAGGCTATTGCATTGGTTCCGGTGGTAGCTGATAGGGTTAGGGCTGGGCTGGCAGCTTGTCCAAGTGCAGGTGAGGTCAGATTCCAGACTAATTTTGAAAAGGAGCCTCAAGAATTTGCTGATAGATTTTATGTAGAGTGTGGGAGAATGAGAATCCAAGATTTTAGGTATGAGCAACTGAAAATATACAATTGCTATTTAATAAAATTATGAGAACTGGGTAAAGGAGGCTTGGGGTGAAACATCAAGACTTTGGGTTATTTTAGGTTTGAAACATCAAGAAAATGTTCTAGGCAAGCTGTTATATGGTCAACAGGATATAAAGTTTGCTTTTCAGATAGTGTTTAGGTAATCACTGCTTGCTAACTAGCTTCCTTTTCTAGAGCATTAAAGACACATGCTCCTATTGTCTATAGAGAAAACAGTGGGTTTTTCTTAGCAATCTCGCAAATTCTTACTGTTTATTTGTACATACACATATGCAAGGAGAGAATTCAAATATTTGTTCAAGGCATTTTCTCATTCTATATTATACAACTAAATCACTTTAATATCACACAACCAAGTCACTCGAACTACTGGTAATATTGGTGCCTCTTCACATCTTTTTCTACAAGTATTGTGTCAAAATGCCCAAACAAAATTTACATTCATGAAACAGGAAGCACACTGCAGGAAATTTGATAAGAGAAATCAAGATTTGCCTTGGGACTGCATATACTTAAAGAACATATAGCATATACTGCCTGATCTCTTATCATATGTAATCCCATTCATCAGCTATTTGGAAAACGTAGGTTGAATAGATATAGTTCTTCCCATTAAGGAGTTAACAATTTGAGAATTCAAAAGATTTGGATATGTGCACAAATTATTGCATACAAAGCAATATGAGATAAATGCCACAAAATGGGACAAACTAAAAATACCAAAGAATAAAAAAGCTATTTAATATCCTCCCTACACCAGCTTATAATTCAGAAGAAAACAAATAAAAACATTATCCAAAATAATGTCTAATAGGCAATCACTTTCCTTCCAGAAGCATGAGATTTGATTACCATCTTTTTAACTTATATGAAGATAAATGTGGCCTATGGTCATAAAATTGCCCGAATGTTTGAGGAATCTATCCACATTATTCAATGATATTACATTCTGTAGTAGTATATTCCATACGTTGATTGTGCACTCTGTTATACCATTTTAGTTTATTTGTTCCATATTTACTGCCCTTCAACTCTAAATATCTTTTTCCTCTCTTATTACTATAACATGGTAATAGGCAGAAATGATTCATCAGCTACCATCACTCATTTTAAAATGCTGGTCTTTTCGGCTGTATTGACTTATGTTTTCCCTCTGTTATAGAAATGAACCACTGTTATACCCTTGGCTAAATTCATGGCCTCGCTAGAGTCCTATGAATGGAAGTCTCATATTTGGGGGAGTATAACTGATATAAAAATATGTCCTTCCCACACAACCCATGGCAGCAATTCTGCTTGCCTTCAACTCTTCTGAACATGTGAAAAGCATCTGGACAGTGATCCTGTTGTTTGGTCATTGAATACAATATAAGTTGCTGTTATTTTCTTGATAAATAGTAATGAGTTCTCAGAAACCTTCTAGGTATTTAATGAGGGTCAAAAATATAACACATCTGTTAAGTATAGTCCAAAAATGGTGTTGGAAGGCAATTAGAAAATACCTATATAAACTCTTTTTTTTTAATTCTGTGTTGGTTTATTATCTTCATAAAACTATGCTGGATGCTCACAGGCAGCATAACTCATTATATGAAATCCAAAGTTTTGAGCAGACTGTTGTGTTACTACTGATGTAAACTAACTTCCACGTGGCTCAGATTCTCTATTTTTTAAAAGAAGAAATAGGAACGCCTAGGGCCTTGGGCAGTTGAGCAACCGACTCTTGATTTCAGCTCAGGTCACGATCCCAGGGTCTTCAGTTCAAGCCCTGTGTAAAGCTCTGTGCTGGGCGTGGAGCCAGCTTGAGATTCTCTCTCTCCTTGTCTCTCTCTCTCTCTCTCTCTCTCCCTCCCCATTTGTGTCCTCTCTCTCTCTTAAAAAAATAAATAAAATGAAGAAATAACAACACCTGTTTCCTGGAGTTGTGATGAGTATTGCATGAGTTATTATGAGTTAAGTGACTAGAAGGGGGCCTCGCATATGGATTGTATTTAACATTGCTGAAGAAGCTTTCTGGGTGTCACGATAATGAATACGATGATGTGGTGAAAGATTCATTCACCCACTTCATTTCTGCTAAAGTTATCTTGGGGAAGAAGTAACAAGAATGTTTTTCAGATATCGAAGCATACTCTATAAACTAAGTTAAGAATTGGATCTAGGAATCTGAAATAAATGTTAAAAATATACATTAGAAGTCCATTAAAGGTACTCTACTTTAAATGTAGAAAAATATAGGAGAAAGTACAAAAAGAAAGATCTTTAATTATTAAACTATGTTACTTTCAAAGAATCTGCTAAACACTTAATATTTTTTCACTTCTATATAAGCAATCTAACGTGGTATTATGATTTGAAACATATATGTGTGTATATATATGTGTGTGTGTACATATATATATATGTATATATATGTATATACATCGCAACCATGAGAATAACTAAAAATTATCTTCAGCTTTGTTTCTTCAGTAAGATTTAATTACAATTGGCTAAGCCCTCATGGCATGCCTATGCACATTTTATTTACTGGGCTTTTATTAGTTAGACTAAAAGCACCTCCCACCTAGAGTTGAATTGTCAGTATACTTGCGAGTTTCCTTGTTGTATGACACACTGTACTTTTGCCTCTCCTTCAACTGTTCTACCTACCTTTTTTACTTGAATTTAATCTTGAACACTCAAATGAGGGAGTAACCTATTCCAGAAGTCCTTTTTCTAAATAAATTACATAGGTTGGTTTAGGTGTTCTTCACCTGTTTTACTCTTATATTTTAGTATATAGTCTATTTACCAGATTATATTAAAATTATATTGGGTCTGTTCTCCTAATGGAATACAAGCACCTTTAACGCAATGATTGTTTCCTATGCATCTTTTCCACACAGTATCTAGCAAGATGTTCACACAAGATAGGGGATCAATGAAATGAGTGTTTTTGTTTTTGAACTGAACAAATATATTCTTGTTTTAAAATTGCATTTATGAAGTGAATCCTAAATAAAGTATGAGCATCAGAAATGAGTCCAGTTTTCATGTTTTTGTGTGTTTCATGTTTCATGTTTTTAAGAATTCTAAGAGGCTGATCATTGATTAAAAAAACAAACAAACATGGAAGTATTTTCGTCCGGCACCTGAGTACCTCTTTAAAGTTGCAATCTAGTTTACTTGAGGCATCCTCCTCTCCCGTACCTAATACAAGTCTCACTGTGTAAGGAGGAATATTTTACACATTAATTTGTACTGGGGTTGTTTTAAATAAGTGCTTTCTATAGAGATCATCTAAAGACATGCTGCTCTGACATTTGTGTGGCCCTTGAAAACTCTACTTGTATTGGATATTTGATATTGTTATTCTCTGTGATGCTTGTGAGGAACAAAGGGAGGGTCTGCTGCAGGGCTCTCTCCAGGGGGCATAAGATGTTGCTGTGGTTCCCTCACGTCACCTAGAGTCTTATCTTGGTGCTCAACTTTTCCACTCTTCTAGGAAAACATATTAAATATTAACACTTTTGTTATTTAACCTATCGTGATTAATGCATTCCTTATGAAATATGTTTTTGATTATAGCATTTACATTACTCTGACTGGGCTGCCTGGTAATAAATTTCTCATGAGTAGAGGAAGCCAGAATCCTTGGATGCTCTTATGTAGAGCAAGAAGTTGGAAGCAGAGATTCAATTTTTAAAAATTCCTAGCAGCATACCTCTTGTTTCTTACTAAAAAAATACTTCAAATATTAGTAGAGTATTTAATTGACATTTTTCGCCCATTAATGATATTCCTAGCATAGTGCAAACACACATAATACTTACTCAGTAAACATCTAATGAAAGGCAATGAAATAATATTAATAACCTTTGAGAAACTTATGTGAAACCTTTAGAAATAATCACCTATCCAGGAAATGTATTAATCTACCCAATAAAGGACAATAATTGGATATAAAAATAATATTTTAGAGATACTGTGGTACACTGCATAGAACAGTACAGAGAGGAACAGAAGCTCTACTATTTGATGTATAACTTTTTGTCATTAACTCCTCTAGGCCTCAGTTTCCCACCATGTAAAAATGAGAAAACACAATAAAAAAAATCATATTGCCACAGAGATCTCACTTATTTAAACAATCTGATTTTATGATGACTTTTTACTATTCTTGATTAGAATTTATGCCTAAGGGTAGGAAAATTTTGTATATTTGCTATAGGCAGATGTTTAAATCCCCTAAATCCAAAAAATCAAATTAGATGAAAGAAATATGAATGAAAAATGTACACACCAGGAGTATGGGACCCATGTAGCTTTTCTAATAAAATAAAGCTCTATTTCAGTGTGTTTCTAAAATGTTTTAATGGCCAATAAGAACTCCTTAACCAAGTGCAATGAGAATAGAAGCAAATGCTGTTTTCATACTTTGATGCTTTTCATATGTTCTATAAAATTTCATCTCTGTTTTTTCAAAAAATATAGCTTTAAAATTTTTAATTATCTTATACTCTATTTATGCATTTAAACTCCATTTTGTTTACTAATGGTTGCTGCAGCATTTTCTCCATACAGAAGCTATACAGAAGCCTAATTGTAGAGTCATTCAATTATGCAAGAGAGATTATAATTACCCATATCACCTATCTATATCTATCTATCTCTTTGTATTTTCTATTTATCTATCCATCAGTTATCTATGTCATTCCCAAATAGAAGAAGAAATCACCAAGCAGAATTCCAAAAAGAAAACATTGCTTGCCTATTTTTTCGATCTTTTAATTTATATATTTGACACACTATTATTTTGATTGTTTTGACTAATTCTGATGATTGTGAAGTACCAAATACTTCAAAAGACAGAACGAAAGGTGGCTGAAAACAGGTGGATTGGATGGAAGATGATAGAATAAAAAGATAGACACTCATATCCTTGACCCTACCCTTCAGTTTCAGATGACTACTAATATTCCAATATCATATCCAAGCTGTAAATGAATATTTATTCACTAAAGAAACTGAAGCAAATCAGCCCTGGATTTTGGGCACAGCAGGTACTTCCACAGATGGATGATGCACATTACTGAAAAGAGGGGATTAGTGAAAGTAAGACTTTTGGTGTTCTTTCCCATCTTGGCTCCTACAAGGATTCCTCCAGTAATACAGAACACATACATGAAAATCACAATACAGTGCTGCTTAATGTGTCTCCCTTAAATATGAATAGATAGGCTAAATGATACCAAAAATAAGCAAAACATAGAAACATAAAGGAAATAGATCTGTCACAAATAAAATAAAAATTACAAAAAACAATAATTAATCTCCTTAAAAATATTGTAAGATGTTATTTAAAGATAAAAATTGAGTACAAACAGCCTAGTAAATTAAACAAAATTATCAAAATAATAAATACAATAAATTTTGATTACAAATGAGTAAATCCTCATAAAGAAAATTAAAAATACAAAGAGTTGAAAATAGGAGAAAATAAAGTAGAAAACTCAAGGATCATTAAAGGAACACAAACAATTAAATTAATGCAATTAATTTCCAGAAGAAGAGAATAAAAAAATGAGTAGGAAAAAATTATAAAAGATAATATTAAAAAGCTCCTAGAATTAGTGCTCATAAATTTCTAGATTAAAAGCTCCCACTGAATATCTGGAGTAATAAATAAAATTTAAAATGTTAAAAAATGTGCATCATCTTTACAACTGAGAACACCAAGAATAAATAAAAGATTTTAAAAGTGTATACAGGGAAGAACATATGAATAGAATAGGTGTGCAAAAGAAAAGCAAAAAGGAAATTAGCATTATATTTTGAACAGAAACATTACAACTCAGAAAACAAAGGGGTGATACCTTAAAATCTCTAAAGGAAAATTATTTCAAATATAGAATTGTCTACCCCGGTGATATCAATCACTGGATTTTTGTTTTGCTCTGTTTGTTTGTTTTTACAGATATTAAGGGTGTCAGAAAATGTAATTCTTATGCTAAGAACTATACTAACTATCCCAAGGTAATCATTAGAAAATAAAATTCACCTATTTAAAAAAAGAAAACTATGAAAGAGATAGGCAATGGACTGAAGAAAGGATGATCAAAGGAGGATGAGTAGCAGTGTTGTTGAACATAATCTTTAAGGTGGATGTTTTTTGATGGGCATTTACATGAATCATAAAGATTCACACACTTCAGTGCTCCTTCCATAGGTCTGTCTACATGCCTCTTCTCTAGACATCTTCATCTTCATTTTACAGTCTTCATAACGAAGCAGTCAAACTTTTGGCTACTGTCCAACATTTCTGTGTATTTTCCCCTTATATTATTGTCCCTCCATTCAAACTTGATAACCCAATACACAGCTTGAAGCTCTTCCCAGTGGGGTGATGTCTGCATATAACTGTAACAGAAATTTAATTTCAGTTTGTATCACTATATCAAACTGATGCATGCATGGATCAGGACCAAATATTTTTCACCTCCCTCAGCTGCTCATAGGGAACTCACTAAGAAGCAGTAGCTGTGAGCTGAGAGAAGGACTTTTTTCCACTCTGGACCCAATTAGTACAGATCTGAAATGTACCATTTTCATTTTCATATGGATTTCTATTATCCCTCCTCAAACTTGGTAAATTTAAAAATACATAGTTAATAGTAAGCCATTATGATTTTAGTGTCAAATTATATCTCAGGTATCCAATCTCTATAAAAGCCCAAGATTGCCTTAGAAGATGATTTTTACATAGTAATTAGTTCTTTTTTGCAGAAGGAATGGTCTTATTCTACATATTAAGGGACTGTATAATATATATACATATATTATATTATAATAAATATATATTTATAGACAATATATAAAATATAATAAATAAAATATAATATGTAGGTGAATATCTATATCTACCACAGATATCTGTAGCACCATTAGATCTGTCAGATCATGTCTTCCAAGTAGTAGATCAGCTTCCACTGAAGAATGAGCTACCTGTCAGTCACATGACCAAAGACAGAGCAGAATTCACAAATATGGAACATACTGATCTGATGTCCAAGAGACCTAGTAAGCAATGTGTTTCTTAATTACTGAAGGAATTGTAAGGCATGAAAACTTGTTCTTTTTCATAGAGGATATGTCCCAGCATGCACCAAATCATTGGACTCCTATACATTGTACTACTTAGGCAAATTTGGTTAGGTTTATCACCCACTATTTGGCACATATGTGTCTTTCTATGGCATCCAAGAGACTCGCCACATCATGTTCGTTGGTAAAATTAGTATGCTGTTATCACTATTGGGAGCCAGTGAGATGATCTGAAAATAGCAAGATAATAAAAGTCCCTTTGAGCTACATTTTCACTGAAACAAGATATTATATGTACCCTAAGGCAAAAATGTGAGGGCATACTACTATCCTTTCCATGTAAATATGAAGTAGGACTGATCTTTTCTTAATGAAGATTGACATCTTGATAGATTAGGTTAGTTGATACTAACCTACCAAATGAGATAGGCTGTGTTAAACTGATCTAGCAAATTTAACATATTCAGCTCAACAGCTGAAATTGGGATTTTGACTTAGTTATTTTTATGGTAGTGCACAGTTATTGGTCATGGTTCATCTGTATTTTGTTTTGGTAGGCCCTTATCAATAAATTGAATGTGAATATAATGATACTCATCACCTTCCATATTTAAGACTTTCTTAAGGAAGGCGTTAATCTCTGTTTATTACCTAGGATTTATATAATTTTGTTACTGATTTACTATCTGGACAGGATATAGAAGACTAGGTAACTTCTATTTGGCCCTTTCTAAAATAATAGCAATCACTCAAAAGATCAAGGACAAATAAATACACAAGACAAGAAGAAAGAACAAAGAATCTTCCTGCATTGCAATTGGAACCACTGTGAAACAGACTTGAGCCAGGTTTCCATTTATATACCTGTAACACAACAGCCACCACAGCTTTTGGAATTCCTTTATAATTTATGTCAAGCCCTTTTCTAACAGCTCTCAGGAAATATATTTCCTTTTTGCAGTGTCTGCAGTGTCAGTTAACTCTGGTAAGTATTTACATACATGTATGTATGTATGTGCATATCTATATCTATTATCTATCTATCTATCTATCTATCTATCTATCTATGCATCCACTCATCCATTCATCTACCTTTCTATCTATCTATCTATCTATCTATCTATCTAAGGATCCACCTGGGGAATGATGATTAGGGAGAATATTATATATATATATATATGTATATATATATACACACATATATATGCATATATATATGTGCATATATATATATATATATATATATATATATGCACATTTATTTTGGCAGGGGCTTTGTTGAATTATTCCTAAACAGATATGACAACCCCTTGAGTCAATGAGATCTGAATTTAAGAATCGCTTCAGATCTGGAAACTGAAGAGGCATCACAATTTCACATTGTGACAGTTGAGCCTTTGTCTCACATCTCTTGATCCTTTTTGTTATATAAGGCAAGCAATACTACCATTGTCTCCCAGCTTTCTTGACCCTACAAATACATTGGTCTGTTAGTGCCATCACAATAAATATCTACAAGCAAATGTTCTCTGTTATCATTCAAGCTTGGAACTCATTATGGTAGTTATCTTCACCTTGCCTCTAGTTGTTAAATGCCACTAAAGGGCATCTGCTACATTTGTATTGACACTACAGAGCCCCATCACATGGACACTTCTCCAACCATAAACCCTTACTTGCAAAAGATAGACATTGAGGTGACTGGTTGATTAATGCTATTGATCATCTTACAAGTCAACTATTTTACTTAGGTTAATAGTGTCTTTTAAGCCCTCTCAGAGAGCATATGGTCAGATAGTGTGATCCCACATCATAAATACATTTTAACATGCCCACTTGTGATGCCTTGTGACCTATTCAATACTCTGTCAAAGCAATATAGCATCCCAACTTCATTTACCAAATATCATTGTTATATACAGAACAATGTATATATACATTGTTATATATATCCGGGCTAGATCCAGGTGAGCCTGCCAGAATACTAAATCCTGAATGGCTCCATTTAAAATGAACTCTTACCTCTCTAAACTTATATTCTACCTTTCTTTTAACAACATTTAGATTAATCCCCATTTTACCACCAGTATATATCTAAAAGTTTTGCTCTTCTTTTTTGGTAAATAAACTATTGCTTTCCATAGTTGGGAATGTCATTTTCAATGATGTTATGCTAAGACGTGACCCTAGTTATTTCTCAAGACTGGTGTTCTCAAACTTTAGCATGAATCAAAGACATCTGGAAGAATTGATGAAACAGATTGCTGGACCACACCCCAAATTTCTGATTCAATAAGCCTAAGTCTAACCAGTTCCCAGATAATGATGCTGCTGCTGATTCAGGTCTGTGTCTCTAAGAATCGCTTGTCCAGGGTCAATGAGAAAAGGTGGGGTAGACCTGGAGAAGGAAAATTATTATTTTTCTGAGCCATCTAGTTCAAGCGGATGGGACAGTGGGAAGATGCTCTCCTCTAAAAAAGAGGGTGAGGTTCAGACTTCTGTCTGATCAGAGGGTTAAGATTCAAGGTCCTTAAAGCACTTTGACCCCAAAATGGAATACATTTCAAGGATATCAAAATACCTTAGAAAATTGCTGATTTTTATTTTATTTTATGTTAAAAATTCATAAGGAGCCTTCTAGTTAAAGATAACAAATTGAACATATATATTTTTCTGTCTACTAAAAGTGTACTAAAACTCCACTAAAACAACAGAAAAGGAAAATTTCAAAGACATTAACTAATAAGGATAATGTGAGAAATTTAGAAAAAGGTAAATTTTTTTATGATAAAAGCAAATGTTTGAAGGTAAGTAATTTAACAGACTCACCACAGATGAATTCTAAGGTGAAAGAACAGAAACTGAGCACCAACCTGACTTACTGCACAGAATGCACACATGGCCAGATATTGGTAGCACTAAACACCACTGCAATTAGAAATGAAAAATCAGTCAAAAAGAAGATTTCTTGGAATCTGTTTAAGAAATGAGATTCTCTACTCTCTTTCCTCAGAATATCAAAGCCTTAATCACTAAACAGAGCAAAACAGAAAGATCATCAGTGGAGGGCTGATGCGACACAAGAACAAGTTCTCAAATTAAAAGAAAAAAGATGATTAAATTAGCATTTACCAACAGAGCGACCCAGGTGCTGCAGAATACATTAAAATCTTAAAGAGATGGCTAGCTATACAGATTTGTTGGCTATACTCAAGATCAGAAACTACAGGGATGAGTCAGGCATTCCTTCCTTCCTACCTTCCTACCTTCCTTCCTTCCCTCCTTCCTTCCTTCCTCTTTCTTTCTTTCTTTCTTTCTTTCTTTCTTTCTTTCTTTCTTTCTTTC
>NW_024412407.1:30684993-30814578 GCF_014898765.1 Herpailurus yagouaroundi
TTCTTTCTTTCTTTCTTTCTTTCTTTCTTTC
Source organism: Herpailurus yagouaroundi (assembly GCF_014898765.1). Classification (NCBI taxonomy): domain Eukaryota; kingdom Metazoa; phylum Chordata; class Mammalia; order Carnivora; family Felidae; genus Herpailurus; species Herpailurus yagouaroundi. The sequence continues at coordinate 30,685,025 of NW_024412407.1, forward strand.
TTTCTTTCTTTCTTTCATCAAGCTTTGTAGGTAGTATCTGATCATTTTTAAAATTTGGTACAAAGGATACCATTTTGAAGATCCGGGAATTATGTTGAACAACCCATAAACCTCCAAAGTAATTTACAAAACATAATTTTAGGAAACTTCATTATTACCATGGAAAAATTGAAATGCAGTGAGAGTCAAACTCAGACTTCTTCACCAACTCCTTCTGAAAAGGTTAAGTCTGGCAGACAGGTTCAATTAATCCATTAGTTATTTAGATTTTTCTTATAGATTGCCATAAAAACAAATATGGCGGAAGGCAACTTTCATATGACGTTAATTTGTGTGCTGTTTTCTAAATAACATTTAATCCTTTGGTTTATAAAAAGTACATATCCTAATTTTTACTATGATAAAGATGGCTGATTGGTTTGTAAGGAAAATTATTGTTTATTTAAAAACTACAGTGTTATGGGGCGCCTGGGTGGCGCAGTCAGTTAAGCGTCCAACTTCAGCCAGGTCACGATCTCGGGGTCCGTGAGTTCGAGCCCCACGTCAGGCTCTGGGCTGATGGCTCGGAGCCTGGAGCCTGTTTCCGATTCTGTGTCTCCCTCTCTCTCTGCCCCTCCCCCGTTCATGCTCTGTCGCTCTCTGTCCCAAAAATAAATAAAAAACGTTGAAAAAAAAATTTAAAAACTACAGTGTTAAGAGACACCTGGGTGGCTCATTCGGTTGAGCATATGACTCTTGATTTCAGCTCAGGTCATGATCCCAGAGTCTGGAGATCCTGCTTAAGATTCTCTCTCTTTCCCTCTGCCCCTCTCCCCAACTCGTGTGCATGCTCTCTCTCTCTCTCTCTCTCTCAAATAAAAAAAAACTTTTTAACTACAATGTTAAAATGAAACATCAGGAAGAAACATCTATCAATTGAGTAGTTCACAAGGTCAGTCAGGAACAAATATGCTAGAATCAAAAGTACTTGTATAATAACTTTGCATATCAATATCTATATTAATATTTGCATTTATTGCTATATATGCAAAATATACCAGGGAATATAATTAGTTTTAAAATTTAGGGTAAGTATGAAACTCTTTGGTAATAGAAGAATGGTAAAAGAAAATGATAAAGAAAGATTTTGCAGTTTCTAATTAAATAAAATATTTTAAAGTATCATAAACTTTCCAACCTCTTTCAGAATTGGATATCTTATAAAATACATGATTTAAAGTTTTGTATAAAAATGACAAGAAAATCTTAGGAAGAAATTTTAATTAAATAGTGACTGTTTAAACCATTTGTATCTAGAATCTAGACAAGGGAATCGTGTAAAGAATTACCACTGTGAACACATACAGTTTCAGATTGTTAAGATTTAATGGCAAATAAAGAAATTAATGTATTATCATTACTCTTGTAGGACTTTGAATAAACTAAATTAACCTTTTTATAAAGAAAGCCATACTCATTTTTAGTTAATTTTCAAAAATATTTCCCTAGGACCTATTTTTACATAACATTTCACCTACATAGACTTATTACAGTTTTCATTAGTCTGTTTTTCAAACTTGCCCCTCTGCTTTAACACATCGTGATGCAAATTTCACCATTTGGGAAGCAAAGAAAAACTCAAAAATTTTTTTTGTAGATAAGCTTCAATAATATTCATCTAAAGTTGATTAAATTGAATGAAGACGGACACACACACACACATACGCACATATTTAAAGTGATATTGCAAAGCAGATTCTTAATCTAGGAACTTCTTGTAATGTTACCTACCCATCCCAGAATTGATTGAATTATTATTTGCTTGTTTTTGTTTTCATTAGTATTAAGGATCAAATTTAGTGAGAAAATCTGCATTCTAACAATATTAAAGTTGTATAATTGCCCTTGGGCTATTTAAACTTTTTGTCTTAATTATTTGGTTTACAGGTAGTAACAATGATGATAATAATAATAATAATGGATTAAAAATAGCATAATTACAATCATTCAGTTGTTCCAGGACCAAAAGGAAAATGGAGATGTAAGACATTCATTCATATTACTTACAGCTACATTCAAACTTTTTGTATCTATGGTTACTAGGTCACTACAGCACCTAATAAAGACATATTACCTTTAATAATGATAATAGCTAACTTTTATTGGCACTATTTTTGTTTTCTTTTTTATCCTCACAAGTTCCCTATGAATTTGTTGTACTAATTATTACCATTTTGCCATTAAGTAAAGAGAGGCACAGAGAGCTTAAGTAACTTGCCCAAAGATGCATAGTTAAGAAATGTCTGAACCAGGACCCAGTGCCCAGGCAATCTGTCTCCAGGTCTCTTGCTAATTTAATGTACTGGCATATGTATGTATATATAAGTACTGTGTGATGTATTTATTATACATGCTTGTAAATATTTGTGCTTAAATTAAATAATAAAAATATTTTACTATAACAAAGTATTTTCATTTCAAATAGGTCAGAAAATAGAAAATACTGAGCCACAAATTAGTTATCCAAGAAACCTGTGGAGGGAATGAAACATTGTACTGCCAGAAGGAATTTCACAAGGATCTATGCTCATTAGAGTAACCGTCATTATTTTTAATCCAGCATTATGTAGTCACAGTATAGTGAATGTTAGTTATGCAAACAAAACACCATTTCATGATAGGAAATAAATGTGTGTTTTTCGAATTTCAAAGCTCAAGGAAAAATAAGTCCTCTTTATCCAATCAATAAGCCATAGCAACCTAGAGAGTTCTGATACTACAGTCCAATTTTTTTTTTTTTTTCATCCATCAGGAGCTGGACACAAACATGGGATAAATTGCTCCAGGATTGGAGCATAGCAGAATGTCATGCTCAAATAAAAAAATTTTTTTTAGATCTATAATAATTGTAGAGATAATTCATGGGTAAAATGTATCAATACATAGAATTTAGGTAGTTATTTTCAGACCTTGTGCATTTCAGTCATTCACAACTGAACTGCATGTTATTATTGATTAATCAGAATTTTGGGCAGTGTTCACAGTTACGAGTCAGGATTTATTATTAATCCCCATAACCGTTAAAATTATACTAAATGCCCTTTAATTTCTGTTTAAGAAAGCATTTCAACAATATTCGCAATGGCATCGTCATTGTTATAGAAAGTGATTTCAATACATACTTATTCTTTATTTTACTCTAAATATGTCTTTCTTATTAATAAGTTCCTGATGCACATGTGCCATACAGTTAAAAATGATTGGGTTTTGGAATTGGAATTATTGGATGTAAATTTTAATTTCACTACTTTTGAGCCTTGTGATCATGTTTTAGCTACTTAATCTTTATAAATCTCAAGATCATATGTAAAATAAGGATAACCATGTCCATCTTTGGCTTATATAGAAGATTAATGGGAAAACATCTGTAAAATAAATTATAAAATACTGTGTTTCTCATGTAATAGGTCCTTAATAAATATTGTGGTCACTTTTCCTTTATCAATTTTAACAGTGATATAAAATTATAATAATGTTAATCTTAACTTGTTTACATCTCCATTTGATGTGATTAGTTTTTTAGCTACCAAACCAAAAGTATTTATTAATCATTATTTTTAAAGCACTAAATTTAATGTCATCCATTTCTTTGTTTTGTGATCTGTTTTGCTTCCTGAATTCCATCACCATAAACTGGACTTTGTAGAGAGGAAGTATGCACTGGTCAAAAGATAGACTTCATGAAGGATTAGATGCATTAGTACTGGAAACCATCTAAAAAACTGCTGTTCTGGTAGTGATCCTGGAGTATCTTTACACACAAAGAATGGTTAATAAAATGGAAAATGCATGTAAGCTGGTTTGCTTGCAACTTCACCTTTTCATTCTGTTGACATAGAGCTAAATTTCCCAAAAGTTATGCTATCATCTTACCTCACCATACTCATCAATGATCTAAATCTGTTTTTAAAACAAATGATGGATTTAGAATTTAATTTGCTTCTTGGTTAAGCAGAGGAAATGGCACAGTAATGACCAAGTCCCTTTCCAAGCAATGCTAAGCAGCTCATTTTCCCTTCAATAGATAAGCTTCAGAAATACCTCTGCCTCATCAGTGGGGAGTTTTGGAAGATCATTCTTCCAAGTTGGCTGGGCCAGAGAGAATTCTGAGGTCCACTTTTTCATTTGCGCCGGCTGGATGGATTTTTCTCATAATGTCATTAAGCAATGAATTAACATGTTTAAAAAAAAAAAAAAATCCAACCACTGCCACCAAAAGGCGACTGCGTTATCTTAAGGCAGCTTTAATTCCCCCACACACAGGAAACAGAGTAGGACTGAGCTAGGGAAACACTTAAATCCTCATTACCACATATCCCCTCTTCACCCAAAGAGCCCCCAGCCTGCCCATTATTGTCCTGCCTGTACTTTCAGTGGGACTTTGAAAAGAAAAGGTTCAAAGAGCAAGACTTTCAAGCTCCCCTTTCCATGTCAAACACTTTCAACTCCTGATTTCAAAGTGCCACTCCGTGGCTGTTCAAAGGCCTGTGGACTCGTAGGGGGTGAGATTGGAGTTAAAGGTTGAACTACAAAGCTCCTTGCCTTCACAGTAATATCCAGCTTGGAGATACAAATGGTAATACACACTCAAGCACCTATCAATAAAACTGCCAATATACGAACAGAGGAACAGAAACATTCTAAATGGCGTTTTTTTAATTTTTTTTTTTCAACCAGGCTCGTGCTGTCATCAGTTCGGATGAAAGCCTAGTTGATATTTTGAAGTACTACTTTTCTCTCTGTTCACATTACAACTAGGGGGACTCCAGGAGCAGTTGAGAAAGAAAAAAAATAAGAAAGAAAAAACACCCACAAACCCTAAAGAAGTTAGATAAGAATAGCTAAAAAAGTCCCTTCCAACATCTAAAAAAAAAAAAAAGAAAAATCCTGCCCTAGTCTAGTTGAGTATTCATCCTCTTCCCCTTCGCTCTCTCTATCCTTTTTATCTGCCTGCCCACAAGATTTGGAGCACCATTAATTGGTCCTCAGGGAGGCTAACAGGCCTCTGCTTTTATGACTCAGTTCTTTGTATTGTACACATGTGGGCATCTCTCAGGAGATAAACAAAAGAAAAATGTGTGGAAAGGGGCCAGAAATCGTACAGGTCTAAACACTGAAGAGGCCATTGTCTTGATTTACTTTTAATGCTTTAAATTACGTGAATAATTCTAATGCCCCAACCCTGCTGCCCTCCCCAATCTGCTTAAGCTAATGCGCCTTTTCTCACTGCTACAGGGCCATCACTGAGGAATTCTATTTCCTATTTGAAATCGCATTCTAACTCCTTCTTGGCCCCCTCCTCTTATCCCTCCCTTCCTCTGCAACAAACGAGAGAGGTGGTCTTATGGGAAGATAAAAAGAATAGTTGATCATAAGAACTAACCTGGAGCCAACACATTGGCCTTTCGTCCCTTCAGCACTTTCTAAGCCCTAAGCACCTGCAGCTAATTCTCCTGACTTCCAGCCCTGGTCTTGGATACGCTGAGGTACAGACTCTGTGGCAGCACTTTCCCTGCCTTATAAAATGTTTACATTTACAGAAGAGAGTGACCTCTCTTATGTGATATCTCATTCTCTTTAATATATGGGTAGTGAGTACTCATAGTATTTGCAGCAAGTTGTTTTCATAAGAGAACTTGCATTGTTTTAATATGATAAACATTTAAATTTGAAGTCATCTTAATAAAAGGAGGGCCTAGATTTAACATACTTACGAAAAGAAAAAGCATTTGCCTGTTGTATCTTAAATGAAACCTAGAGCAGACAACGGTTGCATTCCCATATCAGAATAGAGCCCAGATGGCTACTACATAAACAAACACTTAAACTTTGTAAATTTGAGACTTCTAAATACTTTGGATAATATGCAATTTCCAAAAGAAATCTTTAAGGTCCCATAATACCTGAAATTTCAGTGTTTCAACTCTGGTCTGTCCTTACACATGTCAATGTAAGTATTTTATAATGTCTCTTTATTGGTTGTCATACTTGGGTTCTCTAGAAAATAGAGCCTATGGTCAAAGGGTGCATACTAGCTTTTTATTGGAGGAAACAAGTCAGAGAAATCACAATGAGTAAAAGAGAAGTGAGAAAATGATAGAAAACACAGGCAGGAGAAGAAACACAAAGGTTATTACTGAGTGAGCCATAGATTCTCCATAAACACAATGGGTTTCTAAGTCTCTTGAGAGATCTTCCCGGAGGCTGCGTAAAATTGCTGCTTCTTGAAACATTCCATCAAGAGAAGGTAGAGCAAGTAGTTTATCTGCTGGTTTCTTACTATCTCCTGACTCTTATTGGTTAACATATAAGATTCATGGAATCTTTGTTGCCCATCAGAAATGGATGTTAGAGACTTCAAGGCAACTGCTGGAAAAGCCAGAACTTTCATAAGCCCAATCCAGTCACAAGGCACACATGAGTATCTCTCCTTGATAATCATTGCAGAATCTAGGGTGTCCTTATTTGTCTTAAACTGGTTGGATCCCTTATGTGGTTGTGTGAACACTCACAGAGCAAGGTTTTCCTTAGACCCAGGAAGAAGCTGTGAGCTTAAAAATAAGTAAATAAATAAATAAACAAATAAGCAAGCAAACTATGCTTGGAAGTCTCATGGTTTCTGCATTGCCTTCTCTTGTTCAAAATGAGTCATAGGGTTAGCCCATACACAAGGAGGTGAGGCCTACATAGGATGTAAACTCCAGGAGGTGTAGTTCTTAGAGAGACTCAATACACTTAATCTGTACTTTGACAGAGTACGTTCAGAAACCATAAGGATTCTCTAACTAGACACACAGAAGATGGTTTAGTCAGAATAGTTTCTAAGGGAAAGTACCATTTTCCTGGGGACAGATAACTATGAATCTCTTTTAGATTCTTTTGAATAGTCTTTTATGTTTGTTATATAAAAGCAAATATAAAAGCAAATATATTATATGTATTAGTGTGCACATAGATTTAATTGTACAATATAGATTCAATAATTCTCCAGAATTCCATTTTTTTTTCTTTCTAACTTACTAGATGAAGGATGCTCATGGGTATTGCATATAAATAGACAATATTAGTCCTATGATTATGGTCATAGTAAAAGATTCTAGTGCCCAAAAGGCAACAAAGCCCCATCCATAGAGCTATGTATGGAATGCTGCCATTATAACAGCCTGTTATTGTCTGGTTGGGCCACAAGTTGGGCTTTTATGTATGGTATCTGAATGAATCTTTATAAGAATCAAGAGATAGATATTTTCTTCTTATTGTTAACTAGAAGACACCTCAGAAAGTTTAAATAATTTGTCTCAAATAAGTGAAATAATTTGTCCAGTCACAAAGTACTAATTCTGTATACTAGGCTCCATTCTGATTCCTTCCAAATTTCATGTAGTTTAACTGAATCACATGGTCTTTGGAACTCCAACAACATAACAAATACATATAGTAAAGATCAAGCATTGCGTGTGTCTCATAGACAAGTTTATGTGAAGACATTTGTAACTTTTACCTTTCTATAAAATATATTGGTCTTGTACTTAGGAAAATAAGAATATAGTATTTCCATGTTTCTCCAATGTTATCCTTTACAAATACTTTTACATTGTTTTTACGCATGGTTATGTTTTGAAACCTTTGGCAAGATGTTAAATTCTTCTAAGGTAGAGACTATGATTTCTATTTATCCCGCATCCTAACTTGCATCACCTTGTTCAATTTCCTACACATAGTAGGTATTTATCAAATTTTTACTGTCAAACCAAATTTATATTTTCATCTGATTATGGAAAGAAAAGGTTTCTCACTAATCATTTAATGCCATTGCATCTAGTTATAGAAAAATTATTATTCCGATTAACCATTTGCAAAGAAGCAATTCTCCGGTGGTTATAAGTAGGGAAAGGTCCTGGGGAAAACTACAATTATAAGCAGCTGCAGCATGAATTATATGTAATTATAGTTGATTCCTGTAAATAATTCTTTCTGTAAATTTCCATTCCAAAAGGATTTATTGCTTGGTAACAAAGGGTATTTTGAATTAGAAATATATTTTCCTAAATTGTCATAAATAAAATTATATCTATGAAGAAAAGAAGATAGTGAAAGGAGGTTCAAGGAGTCAAAGAAGAGAATATTTCCATCTCTAGGTGTGTATCTAAAAAGTCACATACTGTGATTTCTTAGTTCAATTTCAAGATAACTCATGTGTTTGTTTGTTTTTTCTATAGCCTGTCTGTAGACTAAGTGGAAATGAAATACAACTCCACTCGCCTCGAAAAAAAGAAGAATGTAACATACCATGTTCTGCAGTAATTGTCAGCAAAACCTCATAATTCTATTTCAGCAACATAATAAGCATGTAATGACAGATGGCATCTGATGTGTCACCAAGGCACTGTTGAATACATTAATATGACTCAATTTTGTGTTGTTGTTGTTGTTTAGAGGGTATGACTGTTGGGCATCGAGCATTTCCTGTTCTACTAATAATTTGGTTATTTGTTTCATTACAATATATATCTTTTCCTATCCAATATTGGCCAATATATGCATTATTTATCACATATATTCTAACAAAAATGACAAGAGAAGAGTTGATATATTATTGAAATCAATCTAATATATTAATATGGATTCTCTGATTTTAAAATGGCAAAATAAAATGCAAAAAATGGGAGCTGCTGAATGGCTGCTTAAAAATGGAAAGAGTGTCTGCATCTCTGAGTTATAACACAAAATTAGGATAGGTTATGATTTTCAACTCTTTCTTGCAAGGAGAGTTCATCTTCCTCTGAATTATAGCTTTGTTTCTCCATGCAGCATCTATTCCCTATGCTTTGCATGACTATGACATTAATCTAATGTGGAATAATTCGTATTGTTTAGGAGAAAAGCTGATATGCATATCTTTGTTTGACATTCAACATTTCTAAATCCCACAACTCTCTGGTGTAAGACAAACTCCATATTTTTCTTCAAAAAACTAAGCTAAATAATATAGGCTGTACTGATTATTAAATATTTTGACCCAAACTTATATCTCTTAAGAGTCTTTGAGCCTATGAAGGCAATTCCTGTTTCTGTATATAATCAGCATTAATCTGATTGTACATGTGAGAGCACACACAACACATAGTTCCCAAATAATATCTTCTGTGTTTTATGCATAAAATCTTGCAAATAAACCAGGTGCATGAACAAAACAAAGGGAGAAATATATTGAAACATACAAAGGCTCATATTCACTGCTATATAGGGTCCTTTATTTTGCATCATATATCAAACAAAAATAACCCACCTCTCAGAATATTAAGCAAAAACAATATGGCTCTGATGTACTTCTGCACAATATTGTCTAATTTCCATAAAATGTCTGCAGGGTTATGCACATCAAGATACCTCTTACTAAAAATGTTTATGGAAATAGGTCACTATCTGTATTCTTAATAGAGAACAATTTGTTATGTTTAAAAACAGCTTTTGTATTAATAGTTGTGAATAAGCACTAAGTTATCAAGCATTTTAAATATGAGCAATATATATGTTTATGCTATATTAGTCACACACTTCTCATCAAATGCACAGTGTTTATATAATCTAATTAATAAAGTATTTAGGGAAAAAAAGTGAAACATTGAGCTTTGATTTCCAGTACTAACAGGAAGGTGATACGGGATGTATCAGAATCTGTAAAATGTTATATGGAATATTGTGCTAAAAAATGCAAGCAAAATTATTAAACCAATATCTGCTAAATGTAACATCTTTAGTTCCTATGTAACACATAATAAAATATTTTTCTTTTTAAAACACATAATTCCAGCTAGTCTGGCTTTGAAGTCAGTAAAAGTGAAAGAAATGTAAAACATCTATTCAATTATTTCAGTTAATATACAAGCATTAGGCATTCAAATTCCTAATTAAGAGACAACATGCCCTGTCAGGCATCTGCATGGGCTATTGAACATTGTCTAGATTGTTCCATAATTATCCCAGCTTAATAGTTCTAAAAACATAAGCAATGTGCATTCATTGAAGGAAAATATGGTTTATCACATAAGAAGGTGCAGTACACAGAACATGTTTTGGTTCCATGTATTCATGCTGGAGGTTTTTACTGGAACGTGTTTTAATTAATCCGTGAACAGAGAGCAACAGCACGCCACCAGTGAAAGTTGTTCAAACATTCTTTATCGAAAAAGAATCACAGCCTGTAGGCAGAAATAGATGCACATGTGTGGTAGGATTTGTGTTTTGATATACCCTCCTCACTCTAACTCTTACATATCCTAAAACAGCAGTTAGCTGTGCTTAATTTTACATGACAACTTTGGTAAGATGTAAATACGAGAAAATGATAAGTCACTCATTAAAAAAATTTAATCTGATATAGGGTATTTTCATTTGAGAAATACCTGATGTGACCATCATGTTACAAATACAATGTTTTAAAACCATTAGTTCAATTCTTTGAGCGTGTAGAACATAAATTACTCATGTGCAGGTCAAAAATAGTTGGGTTAAATAGATGGAGTGACATGGAAGGGAGTGTTTATGGTTTATTATCTAGTTTAAATATCTAGCAATATAGGGTATAGAAAAATTGTACTAAGTGCATAGATTTATAAATTAGGAAGTATCTCTGCATCAGAGGTAAAAGTGACAAAATTAAGAGAAAATAGTATCACATGTTTAAGTAAAAAAAGAAATAAACTCAGCATTCTTTATGATAGTAAAGAGCAACTTTCTAGCAGAAAATCAAAGAACTTATATAATTGGAATTTAGTGGTGAAGAGTACAGTATTTATAACTTAAATCTAAAGTTTATCCAATGATAACACTTTTTAATATAAGGTATTTACTTCTTTCATTTCTAAATTCCATCCCATAGTTTTCTTTGTCTAATCTAAAGTTGTATCTAAAATAAATTTGATTATTTTTACATCATTATTATCATAATTATCTAATATTATCAAATAAAAATGGCACAATTTGAATTGTCTCAACTTATGTAGATACGTCTAGAGTTAACAGATATATTTCCTCTCTCCCAGCTTCTCTGCTGGTGGTCCTACACTCTGCAATAAATGTCCTATAATTGAAGACCTGAAAGCTTAATTTTAATAGCAATTCTGAAAGTTGAAAAGCCGTTTTAAGTTCTTTCTTAAACTTGCCAAAATTCATTAGAAAATACTGCAAGAGACTTCCAGAATGGCAGTGTGGGGACTCACACAAAACTGCTTCCCAGAAAACAACCATAACTCTTAAAAATTATTTTTTACAAACTCAATCATTTGAAGCCTCTGGAAGTTTTTACTAAAGCCATAGAGCAGATGGAGAAACACTACTAAAAAAATTTACCAAATCTTGGTAAGAACTGAAAGTCTGTAGTATTTGAGCTGTGACCGGCTCTCTCCTCTCCCACTCCTCATCTCAGTGTCTAAATGCTTAAATCTGGTTGGTTATGGCCTATAAAACAAGCCCTCTTTTCCCCTTAGCTCCTAGTCATGGGATATATTTTGTGGGGGAGGGATAAGCAAGAAGGCATTTTTTTTTCACACCAGGTTCAAGTTCAAAAGGTTAAATTTCTGGCAAATGCAGCCAGGATTTTGGGGGCCCACTTCATACATCCAGCCCTCATGGGACAGGTGTTCAACTCTGGGCATAGCAGGCTAAGATATTTGGGCTGAATCACCTTTGCCTCGGCTCACTCATAGTGCAGAGTTACACTCTGGGAGAAGTTAAAAAGGTGGGGAAAAGGCTAAAAACCAAAACCAAAACTAACCAAACAAAAATAGGGTCTATTGCTTCCCCTGAGCACTGCTTATCAGAGGTATCCATTTAAGACAAGCAGGTCATGAACGTCCCCCAGTTCTGGAGCACTGGCTCAGAGATTTTGCCCAGAAAGAGAAGCATAAGAACAGAGAACTGCAAAGATACCCCAAAGAAACTTACTTTGTTTGAAACCCAGTACAGAGAAGCTCAAACCAGTGGGTGCTTCAGATATACAACAATTATTATCTACAGTCACTATGCTATATGTTAGAACCCCAGAATTTATGTACCTTATGAGTGAAGACTTGTACCCCTGGACCAGTATGTCCCCATTTATCCTAACCACAGCTCCTGGTAACAACCATTCTACTCTTTGCTTCTGGGTTTGACTTTTATTTTTTAGATTTCACATATTCGTGAGATCATACAGTATTTGCCTATCTCTGTGTGGATTACTTCACTTAGAATAATATCTATCAGGTTCATCCATGTTGTTGAAAATGATAAGATTCCTTTCTTCTCATGGTTGATTAATATTCCATTATTATAATATGTAACATTCACCTAACGGGATTACTAGAAAAAGAAGAAAGAGAGAAAGGAACAGAACAAATATTTGAAACAATAATGACTGAGAATTTCACCAAATTCATATCAGACACCAAAGCACAAAGCTCAATGAATACCAAGCATGAAAAATGCCAAACAAACCAACCTACCCAACCTCTGTAGCTAGGCAAATAATTTTCAAATGGCAAGAAATCAAAGATAAAGAAAAAATCCGGAAAGAAGCCAGAGGACAAAAACACCTAACCTATAGAGAAACAAAGACTAAAATTACATCTGGTATTCCCTCAGAAACCATAAAATCAAAAAGAAACATTTAAACATGGGGGAAACATTTAAAATGTTGAGGAAGAAGAACTACCAACCTGGGATTACGTACCCTGTGAAATTATCCTTTAAAAGTGAGGGAGAAAGCAAGAATTTCTCAAACAAAAATTGAAGGAATTTGTGGCTGGTAGGCCTGCCTCGAAAGAAATGTTAAAAGAAGTTCATAAGAGAGGTGGAAAATCATATAGGTCAGAAAACTCAGATTTGCATAGAAAATACAGAGCATCAAAGAAGGAGTGAGTGAAGGTGAAATTAAAACTTTTATATCTCGTATTCCTTTTTATTTAAAATGTTTATTTTATTTTTGAGATAGAGCATTCACATTGGAGGAGCAGAGAGAGAGGAGGAGGACGACAGAGGATCTGAAGTGGGCACCATGCTGACAGCAGTGAGCCCGATGCAGGGCTAGAACTTACAAACCGTAAGATTATGACCTGAGCCAAAGTCAGATGCTCAACCAACCAAGACACCTAGGCACTCCTATTTCTCTTATTCTTAATTGATCTAACATAACAGTTTGCTCACAATAATAGCAATAATGTATTCAAATATACATAGGCTTATTATATAATAAATGAACATATATGTTTATATATTACCTATATATGAGTAAAATGAATGACAGCAATGATACAAGGGGTGGGAAGTGTAAATAAGGATTACTTTGTTATCATAAAGTACTCAAGCTACCTGTGAAGTGGTATAGTGTTATTTGCAAGTGAACTTGGAATAGCTGTACATGTATATGAGAAACTCTAGGACTACCACTAAAAAAGTAATAGTTAATAATAATAGTAATTGGGGCGCCTGGGTGGCTCAATATTTGGGCATCCGACATTTGGCTCAGGTCATGATCTCATGGTTCATGGGTTCGAGTCCCGCATCGGGCTCTGTGCTGACAGCTTGGAGCCTGGAGCCTGCTTTGGATTCTGTGTCTCTCTCTCTCTCTCTGCCCCTCCCCGACTCATGCTCTGTCTCTCTCTCTCTCTCAAAAATAAATAAACATGAAAAAAGAAAGTTTAAAAAAAATAATAATAACTGATATGCTGGGAAAGGTGAGAAAATGGAATCATAAAAACGTGCTCAATTAAAACCACAAAAGGCAGAAAAAGACGAACACAAAACTGGGACAAATGAACAAGGGCAACAATTAAAAACCAGTAAAAACTATTGTAAATATTAATCCAACTATATCAGTAATCACATAGTTCATAGGGTCTAGAATTGACATTAGGTAGACGTTCTGTGATTCAGTCTTCCAAAGCCTAGACCTGACACCAAGCCAGTGTCAAAAAGTAGGTTTGAGCTGAACACTGAAAACAAACTCCATGTCAATGTACCATTACCATTTCCTCAACCTTCTGTTTTAATCCAGTAATTAGAGGAAGCTCCCTACCATGAAAAAGGATCGAGTGATTATTTCCTATAGCTTTATAAGATGAAAAGGGGGCATTTGGAATTAGGAAACCGTTAGGTAATGTTTAGCTGGTCCTGGAATGTGACTCCAAAGATATAGTGGGAAAAGGCAGCCACTGCAATTAATTGAGCTTATCTCTAGAGGGTAAGAGTGTGTGGGAAGCCAGTACGAAGCAGGAGACACTGAATGCCCTTGACTTTGCATGTTTAAGAGAATGAGGAAGACAAAGAGAAGACTAATATAAACTGAGCACCTAACATTGGTGATCACTGGGCCAGATGGTTTCCTAATTTGCAGGACAAGCTACATAGTTTTTGGGACCTAATGCAAAATGAAAACAAGGCGCCTGGGGTGCCTGGGTGGCTCAGTTGTTTAAGTGTCCGACTCTTGATTTTGGCACAGGTCTCACGGTCTTTCAGATTATGCCCCTGACATAATCTGACAGTGTTGAGTCTGGTTGGGATTCTCTCTCTCCCTCTGTCTGCCCCTCCCCTGCTCACATGCTTACTCTCTCTCAAGAATAAATAAATAAATTTTGAAAAATAAAAATTAGGGGTTCCGATTCAAAAATTTAAAGAATTTCCAGACTTAAGAGTGTTAAACCAACAGTGGGCCTTTCTGAGCGTGAGGTCCTGTATCACTGCATAGATCATGTCCATGAAGATGGCTTTGCTAATTTGACATTGGTACTTACTTTCAGGAATGCTATGCAGTCCACACCATCATCCTATTCCATAATTAGAAAACAGGCTTAGAAGGGTTTAACTAGATTGCCCACATTCACACACCTTGTAAAAGGACAAACATGGAAATACGTATGACTTTAAATCTCGAACTCTTCATTTTACCATATGATTTGTTTGTTTAAAGGCTTATAGATCACAGAAGTCATTATACTCATCATTATATACTCATCATTATATATATATATATATACATATATATATATGTATTTAAATGCTTATGTACTCTATATTTTTTATTGTCTCATGATAGGTCCCCTTCCTATCACACCAGAGTATGCTTTTCTCTGGGACTACCCTGCTGATACATTTCCAAATTAGACCGGGGTCACACATCCAATGGAAAGGAGACTGCAATATAGCCGTGACACTCACAGCAATCTCAGAGCTTTTCAGTTTGTGTATAAGAACTAGAACTCCATTATTGGCAAAGCCACAGGACTAGAATTGTTGAAGCTGCAGGTTCAGTGGTCTGCTTCATGGATGGTTCTCTAACTACTCATTAATATTGAAGGCCAGGGTAATTACTCTCACAAAATCCCATGGCACTTGCAAACCTTACTTTTTGCCAATTTTTCTTTTCTGGTTTGTAATAGAGAGGTGGCCTTTCACCCACAGAAGTGCACTCTATGAATCACTAGAGCATGTATACTGGTGTGGGAGGGGGCCTGCAGTTCATACATATATATATAATTTTGAAGGAGGTAGGTGAGAAGAGGGCATGCTGTAAATAGCATGTAACTTCCCTCTGAACAAATTAGGCCCTCTGAATTGTATAAGTGAGCAAATCTAATTTTAGTGAACAAAAGAGGCTGGGAGATGCTGAGTGTAATTTTTATGTAAAAATAGGAAGTCTCCAAAGACATCTCTCTTTAAACAGATGAATGCAAATTACCAAAGTCATCCAAATTGAGAAGGTTGATTTATGCATTTTCCATTGTACCCTTCAACAAAAAAAGCTTTTTCTGTTTCCAAATAGTATGCATTTGGGGTAAAGTTTCACTTTATGCATCAAGAAGGGCTGAGAGTAGAGAGATCCAAAAGCAGTCATGGAAAGAAACCGTTTCTCTTTTTTTCCCTCCAACATAGCTCCTGCCAAATAGGCTGTCCAACTGTCTACTGTATCCACTTTTAGCTACTTGAATTGTAATTAAAAAATAAAAGTTTCAATGTTATGTATCAGAATATATGACTAAGTCTCCATTGACACCCTATGTCTTCAGCAGAGTGCAGACACAATAAAAAAGTATATATCAAATGCTGCTTGAACATAGATAGCAGCTCAATTCACAAATCAGCAACGGCCATTTTAGAGGATGGATTTCAGTCAATGGCTCCCTCACCCTTGTCAGTGCTTATAGTTCAGTTATAGCTTTCAGTACGCCAATCTCTTAAAATCAATAGTGAATTATGAACACTAGCAACATATGTAAATGACCGTTCTATTTAAGACAATATACTACTTACATGCTTTTCAGATGCTCTTACTCATAGGATGTCTTCTGTCTGCTGGTTTCTTTGCAACATGGACTCTTTTAACACATTCTGACATTTTAAAGTAATCTACAGCAAGAGTGAAGGAATTTAACTTCTATGTCTCTTTATATTTGTATTTGTGTGTGTGTGTGTGTGTGTGTGTGTGTGTGTGTGTGTGTGTACGTTCATCTATTAATCTGTGCATTCAAGAAGCATTTACAGAATATCAGCATTCTAGCCATCGAGATTCTTTCAAACAAATCTCCCTGGAGAGCCTGGGTGGCTCAATCTGTTAAGCATCCAACTTCAGCTCAGGTCATGATCTCATGGTTCGTGAGTTCAAGTCCCATGTCAGACTCTGTGCTGACAGTTCAGAGCCTGGAACCTGCTTCAGTACTGTGTCTCCCTCCCTCTCTGCCTCTCCCTCACTCATTCTCTCTCTCTCTCTCTCTCTCTCTCTCTGTCTCTCATAAAAAAATGAATCAACCCTTTTTTAAAAATTAAAAAAAAACCCACAAAATCTCCCTTCCATAGCTGAAAGACTAGAAAGTTACAGTTGATGCTAATGAAAAAAAAATATTTTAATTAATTGATTGTCAACATTTTTTATCTTTCTTTGCTGTACTTTCACTTTACAATCCAGGCTCTCACCATAAGCAGCTATTTCTTTATAGGTCACACATTTTCACTCGGCATACACTTTGACTTCTTGATGCCTTTCTAAGTATCTCCCTTTTATCTAGATTGCTTTTCATCCTTTTTATTAATTTACTTTTACACTTTTATTGTGGTAAGAACACCTAACCAGAGATCCACTATTTTAAAAAATATACTATACAGTATTGTAAGCTATAGGCACAATGATGTACAGTGGATCTCTTGAATTTACTCATCTTGCAAAAGTAAAATCTTACATCCTTTGAAGAGCAACTCCTCATTTCCCCTTTCCTTAGGCCCTGGGAAACACCTGTCTTTTTCTACAAGTTTGATTATACTAGACACTTCATATAAGGCAAATCATGCAGTACTGCCCCTTCTATGGCTGGCTAGTTTCATTTAGCATGATGTCTTCCACTATATATAGATATAGATATCTATCGATATCTATCATCTATGTATATGTCACATTTTCGTCATCTGTCAATAGACATTGATGTTTTTTCTATATCTGGTCCACTGTGAATAATGCTGCAATAAACATGGCAGTTCATGTATCTCTTTGAGATCTTGAATATATTCTTTTGAATATAGAAGAAGCAAGATTGCTGGATCATATGGTACACTTTATTTTTAATTTTTTGATACACCATCATACTGTTTTCCATAGTGGCTATGCCATTTTGCATTCTCAACAACAGTGCCCAAGAGTTCTAATTTCCCCATATCCTCACTGACATATGTTGTCTTTTGTTTCTGTTTTTTTGTTTTTTGTTTTCTGTTTTTGTTTGTTTGTTTCTTTGTTTTGATACTAGCCATCCTAACCGGTATGAGATGATCTCTCATTGTGGTTTTGATTTGCATTTCCCTGATGATTAGTGATGTAGAGCATCTTTATATACCTGTTAGCTATTTGTCTTTCTTTTCTGGAAAAATGACTATTCAAGCTCTTTGCCCATTTTTAAATGATTTTAAATGATTAAATGATAAGTGTTTTTTATTTGTTTCCACTATTGAATTGTAGCATTTCCTTGTATAATTTGGATATTGATGCTTTATCAGATATATGGTTGGAAACTCCAAGGCTCTCTCTCCAAACTCCAAGGCTTTAAGTCATAAACTCTTTTTCTTCACAATTTCCTAATGGTCATTGCTCAAGAGTGATCTTGCAATTTTAATAAGAACCACAAAGCTGGGTCCAATCAACATTGGTTGTAAAGGGGAAATGTCTGTGTAAAGTTCACTGGGGCCCAGGTGAGTGAGTGCCCCCAGGCATTTCTAGCCAATAGCATTACTATACATAGGCTGAGACCAGCACAAAACCATGTATCAAATTAATTGATTAATTTGTTATGTTGAACCATCTTTGTATCCCTGAAATAAGTCCTGCTTGGTTATGATGTGTAATCCTTTTTTCATATCCTGTTAAATTCGGTTTGCCAGATTTTCTCCAGGATTTTATCATCTATATTTATCAGAATTATTGGCTGGTAGTTTTCTTGTAGTGTCCTTGTGTGGCTTTGGTATCAGGGTAATGATGACCTCGTTAAATGAATTTGGAAGTATTCTCTCTTTTATTTTTTGAAAGAGTTTAAGAAGGATTGTAGTTAATTCTTCTTTGAAGGTCTGGTAAATTTCACCACTGAAGCCATCTGGGCTTAGGCTTTTGTTGTTAGAAGGTTTTTGATTACTGATTCAAACTCATTATTCATTATTTTCTATCTTCATGATTCACTCTTGGTAGGTTGAATTTTTTAGGAATTTATCCATATCTTCTAGGTTATCACAATTTATAATTAGCCTTTTTATTCCTGAGACATCCATTACAATGTTTCCTCTTTCATTTCTGCTTTTATATTAATTTTCTATTTTCCTAGTCTAGCTGAGGGTTTGTCAATTTCATCTTTAAAAAAAAAAAGCAAACCCAAATTTTAGTTTCACTGATTTTGTTTCTATTGTTTTTGTATATTCTATTTTATTTACTTTTGATCTAATCTTTATTTCCTTGTTTTGCTAACTTGAGGCTTAATTTATTTTCTTGTTCTAGTTCCTTAAGGTATAAAGCTGTGTGACTTATTTGAGATTGTACTTCTTTTATAATGTAAATGTTCACTGCTATAAACTTCCTTTTTTAGTACCATTTTTGCTGCATTTTATAAATTTGGGTGCATCATATTTTAATTTCATTTGTTTCAATATATTTTTTGATTTCCCTTTTGATTTCCTCCTCGACCCACCGGCTGTTCAGGAGTGTGTTGTGTACTTTGCACATATTTGTGAATTTTCTAGTAATCCCTTTTAAAAAATGACTTCTAGTTTTTTCTATTGTGGTTAGAAAAGATCCCTGGTATGATTTGAGTCTTCTTAAACTTGCAAAGGCTTGTTTTGTGGCTTATTGTGTGATCTATTCTGTAGAGTGTTTCGTGTGCACCTGTAAAGAATGTGTAGTCTGTTGCTATTGGGTATTTATCTGTTAGATCTATTTGGTCTGTAGTGTTGTTCAAGTCTTCTGGGATGCTCTATCCATTGTTGAAAGTGGGGTAATGAAGTCTCCTATTATTAATGTCTTCTGTCTCTGCTTCCTTCAGTTTTGTCAATGTTTGCTTTATATATTTAGGTGCTGTGATTTTGGGTGCATATATATTTCTAATTGCTATATCTTCCTGATGAATTGACCTTTTATCATTGTATATGATCTTCTTTGTCTCTTGTGACAGTTTGACTTAAACTCTATTTGTTAGTATAGCCACCTCTGCTCTATTTTGGTTACCTTCTGAATGAAATATTTTTTCCCATCTCTTCACTTTCCCCCTGTATATGTCTTAAATTCTAAAGCAAGTCTCTTGTAGATGGCATACAGTTGGATTTTGTTCAGTTTGTTTAGCCAGCCATTCTATTGATTAAAGAGTTGAATCCAAGTAATTATTGATAGGTAAGGATCTATCTACTATTACTGTTTCTTTAATTGTTTCTATCTGTTTTGTGGATCTTTTCTCCCTCTTTCTCTGTCTTCCTTGTGCTTTGTTTTTGTAGTGATATGCTTTGTTTCCCTTCTCTTTTCTTTTGCACATTTTTTTCCTTGTGGTTACTATGTGGTTTACACAAAACATCATATAATTATTTCTTTCAAGCTAATAACAAGTTAACTGCCATGTTTTCCAGATTATTCATGCTTCCTCATAGCTTTGCATTGGTGTTGGCACATTTGAAGAGTGATTAGCTCCTTCTCCCAGTCTTTGATGACTGTCTTTAACTGGAAAAGATCTGTAGCACTCAGTCTGGCTAAAGATTTTGTTCCTTTATTCAGCTCCAGGCATCTAGCTTTTTTTCCCCCTCATTTTTTCAAAGGTTGTAATCTCTTGCTTTCCTGATATAAGACTATCTCAGTTCCTTCAGAGTTAGGCAAAGAAGGGAAGAATTTGGTCCCTCAGGGGTACACTGAAAGGTGGACACAGTGGAATCTCATTCTCCTTCCACCCTTTTGGAGGACAGCCCTCAGTTTTCTGCTTTCTCCAAGCCTTTTAGGGCTATGCTGGCTTCAAGAAGGAACCTATCTTCCTGGCTTCCAGCATCCAAAATATGACAGTTTGGATTTTTCAGTTCTGTATACCACAAGAAAAAGGCCAACTCCTCAGGGACTGTATAGAAAGGCCAGGAACATTACATTTACCTCATTCTTTCTTCCCTCCTCATCTCTGACCAAGGGAGAAGTTGTGATCTCAGGGCTGGGCTGGGCTGGCTCGGGGAGGGGCTGACATAAATAGAGTGAAATTTCTCTTTCTACCCATGTCAGTGTGGCTGATCTTGGTTTTATGCTCAGCTGGGGTACTGCAACTTCTTAACTAGAATCTAGACCTTTCCTGAGGCATTTTGTTCCTTATGTGGTTGTTAAGCCAATGTTTCTGTGCAGGGACTGTGGGGTTAACGACTAGAACCTCCTATTCTGCCATCTTGCTGATGTTGCTCTTTCTTCTGTAAATATTTCAATAAAATGCCCCAAATTGTCTATCTACGCTTAGTGAGAATTTTCTTTATTGTTAAAATGAGACAACTTCAATATTTCTTCCTACTGATTGTGGAAATTCCAGGGTATACCTTTTCCCCGAAGAGTTTTGAGGATAATTGGTACCTTAAATTGCCATGATGACTTTTTGTTTTAAATTTACTTTTCCTCAATTGTTAGTCTATATTTATATATTAAGTTCCTTGCTCTGTCCTCTTTGTTTTTTTTTTCTAACTTTAGTTATGAAATTTATCACTTCTTCATTTTCTAAAGGTTGCTTCATACAGCAGGCTTTAACTGAAGTTTGTGTATAATGATTAAGGATAACTACAGCACAAGCATAATCCAGAAACCAATTAAATATATGTTACATATCAATTTTGTAAAGACTGTGCATTGTTACCATGGGGTGGGTTTGGGGAAGGTTTTCTCTTGGCCTAAAGTCTTATTGATAAACCTGTTTGTCGTCCATCTTTCCAGACCCTTCTCCTGAACTCCAGGCCAGTATGTTTACCCATACATTAAATCTCCTCTTTGATATTTCAAAGGTTTCCCAGATTCCAATATCCACACTAAATTCATCATCTCTCTTTCCAAAATAGGACCTCTTTCAGTATTTCCTCAGTGAGTAATTGTGATATATTTGCTATTTGTCTATTGCTTAAAAAGCAGTGATCCATTTAGGGAAGCCTTGAAGCAATGTTATATTCAAAGGAGCCCTGGTGCTTTTGCAATAGGGATTCCAATATTTTCATCTTAAATCTCTTTCAGATATTTTGGGAGCTCTTGTTAACTGTTAACTAAAACAGATTTGTAACCACTTATTATCACTGAGCCTCTTGACTTCAGAAATTCCTGGAAGGTTCTTATTTCTGCTACAAATAAATTTTCTTTCAATCCAGTTGTCCTATTCTTATTCTATTATTTTACTCTTGTATCTCATCTCTTCCCCTGCCCTACATTCATAATCCCACAGGACACCTCCAAGTAGTAACATATTCAACACTGTCTTGCTCAGCCCAATTAGGAAGTATTTTGCTTCTTCTAATATCCAGTCAGTCATTTTATTACATGCCAAACCTTGGCAACTTTGTCTTCCCTGTCTTAGATAGAGGGTGTGTGGAGTGGGGAGAGTAGAGGGGGGATAAAAATGAGAGGGAGGTGATGATATTAAGGATACATGGCAAATCCCCTCTTCTGGACCCCCACATGATAATCATTTTGCCCCATTACATGTCTGCCTGTTTCTTTCATTGTGTTTATGGTCTTTTAAGTTAAGAATTGTGACTCCAAAACCTCAGTGACTGAAAAGTTTGCTGAATGAACCAACACGTGTTTATTAAGTTCTTGCTAGTAGGTACCTTCCATTATTATTTTGCTTTCCATTATTATTCTTGCTAGTAGTTTCCTTCTATTATTATATATTAGTTTATAGCTCCATTATGTGTTTTTAAGAGGGAGAAGATTGTTTTATTTGACTTTTACTTGGCTTATAGGGGAAAAAAAGCAAAAACAAAAAACATTGGCTTTTTGTGTATTTGGATTTGAAGTTACTAGAAAGTAACTTCCTGCCTCAATATACCTTCCCTAATACTTGCCAGTCTCTCAAAAAGCTGAAAGGCCCATTTTAGGATTCTCAAGGGTTTTCGAGATTTTAGGTTATTTTGAGATTATATAAATATAAATTATATGTAAGTGAAACCTTACATATTTATAAAGTACTATATTTTACTTTTTAAATTCCAAAATAAAGATTAAGTTTCTGTTCTTGAATCACTCATAAAAAGATGTTGAGCAGAGATGTTTTAAGTATTAAGTATTATTTAAGTAATTATTTTAAGTATTAAGTATTATTAAAATTATTATGTTCTTGACTAAAGCTATAGAGATATTTAATCATATCTACACAAATATATACGGTGGATACACACAGTAAATTTTCTAATATTTTATATAATATATCATTAATTACGCTATTTGTGTCTTCAAAATATCAGAAAGCAAGAATTTGAGATCAAGACTGAGGAAAAACTGTATTTTACACTTAAAGTTACTCCATATTGAAAAAGTCTGTGAGCAGTACAAAATCTTCATATCTTAATGTGTTATATAAAAAGGGCTATATGAGGATGCATTAAACATACATCTTAGAAATAAGTTTATATTTCATTAATATAATAAGTGCAAATAAAGTATCTCATGTTTGCACTTTTATTTATATTATTTTAAAATATAATAATTTGCTTCATTATGTTAAAATAATATATACATTTTATTATGTGAGTTATGTCTTCTGCTTCCTTCTGTCCTCTCTCAGATGTATCAAAATGCTTTATACCACTAAACAAATGGCTATTTCCCATAACTTTTTGATACTTTTTTCAAAGCTATATGGTTTGTATGAAAATAAATACCTAAACTTTTCAGTTTCCATTGTGTCCTGACATTTTTAATGTCTCTCATGTTTGGATGAAAAATCATTGTTCCATAATGTAAGCAGCACTGGAACTGCACAAAAGCTTGTTCAGGTTCCAGTGTGGCTACTTGTTTTCTTTCTTTCTTTCTTTTTTTCAATGTTAATTTATTTTTGAGAGAGAAAGAGAGAGTTCGAGTGGGGGAGGGGCAGAGAGAGAGGAAGACACAGAATCCGAAGCAGACTCCAGGCTCTGAGCCGTGGGCACAGAGCAGGATGCGGGGCTCAAACTCACAGGCCACAAGATCACGACCTGTCGAAGTTGGAGCTTAACAGACTAAGCCACCAAGGCACCTTTACTTGTTTTCTTATGGACCTCTGAGGCATCTGTTCTCCATTTTAAAAAACAAAATCAGATAATAATTTTCATCTGTTAGACAATTTTCAACTACAAATCTGGAAAATAAATAAAACAGAGATGGCCCAATCAGTTGCATTTACTGTTGATGTGTTACTTCTACTCTTTTTTTCCAAGAGAAGGGGTTAAGTTCGGTAAAAGGACCAACAGGATATGCCTCCAGGCTGAGACTACCCAGAATCAGACTCAGAACCTGAGAGCCACTTTTGTGATCTTGGTATGAGTTGAGTTTCTGATGACCAGATTGGCAAGAGTATGGATATTAAACATTGTACACAATGGCTTACACCAATGTCAGCCAATCTAAAAATTATTAATATTGTCAATACTCTTAACATTAATCATTGTACTACTAAATATTTTAAGTTGGTTTTTATCATCTCCACTGTCTATTAATAAATTCATTTACTCAACAAGTATTTCTCAACACCTACTGTGAGGTCAGCACTGTGTTAAGCTTTGGGACAAGACTTCTTGCCTCGTGTCTCTGACATGATAATGGGAAAATGACAGATACTACTAAATTAAAAAAAAACACAATAATTATAAAATAAATAAACATAGCATTGAAGTTGAAGGTAGCTGACAAAGCTAATTAAAGCTGACAAGTAGTAGCTTTCACAAAGAAATCATCAAAGATATCAAAAAATGGGCTCATCTATATCCCCTAACAAGGAAATAAGAAACAGAAAATCTCCTAAGAATAAAAATAGAACGGAAACAACAACAACAACAACAACAACAACAACAGGACTGTAGAAGTATATTTTTCTATTCCAAAGAACAAGAGAGTACAAACAGGAGAGATTATTCTTTCTTAACCAAAATAAACTTGATTGGGAAAATGTTTCAGAGATAAGTTAAGTCTTTAATTGGCCTAGCTGCTCACTGGTGAGTTTGCACATTGTCATCTGAACAATAAAAAGACCAAAAGAAAAGATTTCATTTATATTTAACTTCAAAAAACATCTTTCAGACAATTTATCATTCTTTATGATGGCAGAGAAAAGGCAAGGAAGATGATGGCATAGCAAATTTAAAAGCTGATTTTAGGGAGTTAGGAAACATTCCTAACAGGGATCATGTTCCGAAGCTGCTTTTTCTTTTTTCAAATTTAATTATTTTATCAGTATAATATTCTCTTTATTTTTATTTTTAGGCTCTGCCTTACCATGAGCACATCTACTTAGAGTCAATGAAATGAATTGGTGAGTTGTTTTGCTTTTATAGCATTGCCCTTGTGGTCTTTCTTACTGTACAGGCATTAAGCAAATTGCTCCTTCACAGAAACCATTACTTTATTACTTTATTCCTATTTATATTGATCATGAAATAATCAAATTACAGTACCAAATGGACCAAATTTAATTTGTAAAAAAGGCCTCAGACATGTTCAAAATGGAAACTGCAATTAGTAAATCTGCAAATCAATGGCATATTTATGTAAAGTTGGCTCAAATAGGTTGTTCCATGTTACATCATTGATTGTATTTATACCTAATCTGGGCTTGTTCTTGCTAGGCATCAGGACAGTGACATATGTTACTAAAGTCCACTGAAGTATACAGATCTCTTTTTAAAGATTCTCAAAATCGTTTTATAACATGAGCACTTAGAAAAACATCAAAATGATCTGTTAAAAGCCAAGCAACATTAGAAATGAATTTTTGTGTGATTTAAACAATTGATAAAAATACACATGATATGTTAGGTATTATGGTATTAAATATTATTTATTTTTTATTAGTTTATTAATAAAGGTTTTTCAAAAAGTTCCCATAATAATATTCAAATGCTAAGTCCAACCGTGGTCCTGTTTCACATCTTCTTTTTTAAATCTCACTTCTACCTAAACCTAGCAAAATTCTTTTGTTTGTTTTTTCTTGATCCATAATGAATTTTTCATCTCTACAATCAATTCTGATAAATTGAGCTACTTCAATAAATTTTCTATACAAAAATAATCATAATACAGAAATATTCTAGATGTCACTAATTCTTATAATAGCTCTCTGTAGAAGACAAGAAAATATTCTAAAACTATAATCAATGAAGAGGTGTTATTGGCTAGTGAAATTAATATGATCCAGTTTTCTGAGGATCTAATGATGCAGAAAAAGAGTTGACAGCTGGGCAGAATTAATTCAAGCCTTAGCTCTGAGACAAAAGCTTAGGATTTGATTTAGCATATTCAAGTACTGCATTAGAACTAAAGTGATCTTAGCAAAGTTTTTTTTTTTTTTTTTTTCTTTTTGGGCTGCATGGGTGTAGTTTTGTTTCTGTTATTGTGCCTGGAAAGTTGACATCCACCTATAATTATGTTAGAAAATATAGGAAAAACATGAACCTGAAGAAGTTAAAGTATAGGTATTACAAGTTAACTTCCTTGACCATTTAAAGATTTGGGATGACTCTTAGGAAATAGCTTGTTTTGAATAAACCTTTCTGTCTCAGCTAGCTTGCTGGGCTAAGTTGGCCGATTTTACTCGGTGACTACATGAATTGCCCTGCAACATCAAATTATTTAATATCATATTTGCCTAAAATAATATATTGCGTTTTTTTGGCCAAGCTGAACTCTTGATTCTTACCAAGTTTGAATATTAGATGTTCATGCTTTTTGAGGTCCTTTTGAACAATGACATTGGCAGAAGGATCACATTTAAATTTGTTCATTTAAATTTAGCCAACACTAATTGAGTTTCCCTTTCATGACAAGCCTTGTGCTAAATATCTCCTATATAGTTGGAGGAAAAATAATCATGGTCCATATATCCAAGAAATTTACTATAGGCACGAACATTGCATTAGTTATCTATAACTGTTTCAACACTTACTCCAAAAATATGATGACTTAAAATGGCAATATTAATTTATCATATATCAGGGTTTCTGTGCTTCAGAAAGTCAGGAGTGGCTACACTAGGTAGTTTAACATGGGATGTCTCATGAGGTCAGTCAGACATTGGTTAAGGTGACTGACAGGGTCCACTCCTATGGCTGAAAAGTTGGTGATGGCTGTTGTCCTGTAGCTTTGGTTTCTCTCTACCTAGACCTCCCTACTGGGCTGCTTGTGTTTCCTCATGGCATGACAGTTGGTTTCTTCCATAGCAAGTAATTCAAGAACACAACGCAAAAGCTGCTTTGGCTCTTTTTTTTTTTCTTAAAAATTTTTAACATTTATTTATTTTTGAGAGAGAGACAGATCATGAGTGGGGGAGGGGCAGAGAGAGAGAGAGAGAGACATAGAATCCAAAGTAGGTTTCCAGGCTCTGAGCTGTCAGCACAGAGTCCTACACGAGGCTGAAACTAATGGACCGGGAGATCATGACCTGAGCCAAAGTCAGACGCCCAACGGATTGAGCCACCCAGGTGCCCCATGCTTTGGCTTTTATGAACCAGTCTAGGAAGTCAAATGCCATCACTTACTTTATATTTATTTTGTCACACAGGAATTACCATGATTCAATAGGGGAAGAAGCTACACAGGAGTTGAGGACTATTGAGGTCATCTGGAAGCTGGCTACCACAAAAACAAAAAACAAAGAGTTACAAGGCAGTATACTAATGCAACAGTGGCATTATATATAAGGGAGATATGTAGTCCAGAAAATAATAAAGCCATAGTTGTATTTGAAGAAATAATATAAATCCCAGTTTGAATTATGCTGGGAAAACTAATCAATTTCTTTAATAAAATGAAATAAGAGTTTATGTGTGCTCAGTTTTTAGAAGTAAATATTGTTTTTTTTCCTAGTCTATATATTATAAATACCTAAGTTAGTATTTTTGGTGAAAGGGTAGATTATTCTTCACTACAAAAAAAACTATGCAATATTGCCAGGTTTAGACATAAAACTTGAATAAAATATAATTTCTTTCATTATATTTAAAACGTTTGCCCATCATATTCTTTATTCTGGGTAATAGACAAATTTTTAGGTAACAACATTGTGCTGAATAATCTCTAAGAACAAAAAATCAAAACTGTAAGTTGATAAGGAACAAAATGGTGATTGAAGTAAGTAATTCTTATTGCTTTGATGAGTGCAAATAAAATTCTCATTAACCAGTTGTTTGATGGATCAGGATTTTTGCATCACTATCAAGTCTAGACTACTTCAACTCGTGTATGTTCATCAGCACTGGGCATATTAGTTACTGTGTCTTTGACATGGAGTCTACTATCCTAAGTCTGATATTTTTCTGATGATCGATGACAATATTAGGGATTTGGATACAAAATAACATTTAAAGTAATTAATAAATACATTTATTTTTAAGAATAGAAAATGGAATATAAATAATATGAAAATAATAAAATAAATCACAATAAAAGCAATCATATAGGGTTGGAGCTGCATACTATTTTTAATTAAGCCCTGTAGCCAAATTGGTAAAATATTTAGCCCAAGGTTATACTCTTAGTTTGTGCAATTAGAATCAGACAGGTTTCCCTATTTTCTTATTACTCTTTCAACAGTCACTTCTAATGAAGATGGCAGCCATCATTTAAATACACATCATTAGGTAAAGAACATAAATGTCAATAAAACATTTTCTATTAAGTAGCAGGCTGATGGCACCATAAAAATGAAAATTTTTCAAGTTGTAAAATATAGTCAAAGTCATAATGGAGTACATTAATATAGTTTGGCATTCTCTCAGTATTCCTTGGTGAACTGAAAAAGAGCTTTAATTAAAAGTGATTTTGATTGCTTCACATTTATACTGCAAAAGACATACAGTGTTTTCCAAGAAGCTGTTCTTCACATGAAATTAAGTTAGATGGATGTACAGTATCTCTCAAGTAGCTTCATTTCATTCCATTGAAATTAAAAAAATATATATATTGGTGTTTATTTAAATTTATTTCACTCAAAGGGCTTGTATTTATGTGTCGTCGACAAGTGGCATAAGCCCACTTAAGGCCATACTAGTTAGTCAATGTTTGTAAAAGGTACATTTTCTATAACTGTTTCAAGAGTTTGCCAAATGAGTTAATACAGGAACAATATGCCTACTGTGTTTTTCCCTCATATAATGCTTCACTCATAACACTAATTAATACATGACCCTCCAAATTTTCTGTTTCATTCAAACTGCATTTTCTAAAAGCAGAGAACTTCTAAGAGTTTTGATTGTGTGCTTTCTTCTTGTTTTTTACCTATATACCCATGGACACTTTTAGCTGTTATTTATAAATAAACAAAGAAACAATTTGAAGAAAATAATTGTTGCTACTGACAACTCTAACTTCAAGAAAAATTTGTTTAGAATAGCAAGATAAAACAGATATTTCAGTCCTAAGTCAAGTAACTTTACCATGCTTAATCTTAACAAAGCATTAAATCCTCATGAAAAATATTTATTAGCTCTCACCACTAATTTAGGAGACATTTTTTTCAATATGGTGTCAAGAAAATATTTATATTTCAAGGTTATATGACAAAAAAGAAATCCAAAATTAGACACATGAAAGTGATGTAAATCTGGATCAATTTGAGAACAATTTAAAGGCAATTATGCACTAAGAAATCTGAGTCTTTAGAAATAAAGACTCAAATTGTTCTTTGGTGTTTGGCATTAATACAGAACTAATACAGAATTTTTGAGGAAATATACAAAGAACCTGGAGATACTCGCCACAAAGAAAGGCATAGAAGTTGTACACTAAAGACAGACATCTGTAACTATGAAACTAACTGTAGTTCTCAAATAAGCAGCTGTTAATTAACTAATTTTTAATTTTAGAGAGAGAACAGGAGCAGGGGAGAGAGGCAGAGGGAGAGAGAAAAAAATCTCAAGCAGTCTCCATGCTTAGCACAGAGCCTGATATGGGGATCGATCCCAACCCTGGGATCATGACCTGATCTGAAATCAATAGTCGGACACTCAACTGAATGAGCCACTCAGGCACCCCAAGCAGCTGTTATTTTAAAAAGTAGAAGTAGGAGATTTAAAGTTGTGCGCAAGGAATTAATACATTTGAATGCTTAAGAAGAAGGAAAATAATAATAATAAAGATCATTATGACTAGAACCTTGAATTGGTGAAAAGTTGTGTTTACATATTTTATCAGATGATTTCCATTTGTGAACCATCCTTGAATTTACATTCCATTCAATAGAAAGGAAAACCACCAAATTTCAGCAGCTCAAAAAGAATGTTAACTATCTCCTTCACCTAAATCCTTCAGTCCTTGCTTGAAGTAACTATGTTCTCGCATGCAAGTGTGATGTACCAAATGCATGTACACACACCGATAAAAAGTACCAATAAATGCCTAGCAATGTCATCCATGAGGGAAGCAGCACTGCTCATGTAGCTAGAGTTGTAAAATATATTAATTAGTTTTTTCATTCTATGAAGATTTCTGGCATAGTATCAAGTAAACAAAGAAAGAAGCAAACACAACAATTTCTACGTGAAACAGAAAGGGGTGAACCAAGAATTTTTTTTCTAATTTAACCTATTAAAAATGTTTCTTTCTTTCTTTTTTTTTTTTTTTTTTTGACTAGTACACTCCTTATCCCTCATCTATATATGTGCTTTTATCTGAGAAGAGCAAAGCCTGATCTCTATATGACAGTCGCTAAAATAGTTGATAGGAAAATCCCCAAACTGAAGTCTGTGAGAAATTTGTCATGTTCAAATTCCAATTCTATACTATGACATTCTATCTACCACTTTGGGGATTGTTAGTTAGCCATTCTGACACGTAGGTTTTTTTCATCTATGTAATGGGAATAAAATAATAGGACCTAAAGACAGAAGTTCTGAATCATACACTTTTTTGTAGCCTTTCCTTAAGATTTACATTTCTACTTTTAAAAATATTTTCCAAAGTTACAACAAAAACCCTAATTACAAAGCTTTCTCTGGGTATAAATTTGGTAATCAACCCCGATGAACTGTGTTCAAAGGAAAAACTATGAATGTTAGTTACATAAGCATGTTATAAGAATAAATACAATATATAAAATTTAATGTAAACAAAGTTTTATATCTATTCCACAAAAAATAAAATTAAAATGAATAAAATAAATCTCTATTGCACACAAACGTTACCCTCTATACTCACTAAGCAAGATAGATTGACTTTTTTTTATTTTGGATATATTTTAAAACTGTACAAATCAATAAAATATCTAAAGCAATGATGAGTATATAGTAATTCATCGATATTGCTTATAAACTTAAATTTAAAATTCTTTTTTTTTTATTTTTTTTTTCAACGTTTATTTATTTTTGGGACAGAGAGAGACAGAGCATGAACGGGCGAGGGGCAGAGAGAGAGGGAGACACAGAATCAGAAACAGGCTCCAGGCTCTGAGCCATCAGCCCAGAGCCTGACGCGGGGCTCGAACTCACGGACCGCGAGATCGTGACCTGGCTGAAGTCGGACGCTTAACCGACTGCGCCACCCAGGGGCCCCAATTAAATTTAAAATTCTTGACAGGACTGTGTGGTCTACCATCCCACTCATTCAGAGGGTTCCTACTACATCCTAACTACATTGTATCAAATGGGAGCCCCCACCTGAAATGGAAAGCTCATTGCTTCATGACAGAGGCTGTGGCATTATTAGGCAATTTTAATTCTCAATACATTTGACTTTAAATTGAGTTCAAAAACAACTTTGAATAACTTGCATTCATGAGTTCTATTAATTGCCTGTGGAGACACAGACAACAGATCTACTTACTTCTACACAATAGCCCTTTAAATATTTGAAGACAATATCCATGTTGCCCTCTGGTTATTCCTTAATTAAAAAAAATTAAATAGATTTGTGTAATTTCGTTTTCTAGTAAGTAGCCAATTTAAAATTTTCTCTTTTTTTTAAGAACATATATATTTAACTAAAGTGACTTCTTGTTAAAGAAAAAAAAAAGAATGAAGAAAAATAATAAATGTTGAAGTTCGACAAATGCTGGTATACTCATTAAAATGTGATTAAATGTTTAAACTTCCAGTACATTAACACTGACATTTTATCTTTTAAACAGTGTCAGGTAATGAAGGTCAACGCAAGCAAGCGTTCTGTTTTTGGCCCTTAGTTAGAGGCACACTGTACTCGGACTTCACAGCAGGGAACTGTCAGGCCCTGTTCTCCTCTGTGCTGCTTCTCTCTAAGCACTAGCTTGCAGCTGGCTCCAGCATATGGTAGTGTATGGAGATATTTTCTGGGGTCCATTGCCTCAATCACTATTTAATGATTAATTACTGCAGTCTGATGTCAGGGTGAGACATTCAATGCTTCAGGTAAAAATCTTAACTATAGAAAATGACAGCAGGCAGGGTTTTGAAAGCCGAGTTAACTTTGTATTTCTTCTGATGAATTACTCGATTTTTCTATCCACTTATAAAGAGTAAGGTGAAAAAAGACAAAATCGTCAAGTAGCAAACGCCAACAATGACAGGGGTGGTATTCAGCAGAATAGTCTATGATTGTCACTCACAATGAGAATAGTACAGACAGATACACAATAACTAACTCTCTACTGGAAACCAAGCAAACAACTTTCAATTGACATTCCAGGACATAATGGATCTGAGCTGTAAAAAGAGTCTTCTAACAATGTTACCTAGTAAGCAAATAAGGGTGAGATATATTTTCTACCAATATATGGATTTGAACTCCTTATCCACCAAAGAAAGAGGTGACAATATTCTTTAGGTGTACTTAACTATAAAAGAAATGATCTGGTAAAAAGTCCAACTCAATATTAAATTATACTAGTATAATTCTCTATTTTCTGTTCTCAGTGATTACATACAACTTTGAATCATTTATAGTGAAATAAGTTTTAGTGAAAATAATGAAGCAGCAATTAGATAGCAAATCCTAATCTGAACCATGCAGGTGGGAAGTAAATTTTAGAATCTGAGAAATTTACATCGAAATTTAAAATAATTCAGGAATTAAAAATTTTCAGTGAATTAAATTAACATATTTTTATTCATAAATTTCAATTATTTCTAGTTTTTCACAAAGCAAATTATTTGACAGTGTTTTCCTCATTTGGTGTCTATTTTTCTTAATTATAGTTACTTTGAAACAAGCTCACAATATTTGCAGGGAACCAGAAATATATTTTTAAAATTCTGCTAAATAGCTATTATTCAATGACATTGATCAATATTCTTTGCACACCCCTTGGCAGTGGACTAATAGATGATTGGAAATATTTTAAAAGTGTAAAAACAATTTACTGAGATCACTCAAGATTACAATGCCCATTTGTTGAATGAGTTTCAGAAGACCACCAATCTATAAATAAATTATCATTTAAATGGACGTTTATAAATTTATTACTTAGGACTCAGAAGACACTTTTTTTTCACTGAATAACTTTATAAACGTTGGCTAGGTTTCTAGGCAAGGCAGCCAAAACACTTCAACTTAAAATTGAACATCTTCTCAATAGAAATTATAGCAATAAATGGTACTATGAGACAATATATGGTATTACAACTATAAGCTTAGTTGCATTTATGTTTGCTTTTTAAAAAACGTGTAGGTTCCAATTTTGGATGCAGGGATCACATGTATTCCATTCCATATTCTCAGCAATGAATAAGGATTTGCCTTTCATGTTCAACTCTCTCTGAATTACACCACAGTTGCCTATGACAAGCAACTAGTCCTAATGCTCTTAGTTTTAAATGTATAGGAGTCATGTGTAAGTCATATGGTTGCCTCTGAGGGAATTCTCTATTTGAACAAAATAAGACAGCAATCTGAATTCACTATCTCTCTATATACATATATGTGTGTATATGTATATTTAAAAATATGTATATATTTTTATATAAATATAAAAATTTTATATAAATATCTCTATATAAAAATGTATATATACACACATGTATGTATATTTTTTTAAATAAGGAAGAATTATAATTCCAAAGTTTTATTTTTCCCTTTTATAAGTGGATCTAGAATATCAAAATGAAATGTATATACAGACCCCAGAATACAATAGAAATATAGCTCATTTAGATAATATTATTCTCCCCAACAATTAAATATTTTTAAACCCATTAAAAATTGGCAAACACAATTTACTTTGTTTCTGGTGTTTAGGTCTAAATCATTTAAATATTTTTTTCATTGTTGATCATGATTTCTTATTTTGAAAACTGATTAGTGAGTTCCAAGAGAGGTGGCAGAGAAAGAACTTCCAAACTCCAAATATTCAGTTGGCAAAATATAAATGATAAGAATTAGATGATTTGTCCTATTATTATTCCTAGGCTGATTCAAAATTCCCCACAGTGTTGCCATAGTTTAGCTCTGAAATGTTATTACTTGGAGTAGCCACAAAACACATTTTGGGCTTATGTTAGGAGCATGAGAGAAAAAGGATGAGGAAATTGATGAAGGAAATTAACTGAGGCATCCCTATTTTACAATACCCTCAAGAGAGTCATGGCATGAAGTTGAAGATTACTGATATATGTAAATCTTGATTCCTGTTGAAATGGCCATCCAATCACAAGGTAGGCCAATGCAGTATCTAACCACAAATATAAAAAAGGTACCGAGCTCATTCAGCCTACTCTAAACCCCGAAATAGGAGCACTCTAATTTCATTGGGTTGATCGTGCATATTTATATCCCCAATTTAATGAAGCCTGAAGAGTCACACTAGTAGTGTTATGATGAGTTAACACTACAGCTTTGATTGCTCACCATCCAAATAGCAAAATTTCCTAATATCGCTTTATGGGACTTAAAAGACATTAAACTAAATATGATTGCTGTTCCATAAAATGGTAGAATAGTTTTCCATATACTGTATGTATGCAAATACAATATCCCATCTCAACCTCCAGTGCCCATAGTAAGTTACCCTTACAGCTTAGATTGAATAACTATTATTGGTTTACATGCTTCTAAATCTTGCATTTTGTGTAACTAAGACAGAGCTAAGCTTTCACAAAATAGAACAATGCCTTATACACAAGACCATCTGGTTTAAAAGCTTTGCCTCATTATGTAAAGTATCCTTACCCATTTGAAATAAATTCATAATACACACTGAAGACAATGCATATGACCTGAAAATTACAAGGGAATCTTCTTAATGTCAAATGTTTCATATACCTCTCATTCTTTCAGAGAAATGTTGGGCTGGAAGTAGAGGATTCAGAAGAAAAGGGAATTATATTCTAAAAGTACAAACTTCAGTATGTGTATACTGCAGGGACACTCAATTTCTAGCTTTTGAGAGCAGCAGTAAATGCATAAATCATTATTTTATCAGCCGCCCAGGATTCCCCAGATTACAAAGCTCTTATAGTTATGAATGTTAGTATATACACCTCAGAATTGCAGGCACT
Source organism: Herpailurus yagouaroundi (assembly GCF_014898765.1). Classification (NCBI taxonomy): domain Eukaryota; kingdom Metazoa; phylum Chordata; class Mammalia; order Carnivora; family Felidae; genus Herpailurus; species Herpailurus yagouaroundi. The sequence goes on from NW_024412407.1 coordinate 30,720,203, forward strand.
TCTTGTGAGGTTCATTTGTTTCCTTCCAATTGGTTGGTGTAAACAGAATTTTGTAAGGTGAGTTCATGAAATGATCGCAAAGTAATGCCTGACTTTGTTGCTGTAGGATATACAATCTTTCAGTTGTAGGAAAGGTTTTCTCCTTCCCCCACTTCTTATGATATGCTCAGTAAACTTTCCTTTATGGCTTTCTCCACTTTTTTTTCCACTGATACAATGACAACCATGACAATCATATTTTATAGAGGTATGCTCTTTAATGCACTGATGTGTAAAATAGGTTTACTGTACTCAAAGCTGCACTTTACTGGAGAAACTATGTCACAATTACTTGACAGGGATGATAGACAAAATCCCAAATAGCCTTACTTTGGGTAAGCATCACAAGTTGGGATGCATATCTGGACTATCCAACTTTGCCAAACTCCTTTTTCCTTTGTCTCTCAAGTAAATTCTCTGACAAAATTTCCATGATCATTGATAGAACCTGGAACTCTATTTTTCTTTTCAGCCATTTGCGCTATTTCTTGACTTAAATTTTTTTAAGTTTGTTTGTTTATGTGTGTATTTATTTATTTATTTACTTAGAGAGAGAGAGGATGAGCAGGGGAGAGGGAGAGAGAGAGAGAGAGAGAGAGAGAGAGAGAGAGAGAGAGAGAATCACAAGCATGATTTGAGCTGTCAGCACAGAGCCTGATGTGAGGCTTGAACCCACGAACTGTGAAATCATGACCTGAGCTGAAATCAAGAGCCGGACAGTTAACTGAGTGAACTACCCACATGCCCCTCTATTTCTTGACTCTTATTTTGAAGTAGGAATAATATTTATTTTGTATTTAAGTGAAATTGAGCCATAACTCTCTTTCCTAAGTCTTAAAATGAGCATCTTCTCATTTTATATAAATTTCTCACATAAATTTAATTACTTCTCATGTAAATTTAATTACTTTGATTATATCACAAATGGAAGAATTTTAAATATCCTAAATTATCTCCATTTTATATAGAAAGCAAGTGTTCACAAACCCTCGAATCAAAATTAAAGTAAGTATTCATCCAACCATTCAAGAAATATAGAGAAAGAGCCAATGGAAATAGGATATCAAATCAATAGGCATGGAAACAGAACATTTAAGTTCTAAACTGAGCAATAAAGAAATATACATTTACCAATTTTCACGTGAAATGTCACAACACTTGAAACCCTCAGACATATTAAGGATGGAAAAAGGGAACAGAATATGGAGAAAAAAAGAAGTGTGTGTGTGTGTGTGTGTGTGTGTGTGTGTGTGTGTGTGTAAGAGGAGGAGGATAGATATCCTTTAAGGAAAGTGGTCTGTGAGAAACTTTCACCCAGGCTAATGGGATGGGATGCTTCCAGGAAGTATCTTACCTTATACTGGGAAAACATAGTATATGAGAGTCTGCCGTTTGCCTGAGAAATCTAGAAAAAAGAGATGAACTCTGATAGTGGTGGAGTCCAGAGACTACCTCTAGAGTAGTATAGAACTGCACTCTGAGTTTGCTGGAATGAGGATGCAAGTGGTCCTGGGTACTAGATATGGGTCACATCAGTGGGGAGTATTGACTTAGAATCATCTTGGATTCTTCTAAAATGACCACCCAGACAGTAGAAAGACCTAGAAGACACTACAAGGGAAATGCTAGGGGATGAGAAAGGAGTCATTAGCTCTCCTGCAGAAGGGATATTCAAGGGAGAGGATCTAGAGAATCTCAGAGAATCTAGAAGAGAATACTTGCAAAAGAAGAGTCAGATTTAAATTTCTTCCAGGTCCAAAGAAACAGATACAGTTTCCAGGGCACAATCCAAGTGAAACAACTTTTCCTTTGCCCTTATCATGTCTCCATTTTTGTTTTCTCTGACCCCGTAAGTATTCCAAACCAGCTAGCAAAGCAGTATGTGGTTGTTATACAAGGAAGCTCAAGGTGCAAACTGGAAAAGAAACCAAGTGTCCCTTTACTAATGGGGCTCTCATCTGAAACAGTGAGACCCTAGATGGGTAGAGAAGGAAAGTATTTAATGCTGAATCAAACAAAGACTAAGAGAACAAAGAATCAACCATAACATATGTCCGATTACAGCATTCCATGAAGGTGCTTCAGGGATGAAAGTTAGATATTTGTTATTTCAATTTTCCAGTGAATAACTTTTTATATTTTTTGACCACACAAATGTGTATGCTGCTTTTGATCTGTAGTTATTAATATGCAGCATATTTTAGCCAGACTAGGGGGAAAAAGGCCCTAATTAACACATTTGTTTCCCTAGAAATATATTTATTTCTGCCTTCATTGTGAAGAACATTTTTGCTTGATACAAAATTATGCAGTGGCATTTCTTTCCCAGAATTTTTCAGATAAAATTATGGTGTTCTTTGGTTTTGTTTCTTTTGAGAACCCAGCTATCATTATTGTTGATAATATAGGACCAATAGACTCCCTTTTCCTTGGCTGCTTTCAAAATCATCTCTATGTCACTTTTTAAATATTAGTGGTGTGCTTTGTGCCTTGATGTGGTGTTCTTCAGCTTCTTAGAGTTTCTTGAATCTGTGTTTGATATTTTGCATCATTTGGCATAATTGGGGGACTTATCTCTTTAGATACTGTTCTGTTTTCTTTCTACTTTCCTTGTGGAACATCAGGTACATGTGATTTTAGATCTCTTCGCAAAGTATGTCTTTGTGCTCTTTTTTGTATTATACATTCTTTTGTCCCTTAGTGCTTCAATCTGGATATTTGGTTCTAATTACTATTTCTCTCTTCCATTGTCTCTAATGACTATTAAATGTATTCATTGAGTTCTGAATTTCAGTTATTGTATTTTTCATAGAATTTTCATGCATTATTGTTTTGTATTATCTGCAAAACTTCTGCATTGTCTTGAACACAATAATCACATTTCTATTTAAATGTCTTTAATACTTTTATTCTTTGATCTGTTTGTTTTATTCCAAGGTTTGTGTACACCTGGGTTTTTTTTTAATTGAATGGTGGCCATTGAGAATGAAAATGTTTAAGGACCATATAAAGCTCTGGATTATACTATCTTCCTTATCAGATCAACTTTTGATTTTGGCAAGAGGTCAACTTGGGAGCACATCACCTTTTATCTGATCAGATATTGAGCGGATTTAAAGACTGGCTTTAGTCCTTGTGAGGACAAATCACAAACTAGGGCTTCAGAATCCCATTCTCAAGTGCATAGAATTTATCAGGGCCCCACTCCTTGGTGAATCTCAGACTCCAACTTTTGCATCTCTATCCTCATGAAACTGTCAAAAACTTCTCAATCTCTTGACTACAATTTTGGAATCGGCAAAACCACTGGTGCCAATGTCTGGCTCTCCTTACTGGGCTTCCCTAATTTCTATGATTTTATCTTTGCCTGCAAGTCATTGTCACCCAGATAGCTCTCAATGCTGTCGTTAAATATATATATGTAATTTTTAAACGTATACATACACATAAACATATATATGCATATACACTTATTTTGACTATATATAAGTGCAAATATATATATAATATAGCACATATATTTATATAATAGAGGGCACATATAATTATAGCATAAATATATGTAATATATAACCATATGTATATACATGCATTTAATTTGGTAAATTTTATTATTCTCAGTGGAAATGCTATGGGAAGGCATATGGAACAGGCTGCTCACCATTGCTACAAGTAGAACCTTTGACCTATTAGAAAAAGAAAGAATATAAATGATTTTTTTGAATTTCTGGTTAATTCTGGTAAGACTGTTTGGCTCATTTGAGTCCTAGGCATGGGTGAGGTAACTGTGGTTAATTAAGTACATTTATTAGAAATTCTGTTAAAAATTTTCAAGTAATTTTAACAGACATAAAAATCTCTGTTTGGAAACTCCTGTTACATGTAGCCACCTAGTTCTGATGAGAAAAATTCTTCTTTTAGGTAATGACAGCTGTAAGATAAGTGTTACAGACTGTCACTCATGTTGATGTTAAGGAATGTTTCTGTGGCAAGCCTACACAATTACACATATGGTCACAGCCTCTTGTATTTAACAGCCGAGCTTGTAGGGTTTTACGTCTAGTTTGCATGATGTTGTGGACATAAATTAGTGTAATTTGTTCTTTGGCATACCAAGTTTCTTTACAAATTCATCCCCTATTAAATCTGGAACAATCTTCCTATCAGAGTAATGTCCTGTTTATGAATAAAGGATAAAATATTTTAATGAAAACTAGGAGTTCTGATAGTGATACATTACTTACAATCATAATGGCATTATATGGATAATTATTATTTCTTTATCTGGGATAATTTCAAGTGACCATTCTTCTTCTTCTCATCAATTGACTCAGGTTAACATAAAGCTTTAAGTTGTATAATGATTGGGTAAATAGTTTAGAATTTAAAAATAATGGGAAGAGTTTATATACATATATATACACATACATATATATGTGTGTGTGTGTGCTTTAAAATTAAAAATCCAAAATGGTTAAAATTCCAAGAGGAAAGTAGGCATTAGATGAATGTAGGAGCTTTAAATGTCAGTGAGGTAAAAGTGAAACCAGGAGAGGCTTTAGTCTTCATTGATCATACTCTCTACCGTTCAATGTAAAATGATAAAGAAAAATAAGCATAGTGTTGGTTTATTTGCACATTTATAAGTGGATGTTCATATACTCTTCATCATTTACTATAATAGTTATTATTAGTTTTCTATGCTCATACCATGTTTTGGTTATTATTAAACCTCTTGAAGTCCTCTGAGGAACATATTATTGCCTCCCATGTTTTCTAGATGGGGAAATTAGCACACAGAGATGTTAGGTGCCTCTAGGACAGTATAGGACAATCAATGCACTAAACCAAATTGAAATAGGCTGAAGAGTGTGACCTATGTTCTAAAGTCTAGACTTGAGCCAGTGACTTAGTAAGAATATATAATATCTTAACAATTTTCTTATATGAAGCAACATTAATAAATATCAAGTTAATAAAAATCCAGTAATGGTAATAAAAATGCATACAGGCTTTCTATGCTAAATTGTCAAATGAGTAATACACAAGAAGCACGTATAAATGAAGAGATGAGACTAATTATAAGAAAAAGTTTACCGCCTACATTGGCCTATATGTTATCACTTTAATTGTTTTAAAACACCATTTTAAATTATGTGCATTGAATATTTCTCTTTAATGCAAATACAATTTGCACTACGACACTGTGGTTTTTATAAACTAATTGACTTCAAAGAAAAAAACAGGACATGGAGACAGGCATTCAGAAATGTTCCTCTTCCACTTGCACAGACATCTTCCAAGTCCAAGTACATATCAAAAGTACTTAATTATGGGGCGCCTGGGTGGCTCAGTCGATTGAGCATCCGACTTCAGCTCAGGTCACGATCTCGCGGTCCGCGAGTTCGAGCCCCGCGTCAGGCTCTGGGCTGATGGCTCAGAGCCTGGAGCCTGCTTCCGATTCTGTGTCTCCCTCTCTCTCTGCCCCTCCCCCGTTCATGCTGTGTCTCTCTCTGTCTCAAAAATAAATAAACGTTAAAAAAAATAAAAAAAAGTACTTAATTAAAAAGTATAATTTTCATTGGTAAATTATATAGAAACTGATATATTAAAGAAATTCCTTCACATGTTTCCTAAGTAAAGCAGGCAAATGTTTGGATTAACTGTGCATTAAAACTTAAATATTTTAAGGTGCATAATTTTCAGGGCAATTTATAGTTAATTAGTTAAATGGCATTGAAACAATACTACTAAACTATTAAAAACCTGACTTTACATCCTCTAGAATTTTTTAAGGGAAAACTGACTAACACAGAGATAAGTAGAGAATTAGGAATGTATGAAGACCTTAACCATGTTGCAGCTTTTTGAGAAAAAAGGAAATGCTACAAAGCATTTAGAAGCAGCAACAACTGATCTCAAAAATTTCAGTTTTGTATGAAAAAAAACTAAGCAGTATGAGATCTACAACAAATAAAATTTTTGTAAATTAAACAAGTACAAATACAATACATAAAGCTATTTATTTCACATGATTATGTGAAAGATATGGAAGGATATATTTAAAACACATTAGAATATTATTACTTGGGGCGTGGTAGTACTTCTTTGAAAACTGAAGATAATGGGAAAATATTTAAAAATGCAAAAGGCTGGACAAACTGATGAAGTTATCATGCCATGAACTGAAGAATGTGATTAATGCAACAATCTGCACCTGAGGCCTAAAGGGGGCCAACAAAGACTTGGTTTTATATGTTTGGACACAGAAAAATATTCCAGTTATATTGGTAATTAAAGAGCAATATACACTCATTTGGTGTGTGTATCTATGTGTGTGTATGCATGTGAGCTAGCTTTTATCTTCTACTCTTCTTTAACCTACACTAGTTTCTTTTAAGGCTCAGATCAATTTTTCTATCCAGTGTTTCTCCCAATAGCATTTAACCTTACTATTATTTATTAATCTTTAGGGCCATCATCACCATTTATTTTTTTCTTACACTAAGACATTGCTTCCCAAACCTAGGTTATTCGTTGTATTGTCTCCAAAAATACTGCCATATCCATTACCACCTCCCTTTTGGCATGTACCTGTTTTACTCATTTTGTCTTCACATCTATTCATAATTATGCCAGTACATTTATTTTAAAAAAATGTCACTATCATGTATATGGAAATCCAGTATTAATTGTCATAAAACCATACCCATATGAATATAATTAAAATAATATAATACTGCTACATTCCAGAATTGTTAAATAGAAACTAAAAATTTCTAAATCATCATGCTGTAAATAAGTTCCTCAGCGTCTGTCTGGGATTGGTAAGTAATGAAGTAAGAATGAGTCCCCTCATTGTTGGCATAGTCGAAGAGAAATATGACATTCTTTATTAATAAATAGCAGCTCTTTAGTTTTAATTTTAAGTAATCCCAGAAATCATAATACAAATTCAACAAGAATGCTCAAAAAAAAATTTTCTGCCTCCTCTGATATGGCTGGAAACTTAGAATTAATGCCTAACCAAATCATGGAAATATATGGCTTTAGTTTTGAGAAGTCATCCATATTATCAAACTTCTTTCTTTTTGAATTCTCTACCAGTAAATCGCTTGTGTACACATAAAGTTTCCAGATTCTTAATAACTGTTCTCTATTATATTAGATGCAGAAAAAAACATTCGACATTCATGATAAAAAAAAAACTATTAATAAATTAGGAAAATAGAGGGAGGGGCACCTGGGTGGCTCCATTGGTTAAGAGTCTGACTTCAGTTCAGGTCATGATCTCATGGTTCATGAGTTTGAGCCTCATGTCAGGCTCTGTGTGGATAGCTCAAAGTCTGGAACCTGCTTCAGATTCTGTGTCTCCCTCTCTCCCCCCTCCCCTGCTCATGTCCTGTCTCTCTCTCAAAAATAAGTAAACATTAAAAAAATGTAAAAAAAAAGAAGAAAATTTTTTCAAGTTGATAAAGGTAGTCTGTCAAAACCTAGAGCTGGCATAATACTCTATGGTGATCTTTCCCTTTAAGATCAGGGAAAAGGCAAAGATCTCCACTTCCATCACTTCTGTTTACATTATACCGGATGCTTACTTAAGTCACTAAGTCTAAAAAGAAAAAATAAATAAAAGACATCCAGAATGGAATGAGAGAATAAAATGTGCCTCTATTCACGATGTGATTCTGTACAGAGAAAATGCTGTACACAACTAGTGTAACTAATAAACTAGTTTATCAAAGTAGTGAGAATGAAGATCAATATACAAAAATCAATTGCACTTCTATATACTAGCAATGGGCTCTACAAAAGTAAACTTAAAGAGTAACACAATTTCATAATGACAAAAAAAGAAATATTTAAGAATATTGTATTAAACTTAACAAAGCATTGAACTTAACAAAGTAAGTTCAATATTTATACACTGAAGGCTATAGTGCATTAATGAGTGGTATTAAATCCATTTAAACAAAAGGAGAGACAAAACATTTTATGGATTAGAAGACTTGGTATTTATAAGGTGACAATTTCCCTCAAATTGATTTATAGATTCCCAATTCAATCCCTATCAAAATCCCAGCAGGTCCTTTAATAGAAATTCATAAAATAATCCTAAAATTTATTTTGAAATACATAGTACCTAAAATAATAGTCAAATCAATTGCCAATAAGACAAAATTTGGAGGACTATACATCCTGGTTTCAAAATATTGTGTAGAGCTACAGTAATCAAGACAATGTGGTGCTAAGATAATGATAGACATATGGCAAATGAAACAGAATTAGGGCTTACATAAACACTTACATTTATGATTGGTTGGAAGTTTACAAAGATACCAAGGTGACTCCATGGGGAAAGACAGTCTTTTCAACAAATAGTGCTGGTACAACTGGATATATACATGCAAAAATGTGAATTTAGATGGTCACTTTACAGTACTTATAAAGATTAACTCCTAATGGATCATAGACCTAAATGTAAAAACTAAAATTATTCAACTTTTGGCATAAATCTTAGGACATTCTTCATTATCTTGGGTCAGACAAAGTTATCAAGTGAAACAGCAAAAGTAAGATGCATACAAGAGAAAAAAAATGTTTTTTACCTAATCAAAATTTAAAACCTGAATACTTCAACAGACAATGTATAAAAGCAATACACAAGCTACAATCTTGAAGAATATAATCACAAATCATTATTTGTGATAAAGGACTTCTATGTAGAAGATATAAGGATCAAAATAAGAAGGCAAACAAATTTTTTTTTTGATAAGCAAATCATTTGAATGAACATTTAACCAAAGAAGATACACAAAATGTTAATAAGCGCAAGAAAAATGCTCAAGTAGTCATTAAGGAAATGAAAATTAACATCAGTATGAGAAATATCTTTTTTATCCACTAGATTGGCTATAATGAAAAATACAGTAATAAGTGTTGGCTAAGATATTGAGAAATCAAAACCCTCATATATTGTTGATGGGAATATAAAATGGTATAGCCACTTTGGAAAATAGTGTGATAGTACCTTAGAAGATTAAATATAGTAACCATACGACTCAGCAATTTCACTTCCAAGTCTATACATAAGAGAAATGAAAACATACACCCATGCTAAGACTTGCACATGAATCTTCACAGCATCATTACCTGCCATTGCCCAGTAGAAACAATTTAAAGGCCCAGCAAAAGGTGAATGGAAAAAAATATCTATACGATTGTCTGTTGTACTAGGATAATGACAGACATACAGACCAACGAATCCGAACCGAGAGTCCAAAAAATAAACCCTACTTTTTTTTATGCTTATTTATTTTTGAAAGAGAGACAGAGTGTGAGACGGGGAGGGACAGAGAGAGTGGGAGACACATAATCTAAAGCAGGCTTCAGGCTCCATGCTGACAGCTCAGAGCCTGATGCTGGGGTTGAACTCATGAACCGTGAAATCATGACATGAGCCGAAGTTGGACACTCAACCGACTGAGCCACCCAGGTGCCCCAAACCCTACATTTTTGAATGGTTGTTATTCTACAAAGGTGCCAAGGTGATTCCATGAGAAAATACAGCCTTTCAACATATAGTGCTGGTATCATTATATATTGTTCCTCTTGATCTCTGATAATTTTATTTGTCTTGAAGTACCTTTATCTGATATTAATAGAGCCATTACTGCTTTCTTTTGATTCATGTTTGTATTATATATATTTTTAATATATGTAATTTCATCCTTTTACTATCAGATTGCTCATATTATTATATTTGAATCGAATTACTTACAAATAACACATTAGTTGTGTCATGTTTTTGATCCATTCTCTCAGTTTCTATTAATTGGTGTATTTAGATCACTTAAATTTAATGTAATTATTGACATATTAGGACCTAAGTGTCCTAATTTTTTATTGTGATAAAATAAACATAATATAAAATGTATCACTTAAGCCATTTTAAAGTGTATGATTCATTGTGATTTAGTAGATTCACAATGTTGTGCAACCATCACATCTACATGGTCCCAGAACATGTTTATAACCTCAAAAACCTATACTCCTCAAAATGGGACTTTATAACTCCCATTAGGGAGTCTGTTTTCATCTTCCCCTCCTGATAGCTGCTGCCAACCATTAATGTGCTTTCTGACTTTCAGATTTTTTTTATTCTGAATACCTAACATAAATGGAATCAAACTGTATGTGAATATTTTGTCTGGCTTTTTTTTGGTTACTATGATGTGCTTAAGGTTTATTAATGTCATAGCATGTATGAGCGTTGATTCCTCTTTATGGCTGAATAGTATTCCATTGTATGAATATGCCACATTCTGTTTATCCATTTATTAAGTGATGGACATATGGGTTGTTTCCCCTTTGTTATTGTGAATAGTGCCACTATAAACACTTGGCTACAAGTTTTTTGTCTGAACACCCATTTTCAATTCTCAGCTCTTCACTAGGAATTTTCTGACACTACCCAAACAGGGCAGAGGAGGGATGACCCATTACTCTGAGTGGTGTGGAGCTTTCTCGCAAGATCTCCACTGATAGTGTGGGTAGAAAAGGGGGCTTTGTAGCCATTCAGTGGAGATAAATGTCTTGGCTCCTAAGTAGACCTTCTCTGGCATCACCCAGCATGGGAAGTAGGATGCTATGTTAATAGCATCCCAATATCTAAGGGTCCCACTTGGCCTGTATGTTGTCATGAGTAAGGACGGGCTACAATTATTTTTCTGTGGCAAAAACAGGGTAATTAGTGTTTAAAAGTTTTCTGTTCTTCCTAGACTCCCCCCTTTCTAGTCCTTTGGCTAGAGAAAGCTGAATTTTACTGGATTTTTTTCCCATACCACTAACAGTTCCAGGTTGGCAACTTCATCAAAACCAAGCATAGGATACATGGCATAAAGAGAAAACTCAGGGAACTCACCATCATGTTGTTCCTTTTGTCCAAAAGTCCCCAGCCAGTCTTCTTTCTTCACACCATCTTCAGGATCTTATTTTTACTTTTTTCAGCATATCTCAGAGATATTATAGGTTGGATTTCAGACCAACACAATAAAGTAAATATCACAGTAAAGTGAATCAAATTAATTTTTTGGTTTCCTAGAGCATAATAAAAGTTACGTTTACACTATACTATAGTCTACCAAGTGTGCAATAGCATTATGTCTAGAAAAACAATGTACATACTTTAATTAAAAATACTTTATTGTTAAAAATGCTAACCATCATCTAAGTTTTCAGTGAGTCATACTCATTGATCACAGATCACCATAACAAATATAATAATAAAGAAAAAAGTTTGAATATTATGAAAATTACCAAAATGCAACACAGAGACATGGAATGAGCAAATAATGTTGGAAAAATGGCATCAGTAGACTTGCTCAACCCAGGGTTGAGACAAACCTTCAATCTATAAAATAATGTAATATCCATGAGGTGCAATAAAGCAAAGTGTGATAAGGGTTGCCTGGGTGGTTCAGTCAATTAAGCATCTGACTCTTGACTTCAGCTCAGGTCATGATTTCATGGTTCATGAGTTTGAGCCTCATGTCAAGCTCTGCGCTACTTGGGGTTCTCTCTCTCTCCCCCTCTCTCTCTCTTTCTGCCTCTTCTTTGCTGGCATGCACACTCTCTCAAAATGAATAAATAAACTTGAAAAATGTTTAAAATTAAAAAAATAAAACTAAGAAAAAAAGCAACGTGCAATAAAATGAGGTATGCCTGTGTATTGTCCTAGGATTTTAGTTACATAGTAAGAGGCATAAAGAAAAGTACGTGTATTCCATCTTAGTAGAAGTAGTAGTCCCTGATTTCTTTTTTTAAGTTTATTTATTTATTTTGAAAGAGAGAGAGAGAGAAAGAGAAGGTGCATGTAAGAGCCAGTAAGCAGGGAAGGGGCAGAGAGAGAGGAAGAGAGAATCCCACCATGCAGTCTCCATACTGCCAGTGTAGAGCCAGATGCAGGGCTCTGTTTCATGAACCATGAGATCGCGACCTGAGGTGAAATGAAGAGTCCAATGCTTAACTGACTCAGCCAGCCAGCCACCTCCCCATCCTTGATTTCTTTTTATTAGAGGGATAGCAATTAGTTACTGGAAGTCTGAGCGACTATAAGCTCTCAGAAGTTGTCTTTCAACTTGAAACTCTTTATCTCTTCCAGATATATGGGCAAGGTAACTTGTTTGACAGATCACCTGTGAACACATTCAAATAGGCTGATACATAGCAAAGCATGTAAAAATATATCAGTAACACTTATAGTGTTACATCAGTTTGTGGCCCCTATCCACCATCACTTATACTTCACAAAAGAGATATACTGCACATTTTCAAGACACAAACTTAGGAATTATGAAATTATCCAGGTTCCATCCTCAATTAAATGTGAGCATTTGACCTCAGGCATTGCTCACATGGCAATATCACACACATAGGAACTATAACATGGTGCCTGAACCACAGTGGCAGCATATCTCTCACTGAGTGTTGAACTAGAGCTCTCTGTATCCCTAATTCTAAAGGCAGAATTTTTTTCCTGAATAAGTCCAAGCCTCCTGGAGGGTGTCAAGTCACCAACATAAGGGGAAAAGAAAAAAAGAGATTCTGAGCAAACTTTATAAATCTTTGCCAAAATCTCCCACCTACCACTAGCACTGTCAAAATATCCCTGCTAAGTCCACAGCAGCTTTTGTGATTTAGAATTGGGTTTGAAGGTGAAATCTCTTTGGTTCTTCTACAGTTGCCAAAATCAGACCATTCAATGTGGTCACTCTTTCTCACAGCAAAGGAATTTCTATTGCTAAAAAAGTGAAAATTCTTCCTCATGAATCGGTTGATTTGGACAATCCTCTTATGATTTTTTTAAATAATTTTTTTCTTACTTATTAATCAAGATAGTAACTGTGCTTGTCTTAGGATATGAAATGAGTGAAAATAGATTGCCAATATAAATCTATGATTATCTATAATTCTTAAATAAGCATCATCGTATGCTTGCATCATTAATAATTTTATCAGGTATAAAAGTGTGTATTAAATGCATTGCAAATGAATATTAATTATATTCAGCAATTAACTGTTAATTTGAATAACACATGAATATGCTTTCATGCTTTTCAATTCTGACTGATTTGATTTTAAGTACCCATCAAACCATGATATGATTTGAGAATTTTAAAAATTAATCATCCATATTGATAGTTTCAAAAATTTGAGTAAATGTTTTTGTTCTATAATCTTACTTTTTAACTAAACAAAAGTTGCTGCATCAAGTTTTAGTATCATTTTAAAATATGTCCTTGTAGAAGTTACCATAAATGTCGACATTTTCAGCAGCATAAATTTATAGTGACACTGAATTTTTATGACACTATAAAAGTCCCTACTCATGATGACATCTACAGCTGCATTTTCACAGAAATATAAGAATTTGTATTTTAGACATGTGGTTTATCCTATGTGGTTTTTCAAAGAAAGGAAACTGGTGTAAAAATATTTCTGATATCCCCAAACAAGTCAAATATATGTCATGGGGATTTAAATATCTAGTTTCATTCTTTTAATATTTGGCAGCCAAAGAATCTGTATCAGTTACTTTTAAATCAAACTAGTTAGAGAAAAGGAAGGAAGCGTGTAGCTGGAAATTGGATGAGTTCATTAGTGGAAGAAAGAACAGATTTCTACAAAGATAAATGGGTGACTGAAACAAAACTGCTACCATTTAAGTCCCCGGGGACTTCCAGAACTGTTGTCTTGATCTGCCTAATAGTTACAACACTTAGAGAAAATGATAGATATTATACGTAAATCACTTTTTTAGTTTCTTTGAAGTTGAAAAGAGACAATATTTGTTTCAGGGTAAATAAAACCAAAATATGTGTAATTTCCTATTTAGGACACAATTACATTTAATAATCTTTAAATTTTCTTGCAGTTAAATCTAATCAAATGCTGGCTGCTGCTTCCTCAGGAAATGGCTAGAAATGTCTCAAAAAGAAATTTCTAAGAGTTATACATTTTATGAACCACTATTTGCTGATCTCAAGTTATCTAGGGGAACAGAAAAATTGTGAGTTCCAGGAATAAAACAACTCTTGGCAGGTTATTCATTCTAAAGGAAAAGTAACTTTATACATGAAGTATTAAAGGGTGAGAAATCTTATTTAATACAGAAGCTGTCCTATCTCACTATTTATCATGAAAATTTCCTAAAATCTCCATAAGCCTAAGGAAAATGTTTACCCTCCTATTACTACTAAATGGTAATTGCTAATACTGATATGTAAGTCATATATACACATGCAGTATATAATACTATATCCTATACAATGTTACATGAGTAGTATGCAACAATACCATATGCTATATATATAACACCGTAATATATATATATATATATATATATATATATATATATATGTGTGTGTGTGTGTGTGTGCATTAGTGCTATGAAACAAATTTAGAACTTGGCAACTAAAGGTGTTATGTGAACACAAGTTATGAATAGCAGCTTAATTTCATAAAAAAAAGCAAAATGTCTAACACAATTATATTGACTGTAGTGTTACACTATCATTTCAAATGTAATCACTTATATCTTATTAATCCTTAGAAAACATGAAACAATTCAACTCTAACATCTTTCTACTATGCTAATGTGAACTTTTATTTTTGGTATGATTTGCTCTTTCTGCTTTTTTGTTTCTCAATTTTAGCATTGTCTCCTTAGGAGACCATCTGTGAACATTCTAGGCTCATACTCACTATCATAGAACTATTTCTATTTCTTTCTTAGTTCTTTGCACTTATTTGCTAACTTTTTATCATTTTTTACATAATGGACTATAAGTTTTGTCCATCAAGTTTTACATGATGGACATGTAAGTTTTTACATGATGGACTATAAGTTTCTATTTCTTTCTTAGTTCTTTGCACTTATTTGCTAACTTTTTATCATTTTTTACATGATGGACTTATAAGTTTAATGTGTGGGCATTAAACAAACATACTACTTAATGCAAAATAGGTATAAAGTTAATATTACAGGTTGGGAGAAAAAAAATGAATCTTACCCTTTTAACTAAAATACTTAATATATTCAAATATTATTATTTCCTTAAAGCTATTAATTATATGATCAATTTTATTATTCTCTCATGTAATAATATTTAATTAATATACAAATTTAATTGAATTATAAACTACATGGTTTTAAAAATAAGTGATTATATGCATACATGTATTAGTAATGATAGATAAAATTTATGTAACACTTCCTAAATAATAGGCAAAGTGTTAGGTGTTTTATAATCATTAATTTATATAATCCTCAAAGCACTATTATGGGGTAGATATTATTTTTCATATTTTACATGACAGAATGGTAACCCCTTAGGAGAGAGGGAGAAAAGAAGGAATGTGTGAGAGAATAAGACAACATAGAATACAGGAAAGGAGAACAAGAGAGAGAGAGAGAGAGAGAGAAGGAGAAAGAGAGAAAGGAGTGAGAAAGAAATTGGGAGCAGCTACCCTGAACCTTTAAGTGAATAATATCATTTGAGTAAAGAATATAGTTTAAGCCAAGATACAAGGGTGGATTTTGAGGCTTTGTTTGTTTGTTTATTTGTTTTGAGATTGAATATGTATTTCAATTTTCCATTTCTATTTGGGGGGTGGTGGGCAGGTGGGTAAATAGGTGCATATCTTTTCTTCTGAATTTAATAAAATGCCGAGATGCACTTTTATATGTGGATTACATATGGGGAATACATGATTAGTTGAGGGTACAATTTCATTAAATTTTTTTAAAATCTTCATTTATTTTTGAGAGAGAAAGAGACAGAGTGTAAGTAGGGGAGGAACAGAGAGAGAGGGAGACACAGAATCTGAAGCAGGCTCCAGGCTGTCAGCACAGAGCCCAACACAGGGCTTGAACTCATGAACCGTGAGATCATGACCTGAGCCAAAGTCAAACGTTCAACCAACTGAGCCACGCAGGCATCCCACAGGGTACAATTTCACTTTAAACAGTTCTTGGAATTATATTTTAGAAATTGGGTGTTGCTAAGTCACAAGTTCTGATTGTCTCTAGAATATTGCAAGTCAGATAGAAATTGTCCACACTACTGTTATGGCATTATTATTTTACAGACTACTGGATGTAATAGCTATAAAGCATTATGAATTCAAATTCACAAAATTGTGGAAGTGTAATAAAATTCTTTATTACATTGCAAGCTTCTATTTTTTTTTTCTTTTTTTTTTTTTTTTTTTTGCTTCATTACAAAAATGGAGATGTTCTTAGGAAGTGCCATATTAGAGACGGGGAAAAACTCTGAGCTGTAAATAGAACATTCTACTTAAATGCAAGCAGTACAAATCTTAGAGGCATAAAAACATTGAAGATTAAGTGAGTGACTGAAATTTCATATTAAAAATAAATTTTGCCTATTTAGAGTTATTACATGTCTTTGTTTTGTGACAAAATGCCTGGCCATAGATTGGATATGCATCTTGATAGGTAGCTAGCTATTGTAGTAAATAGATGAGTGCATAACAATATGCCATCAGGAAAACATTTCTCCTCTGTGTTTAGGTCTGGGGGATTTCTGCCAATGGCTGTTTGGGAATGTGGCGAGTAATGTGGAAGCTAAGATACTCCTGAATCCAATCAATATGGCAGTGATTACGGTCAAAAGTTGAGGGAAAAATTTAACTGTCATTCCAAACCCAAGAGATTTTTGAATTTTCAGTATTAGGAACAGCATTTAGGGACAGGAAAGTGATAAAAGGAAACTAAGTTCAATCAGTACATAATCAAGATATCAGGGTTGATTTAAGGAGCTGGAGGTAATACAGATAAAGTTTTCATCTCTTGAAATCAGATCTCCAACAAGCAACATACTTGTACATAGAAATAAAGGAATTCCTCACACCTAATTAAGAGGCCTTCAGAGTTTTAACTGAAGAATCTGTGCCTGTGTAATTTTCATTGGTAAGTGTAGAATAAACTTTCATATTGCCTCGTAGACTTCAGATTGAATAGGATAAATTTAGATTAAAAACTGGGGATAGGCCAGGATTTTGGTGTGTAAAGGGGAGAGCTGAAATGAAACCATCTGTAGTCACCCAGTTAACTGAGAGCTAAGATTTTTATACTAATATGGCTCAATTATTTGACAGTCTGCAGTTTGCATTTATACAAGTTTATTATTCTGGATAGTTTTTTCTCATGATATTAGTGTCAATTGCTGCTGTAACAAATTATCAGTTAGTGGCTTAACATAACACTTATTTATTATCTCACAGCTCTATGGGTCACAAATCCAGTTATACTGTGGCTCAACTTGTTTCTCTTTAGAGTCTGACAAAGTTGAATCAAAGTGTCTATATGATTCCATTGCTGTCTGGAGGCTTTAGGGTAGAATGTATTTCTAGGCTCATTCAGGTTATTAGAATTCAGTACCATACAGCTGTAAGACTGAGGTCCCCATCATTTCCTTGTTGGATTTTTCTCAGCTTCTAAAGGAAGCTCACATTCCATGGTGTATGGGCCTCTTCCTCCCTCCATCTTTAAAGCCAGCAATGGTGGATCAAATTGTTTTCATGCTTTAAATTTCTCTGACACTCCCCTTCCCTGCTTTGGCTTTTATTCCACCACACCTCTCTGACTCTAGGTGAAGAAATTTCTGTTATTTATTTATTTAAGTTTATTTATTTATTTTGAGAGAGAGAGAGAGAGAGAGAGAGAGAGAGAGAGAGAGAGAATCCCAAGCAGGCTGTGCACTGTCATCACGGAGCCTGACCTGGGGTTCGATTTCATGAACTGTGAGTAGTGACCTGAGCTGAAATCAAGAATAGGAGATTTAACCAACTGAGCCACCCAGGCACTCCAGAAATTTCTGTTTTTAAGGGCTCATGTAATTATACTCTGCACAGCTGGATAATCTCTCCCTCTCTATTTTAATGTTCCTAACTTTGTATATTCAAAGTCCCTTCACAGAAGTACTTAATGTTTGTTTGAATATTAGGGGACAAGATTCTTAGGGAACATCTTTAGAATTTGGCCCACAAAACCCAGGAAGATAAAGCTGCAAATAATTTAATTTTTTTTCTTTTCCCCATGAACTTACTGAATATCTATTTATGTGAAAAACAGACTACCTAACTAACGCTCAGAACAATACTGTCCTTATTATAATAGATTGCTCAACTATTTTTTTAAATATATGAAATTTATTGTCAAATTGGTTTCCATACAACACTCAGTGCTCATCCCAAAAGATGCCCTCTTCAATACCCATCACCCACTCCCCCATCAGCCCTCAGTTTGTTCTCAGTTTTTAAGAGTCTCTCATGCTTTGGCTCTCTCCCACTCTAACCTATCTCTTTTTTTTTCCTTCCCCTCCCCCATGGGTTCCTGTTAAGTTTCTCAGGATCCACATAAGAGTGAAAATATATGGTATCTGTCTTTCTCTGTATGGCTTATTTCACTTAGCATAACACTCTCCAGCTCCATCCACGTCAACTAGTTTTATTATATATAGTCTGTCTGTTTCAAACTCTGTGCCTGTGGTTCCAACAAACCTAAGCCATTTGTATCTCAAACTTTGCCTCATTCCAGTCAGACCCCTTCACTGAAAACTAGTCGCAGAATCTTATAAATACCCCACCTACCACCGATCTCTGAATTCACAGACGCCACTAACATTTTTAGATAGTGATCTTCTTTGCTGTAGTAAGCAATAAATTTGCTTTTTCTTTATCACCAGGTTATTTTGATGGTCTTTTTGGGAAGTCTGTAGTCAACAGAGGCATGCCATGAGAGGAAGAGCCTGCATATGTTCAGTTTTATTGAGCTTCGATACCATGAGGAAAAGGATTTGGTTAACACTTCAGCTCTCTTATAGTACAGACTCTCAATGAAGTAAGAATTGAAACCTACAATTTCTGGTTTTGATTCCAGAAGTTCCAAATTCCAGAGCATTTGAAACATTGTGAGACACTGTGTCTCTGGATGCACACAGGCTGCAATGAAAACACTGTCCAGGATATCTCAGAGAAATGAAGTTCTTGGAGAAGAGGAAGAGAAACTTCGGCTAGTGTTTGAACATTTCCATGACAGGAGGAATGAGCAGACTTTACCAGGAGAAATGCATGACAAGAGCAAAAACATTTTTCATACATAAGTAGGCAGGCTCTTCCTCCCATCTTAGTCGTTTTGATTTGCTTAATTGGTATGACTGCTGAGCAAAAATAAATCAGAGAAAATGACTGATTTATTATTATAACATAGAAACACAGCATTGCCCATTGTAGAGAGAATAGAATAGGAAGACTGGAAGAAAAGGAAGAACAAGAATTGGGTTAGTAAAACACAAAGAAAGTCACTGTAGAAGTTACTTGGAGGGGGATGTGGGAGAAAGAGATGATAGTTAAGACTTGTGAGGAGATAAGGAGAGGACTCCTGTGTGTGATTGAAAGAATAGAAAAACAGTTGTTGTTTTGTGGCATGCAATAAAATGCCCCATTGGTATATTTTTGACACCATTCAGTAGAAGTCTAAATATCCTTTCAATGCTGTTTTTTTTAGATACTGTATTTGAGTTATTTTTCATGTACCATAGTGCTAATATGATCGAACAAAAGAAGGTGATCAGGTTTTTTGTTTGGTTTTGGTTTGGTTTGGTTTGGTTTGGTTTGGTTACATAGAAATAAGCAAAGTAAAGCTTAGAAAAATCAAGGAACATGCCCATGATGAACATCTGGTAAGTGATAGTGTCACATGAATCAAAGTGCAGAGGGATGCACTAGCAGGAGCAATGTCTACAGTAGGAGTGGGCAAGAACCAAACAGGAAGTATTTTAGGCTGTACAAATCATATGGCATCACGTACTCAACTCAGCTGTTGCAGTCCAAGAACAGCCACAGACAACACATAAATAAATGGATGTGGCTATTTTCCAATAAAACTGTATTTATTAAATCTGGTGAAAGTTCCAATTTAGTCCATGGACCAAAGTTTATCAAATCCTAATCTAGAACATTTGAAAGATAAAGAGAAACCAATAACTATAAGGACTATGGAACTGATAGCTTTGACAAGTATCACTGATTCATTGAAGAGACAAAATGACACATTCAGATCTACTACTTAACAATTTAAGTTAAATGTCAGGGTCAGAAGTCCTAAATGGCAACATAGAAAGAGACCTATCTCTGAGAGCAGGAAAACACACTCAGCTGATGATTAAGCCCATGATTTAATTATAAGAGTAGCAAAGATTCATAGGCAACCAAATTCTCATCCTTGGCAAGTCACATATGCGAAAGCCAAGGATGTGATAGGCAAAAAAGTGGAACCCTGTGACTTGGGAGGCCATATCTAGGTTGGTGCACTGGAAAACTTTGAATCTTCTGATTCTGCTGGACCCACCGGGCATGCTGAAGTATTCTAAATGCTGTTTTATAAAAGAGAGATCCCAACTACCTCGGTAGGGGACTATGAAGTGACTTCAAATGAAGTGGAGATCTTATCGGTAAATATTCTCCTTCCTCAGAATCTGCCACATCTTTCCCTTTTGATCACTAGAGCTATAACTTTTCACAGTGTCAAATACCAGCATATCCAGGCTGGGAAAATGGCAGGCTCCTAAGAAATGAAAAGAAATATAAGCCAATGGTACTGTAGGACACAGCTAATACATACCAGTAGGATCCAGAAAACTATACTTTATCAAAGGGCAAGGCCAAATATAAAGCTGAGAAGTGGGTGTGTTCCGATGACACAAGGTTTAACACATTGGGATGGACACTTGGGGCTGTTTGAATTTGTTTGGAAGCTTGGGAAAAAAAAAACATTACCAGACCTCTTGTAGTCAACTGTGGAGGATGGAATCAAAAGGCCCAGACAGTTGGCACGCTAGAATGGATCTTCTGTAAGAGTGGAAAACACAAGAGTGTTGCTCCAGAAGACCCAAGTGACATTCTTTTTACAAAGATATTAAGATTCTGGTGAGAATGTTCCCCAAATTCCCAAGAGCTCAATAGTGACGGTCCTCTGAAGTTTAAGAGAATTCTATTACAGAATTGGGATACCTGGTGCCAATGGGGGAAGACTGAATCTCTGTGCCAACAGCTCAGAGCCTGGAGCCTGCTTCAGATTCTGTGTCTCCCTCGCTCTGCCCCTCCCCTGCTCCCACTCTGTCTCTCTCTCTCTCAAAAATAAATAAATATTTAAAAAATTTTTTAAAAAGTCAAAATCTCAATTTCCTCATTCAAATCTGTTTTCAGACCCAGACCCTATCAAGTAACTAAAAGGCCACTTTTCTATGAAGAAGAATCTTAAAACACCACAAAAAAAAAAAGAAAGAAAAAAACAATCACAGTAATGTTTCCCCAATTCTTCCCTAAAGAGACATGTAGCCATTCATTTTGTTGGCCACACACTGGTGAAACAAATCTATTGAAGGTTATTTGATATAGGACCAGAGCATATGCTGAAGTCTGGAGACCTGAATTTCCATCATGCACTCCCCGTAATAGTGGGGACAAATGGGGGTTGGGTAAGTATGATATAGCCTAGGACTTTTTCACAGTGGGTCTGTTGAATCTATAAACCCATTCAATTCATTCCTCAAATTTCTATTTGAAAAGGCATTCTGAGACGCTGTCAAAATGCATCACATTAGTTCCTTGACTTAGAGAATAGCAACTACAGTATTATAGTAAGAAAGGACAAAGAAAAGCCTTGAAAGAGTTCCTAAACCTACTGTCAGAGATTCATTCACTTCATCTCTAAAACCTTTACATTTACAGCATGGACCGCCCAATGTAGTAAGGGATTATATATTGTCCATTTATTCTCTAATTTTTTTCTACATATATGCATGCAGATTATTTCATCATTTTCCCACTGCAAATCATCCCATTCTTTATTTTCTATATCTGTTAATTGCAACATCATTCAGCCTGAAACAGAAATATCAGAGTCTGCTTTACTCATCTCCCATGTTTAATTCATCACAAGGTCCTAACAATTTTGTTACTGAAATATTGCTCACACTCCCCTTTATGCATTCCTATTGACAGTGCTCTAATTTAGGTCTCTATTACAGTTCTCTTGACTACTGTAACTGCCCCATTCTTTCCCCTCTTACACAGTCTAATCTATCCTCTATATTGCAGCGAGAACTCTCTCTCTAAAATGTAGGCAATTCAGTCATTCCTTCATTTGCAAACTTCCAAAAAGTCCCTGAGGCTTACAGGATCAAGTAGAAACACTAAAGTATGAATTCAAAGCTCTTTAAAATCTGGCCTCACTATAAATTTCCAACTTTATCCCCCACTGCTTCTCACCCATCCTCTAATTATTTCTGCTCTGGTTTCATTCATCATTTATCAAAATACATTGTTCTTTTCCTACTCTCCTTTTTATCCTAGTAAATCTTATTCAGACTTCAACTTCCAAAGATCTCATATTATCTCCATCTGAGGACATTTCTATTGTTCTCTCACTTCCCTCATCATTATTCTTCCTCTACTCCACCAACACATGTCCCTGCCTTTTTCACACCAAACTTGTACACAAAAAGAGAAAATCAAACTTGACAGATTCAGTGAAGTGATTATGGATACAGTGTCTTGGGGTTAGACAGATCTTGTTGATCCTCTGCTTACTTTTGAGTTATCACTTATATCTGAGTGAACTTTAGGGAGTTTCTAAGCCTCTGCACCTGTTAGTTTTCTCATCATCAAAATGTAGATTAAAACATATCCCCCTCATAGGAATATTATAAGGATGACATGGAATAATGAAGATCAATTCATTTACATTGATGCATAGTAATTGTACAACTTAGCTGTTATTGCTGCGTTCCTATATTGTATATATACACACATAGATATTTATCATACACATACATATGTATGCATAGACTGAGAGAAATAATATTTATCTGTTAAACTTTGACCTCTTTGAAAGAAAGTTTCATATTTCGCTTCCGTTACCCAAATTTGTATGTTTGTGTGTATGTGTGTGTATTTATTTTAAGAGAAAGAGCAAGCATGGGAGGGGCAGAGAGTGAGAAAGGAAGAGAGGGAATCCCAAGCAGGTTCCTCTCTGTCAAAGCAGAGTCCTACATGGGGCTTAAATTCACAAACCATGAGATCATGACCTGAGCCGAAACCAAGACTCAGATGCTTAACCGACTGAGCCACCCAGGTGCCCCTACCCAAATTTTAAATGCTTGGAACAATGAAGTAACTTAATAGATATTTGGCAAAGTATTATTTTTTATATCCTATATTATTTTTAAGGTATAGTAGGTGTTTAGTAGAAGCTAGTTGACTTGTTGACATATGCTTTAGCAACATGTATGACTGAGGTCTAATCCATGCAAATTACATACAATACAATTGGGAAAGGATGATATATAATCAAATACTTCTACTGAATAAAGTAGAAAGAACATAAAAACAGAGGTTCTACTCATACAGAAATGATGGATATAGTACATTACTTCAGATGTATAGAAGTTGGAATCATGGCATTGATACATATGCTATTAAGAAGTACAAGAAGTAAAAGGACACAGTATTAATTAAGTTATAATGAAAAGCACAAAACCTCTTGACATTTTTTAATTTTAAGTGCTTGCTAACTATTAGCATGCAAGATATTTCCCAAACTGAAAAAAAATAGAAAAAAATCACTTAAGTTTTGAATTATAAATCTGCCCCCAAATACCTGGTAATAGAGGTAAAAAGTTTTAGAAATTATTTTTAAGTTCAATTAAGTGGGGACAAAAATGCTTCGTAATTATAATACGAAGAAATATAGGACTTAAACATCTTAACACTGGATCTATGATGGAGAGGATACTTATGATAGGAGGATTGGTCTCTGAGTATATCAAAGTGAGTCTTCTACTTTGACAGTGCTCACTTAATATCTACCTTATTAGAGTATACTGAGTGTTAACTGTGTCATCTTCTCACTCATTCACAAAAACTTACAAATTGTCAAGTTTGTCCTTTGGTGTCACATTTCTCTTTACCTTTACTAATTTTGCTCAAAAAGTATTATTGTTGGGTCCAATATGATAAGACATGTTTAAGCTAGTAGTATACTCATGCTCCTAACACACTTTCACATTTTGTGGACGACTGCATGAAATTTCAAATGAGATGATACCTACTTCTCTAGCTTTTTGGAGCAAGCCACATACACCTTGCTACTATAAAAAAAAAGCAGGTAAAATGGATCTATAAATGTGATATTGATGGATATAACATGAAAAAACCTACTTGCATGATTTATTGAGAAAACATCCCAAATTGGATGTAATTTGTACATATTTCCAAACTTGTTCTAGTTTAAGCTTTTTTTGTTATTGTTATGCTATCGTAGTCTCAATTAGTGATGAATCACTGAATCATTAGAATGGTGACCAACTTCACTACAAATGTGCACACACACATGTATATGCATACATGACTGTTTTGAAAAATAATTTTACATTTAAATAGCGTCCATTATTCTTGGCTGATCTTTAAAATCTTCATTTTTAATCAAAACATGAAGAATTATAAAAAAACAGGAATGATAATAATTCAACCACCACAGTACTCTTTTTAAGAATAAAATTCTTGGGGTGCCTGGTTGATTCAGTCAGTTGAGCATCTGACTTTAGCTCAGGTCATGATCTCACAGTTCATGAGTTCAAGCCCCACATCAAGCTCTGTGCTGACAGCTCAGAGTCTGGACCCTGCTTAGATCTGTGTCTCCCTCTCTCTCTGCCCCTCCCCCGCTCATGCTCTGTCCCTCAATAATAAATAAACATTAAAAAAAATAAAATAAAACAGGTGTTTCTTTAAAAGAAAAGAATAAGATTCATATAAATTATTGTAGTGAAAAAAAAAATCCTAGCTGTGCTGAACTGACAGTATATTATTGTTTAAGTGATTCACTGGTCAGCAGTATTCTGGCAGAAGAGTTTATGTTCATCAGAATAGTGGGCAAAGTTTGATGGGAACAGATGAACCAGAAAATGTTTTTTGATTTACTTGTTCACATTGCTTCCAAGATTTGAAGAACTAAATGTAATTAAACCTCATAATGATTTATTGAAGAAGGTTATATTTTGCAGGGTCATGCAAATTTTGGACTATATTGTACAGCCACTCCATCATCCAGGCCTTTGATAATAGCATTACTATATGCAGGCACTATTCTCTCTCTCCTCTCTTTCTTCTTTTTTTTCTATATGCGTGTGTCTACATATGTATACATATATACACACATTCATTTCTGTACATATATATTTATATGTATACATAAATATATATTCATTAAATCTTTCGAACTTTACATATGGGTTAGGTAATATTTTTAACAGTAGAAAAAACTGAGCCTGTAGAGACTAGGTAGATTGTTCAAAGCAATAGAGTAAATGGCTTCAAATTCAGCTAGTTTCACTCAGAGCCTGGACTCTTAACACTACTTATCTGCCAATGGTAGAAATGATTTTTTTTTAAGTCTAGCATTCTTCTTTTAAAAGTAGATTTTAAAAATCAGAATAATTGAGTCAGAGCCAGTTACTTTGTTCCTGGGTATGGTGACAAACACTGGCTACTAATAATGCAGCATGTCCAAGGAAGGGCAAAACAGAGCCAAATCTCTCTCTCTCTCTCTCTCTCTCTCTCTCTCTCTCTCTCATAATGGGGAGGAGTTTTACAGCTCATGAAAAGTAATAGGAGATAATTATTCACTTCTTAGAGGATTCTAATGTTTTGCTCCAAGGGAAATGTGTGCTACTGACAGAAAGAACAGGTGTATTTTTACAAGTAACTCACATTTACTGGCATGGGTCTCAACAGGGATTGGTGCACCCATGTTCTTTCTCTGCACTAGGCTACAGTACCTAAGGAGAACATGAAAAGATGCTCACTATATCCTGACGGACTACTGGAATTTTCAAAACTCACAAAAGAATCAGGGGGAAAACAAATTTCCTATGAGGAGATTAAGATGTTTCTTAAGGCGGGCTGGGTGGTCCTCAGACTGACTCTCTTGAGAGAGACTGCAATGGATTTGGAGGAACTGGAAGAGAAAAAGGCAAGTCATGTTCTAAGCAAGTATACACACAGGACACCTGTCCTCAAAAGTCTGTGTTTTCCTTTATGCATCTCGAGGAAAAGTTTACATTTGTGTGTAAATTTTTAGTTCTCCTATATTGTGATACTGGGAGACTCTTGAAATTTGTCAAGGTTTCATGTAAACATCCTGCATCCTCATTACATCTTAGAGTGTTTGGTCTGGCAGTGACTGATGGACAAGCATGCCACTGAATCTCCTTGTGAGCTTTGGCAAAATGAGCTGGGAGGCTGATGGCTCTTTTCAGTGGACTAGGACATGGTACCAGTCACCTTCAGGTGAAAAACCCATTTCTTTGGAAATGCTAGAGAAATCACAGACTCACAAAAGTGAGTAAATACTTTGGGACTGCTGCCTACCCCTACCCCTACCCCACCCACACACAACATAGGCAGCAGTGAGGCTCCTATGACATGAAGACATAAAGAAGAATGGGAAAAGATATTTGCAAATGACATATCGGACAAAGGGCTAGTATCCAAAATCTATAAAGAGCTCACCAAACTCCACACCCGAAAAGCAAATAACCCAGTGAAGAAATGGGCAGAAAACATGAATAGACACTTCTCTAAAGAAGACATCCAGATGGCCAACAGGCACATGAAAAGATGTTCAGCGTCGCTCCTTATCAGGGAAATACAAATCAAAACCACACTCAGATATCACCTCACGCCAGTCAGAGTGGCCAAAATGAACAAATCAGGAGACTATAGATGCTGGAGAGGATGTGGAGAAACGGGAACCCTCTTGCACTGTTGGTGGGAATGCAAATTGGTGCAGCCGCTCTGGAAAGCAGTGTGGAGGTTCCTCAGAAAATTAAAAATAGACCTACCCTATGACCCAGCAATAGCACTGCTAGGAATTTATCCAAGGGACACAGGAGTACTGATGCATAGGGGCACTTGTACCCCAATGTTCATAGCAGCACTCTCAACAATAGCCAAATTATGGAAAGAGCCTAAATGTCCATCAACTGATGAATGGATAAAGAAATTGTGGTTTATATACACTATGGAATACTACGTGGCAATGAGAAAAAATGAACTATGGCCTTTTGTAGCAACGTGGATGGAACTGGAGAGTGTGATGCTAAGTGAAATAAGCCATACAGAGAAAGACAGATACCATATGGTTTCACTCTTATGTGGATCCTGAGAAACTCAACAGGAACTCATGGGGGAGGGGAAGGAAAAAAAAAAAAAAAAGAGGTTAGAGTGGGAGAGAGCCAAAGCATAAGAGACTGTTGAGAACTGAGAGCAAACTGAGGGTTGATGGGGGGTGGGAGGGAGGAGAGGGTGGGTGATGGGTATTGAGGAGGGCACCTTTTGGGATGAGCACTGGGTGTTGTATGGAAACCAATTTGACAATAAATTTCATATATAAATAAAAAAAAAAAAGAAGAATGTTCTTGTTACACCCAATCCATTAAACAAATAATGTTCTTATACAGCACACATTTCCATTTGTTTGGAGTGGCTTATATGCATTGTTTATACAGTCTAGCACTCTCTCAAAGTCACCCTGAGCTCTGTGCTTCTAATACTATTCATTAACTTGCCCAGTATTGTCAGACCAACAAAAAATCAGAAGTTATCATCCTATGCTCTTGATAACCTTTTATCATGGTCTTGCAGGTTGATTTAGTAGATCTAAAGTGACTACCCTTTTCCAAAGAATAATTCTGGAACATTCATCATTTTCACGCTAATTTAATATTTCACTTTTATTATATATTGGTGATTGGAAGAGGTGATGAAGAGTAGTATTATAGCTGAGAAAAATCACAACCAACAGAAAGGGGGAACTACCCCCCAAAGTTCTTCCCAACGGAGGAAGCTATCTTTATTTGTATAAATAATGAAATTACTCTCTTCCTATCCAAAATCTTATCTTGTGGCTTTCATGAATGGAATTGGAAATGAAGAAACTAGCAGTACACATTGTTAGTAATTTTTAAGAAGGTATATGTGTGCGTATTTGGTGAGGAGGTGCAAAATGGGAAACACATTGATAGAGTGAATATGTCATGACACTGATCGGTCAACACAACAAGACTAAAAAAAAAATTGCCTTTACCTTATTTCTGTTGCAATTATTTTCACCAGAACAGTCACTGAAATAGTAGAGACAATCATCTAAGGACTTGCCTCCACTTTAACTCTAGTTTGTCTTTCTGCTAGAAGTCTCCAGCAGAAGCCTCCTAGCTGACAAATTACAATTCATGTTACAGAGTTCATGTCCGGAGTTATCCTTGTTATACCTGACTCAAAAATCAACCTGCCATCTATGACATAATAAAAATTAAATGTCTCTTAATCACAGCACTAACTAGCAAGATACAGACATAATTATATATTGAAATTGTCTAGGCTCTGCTAATTCTAATATTGAGATATTTCAAAAGAAAAAACAATGTCACGTTATATCTCCAATCCATTAATAAGCATGTTTTTAACCCACTATTCTTCACGCTGTATTAACATGTGACAGGGGTCAAGATTACATTAAGTTATAGAAAAATTACTATAATTAACAGTGCCATTTGACAGCTTTATAGGTAACTGCTGTTCTTTAATTTGCTCTGAACAAGTTCTACTTTTCACTCTACTTCAGTGCTTTTTTACTCAAAATTTTTGGAACTAGAAAACATAATTTTTCCCAAAATAAAAATAAAAATAATAATAAAATATAATATGGTTTCATTTAGTTTCTTTTTCAGACTGCATTATCTTGTTAAAGTAATAATAGAAGAGAAAGATTATGAACAATGGATAAAAAATTTCCTTGATTGTAAACAGAGAAAATTATTTGTTTGTTTATTTTCTCCCCTTGCTGAAAGCTTATTCTCCACTTACATGACTTTTGGCCACCATTTAACTTCCTGATTTCAGAAGCAGATCTAATGGAGAATTTTGTTTTGTCATTGGACACAAATCAAAAGCTCTTTATCACTAAAACCCCTAAATGTTCATGACTTAAGCCTCCCATACCCTTCTTCCCTCCCTCCCTTCTTTCTTCCTTCCTTCCTTCCTTCCTTTCTTCCTTCCTTCCTTCCTTCCTTCCTTCCTTCCTTCCTTCCTTCCTTCCTTCCTCTCTTTTGTCTCTTTGTCTTTCTTTTTTCTTCTACTTTCTCTTTAGAGAGATATACTTTGCCCCCATGTAATGTGTATGACAATAAGTCCATGACCAAAGAGAAAATTATTTAAAAGAACCAGAACTCTCTTCCAACATGGCTCAAGACACAGCCACAGCAAATTCACAGAAGATCAATTGAAAATCCTCATCAAAGCATTTGACCAAAATCTTTACCCAGGTTATGCTATCAAACAAAAACTTGCTTTAGAAGTCAACACTGAAGAGTCTAAAATCCAGATTTGGTTTCGGAATTGAAGAGCTAGGTATCAGGGCCAGAAAAAATCAGAACCCGATAAGGAGTTAGAATTAAGCCAAGACCAAGATCATCCTGAAAAGGACATTCAAAGTAGAGAAGACAGATGGTGCTGTACCTGCTATAGAAACCAATTAACTCGAAATTCAACCTTGAAAAGTTAAACCATTACATTGATTAACATACTTGCTTAGCTGGATTTATGCATGTAGACTTTAGCAACTGTCCTAATAAAAAGAAGCTTCATTCTGGAGTTGGGGCTTCATTCTGACTCGAGTATGAGGACCTTCACTTAACTGCATTTTGTTTGCAGACTCATCTTTTGCGACTCCAACTCTGGCCATATACTCTGCAACAGTACCAGCTATACTTCCACACAATTACACAACCTCATTGAGGCATTTATGAACAACCCATATCCTGGCATTGATTCCAGAGAGCAACTGCTAAGGAAATTGGCATTCCTGAATCAAGAGTCCAAATTTGTTTTCAAAATCAGAGATCCAGATTCCGTGTCCAGAGAAAAAGAGAACCTGATGATGAAGACTTAGAACAGAGACAAGACCAGGAACAGGATCTCTGAGATGAGAGAGTTCAAGGCATAGAAGCTACAGAAAATGGCATCAATATTATTATTGGTTGTCTTATTTCTCCAGAGCCAGAGCAAGACGGACAGACAGTGACATGCAATGTATTTTATATCTTCGGCCTGGACTCTAAATCTCTCTCGCTCATCTTGGAAACGTGTTTTTCTGAACACATCTTCAGATTTTCCAGAGATGAGCCTACTGGAGACACTAAACAGGACTTCAGAAGGCAGAGACAGGAACATGGTGCCAGACAGCCCGATGGACTGATCCTGGACCGAGAGTTCAGCAGATCTCAAGGACAATGAAATTAAACAATATCATTTTTCAGTCATCATAGTAATTGTCATTTAAAAAATAAAAGATTTTATTTTTAAGTAATCTCTATACCCTATGTGGGCCTTGAACTCACAACCCCAAGACCAACAGTTGCATGCTTCACTGAGCCAGTCAGGCACCCCAACTGTGCTTTTTAATAAGAAACATTGACTTGGTCTTCATCCCAGTTTTCAAGCACAGAGCTTCTAAACTTTGGAGTTTCCTATGAGAGAAATTAGACGATTGGCACTTTCAGTCCTTCCTCCTGGACCTTCAGGAAGGAGGGAGGGGCTGAAGGTTGAATCAGTTGCTAATGGCCAATGATGTATTTATTTTTTTTTATTGTCATTCCAGTATAGTTAATAAACACTGTTATGTTAGTTTCAGGTGTACGATACAGTGATTCAACAATTCTGTATATTATTCAGTGCTTATCATGATAAGTGTGCTGTTAATCCCCATCACCTATTTCACCCAACCCTGAACAGCCTCCCCTCTGGTAACCATCAGTTTGTTCCCTATAGTTAAGAGTCTGGTTTTTGGTTTGTCTCTTTATTCCTTTGTTCACTTGTTTTGTTTCTTAAATTCCACATACAAGTGAAATTATATGGTATTTGTCTTTCTCTGACTGATTTATTTTAACATGTGATTTTTTTAACTTATTTTTTTTAGTAGTCTCTACCCCCACCGTGGGGCTTGAACTCATGACTCTGAGATCAAGAGCTGCATGCTCTACTGACTGAGCCAGCCAGGCATCCCTTGATTTATTTTACTTAGCACTATACTTTCTACATCCATCATGTCATTACAAATGGCAAGATTTCATTCTTTTTTATGGCTGAATAATATTCCATTATATGCATATACCACATTTGGTTTAACCATTGATCCATGGATGGACACTTAGGTTGCTTCCATCTTTGGGCTCTTGTGAAAAATTATACGATAAACATGGGTTTACAAATACATATTTAAAATCTCTGTTTTCGATTCTTTGGGTTATATATCCAGAAGTGAATTGCTGGACCATATGATAAAGGATTTTTAACAGACATTATGAGGCAGGTATTTTAAAAAGTAAACACTGTGACCAAATACAGATTTCTATAAGGAGTGTGGTAATTTCAAATATTCTAAAATTTCATATCCAGTTAATAGCTGAATTTCATAAAAATTAAAAGTAAAAATCTTATATAATAGATGGAACCCTTTAATTTATGGATACACATACATACACATGAAGATATCTGATATATATACTTTAGTTAAAAATTTTTTTTTACATTTCTTTATTCTGGAAAGACAGAGAGAGACAGAGCATAATTGGAAGAGGGGCAGAGAGAGAATGAGACACAGAATCCGAAGCAGGCTCCAGGTTCTGCAGTGACAGCACAGAGCCCGACATGGGGCTCGAACCCACAAACTGTGAGATCATGACCTGAGCTTAAGTCGGACACCCAACTGACTGAGCCACCCAGGTGCCCCTATACGTTAATTTAAAATAAGTTCATATTCTAGGTCAGTACTCTCCAAAAGAAATTTCGGTGCTGATGGAAATATTCTATATTGGTGTTGTCCAATATAACAGCCACAAGCTACAGCTGACTACTAAGTAGTAGAAATGTGGCTAGTATGACAGAGGAATTGCATTTTTAATTTAATTTATTTCAATTTAAATGTATATAGTCACAGGTGGCTAGTGGTTACCTTATTGAACATTGCAGATCTAGAAAGCATTTTGTGACTGATTTCATTCAACATTACACTGGTATCCATCTTTTCAATTTTATAAATATGCTCCTCAAATAGTGGCACCCATTTATTTGATGGCATTAGTAGGTTAGAAAGTACAATGTAAAACTATGTTTCAATAACCGCAAAACTGAAACCATGCCCCATGGGTTAATGAGGTTAAATTTTATTCATGTTTTTTAGAGAACTATTTCCAATCAGCTATTGAGCCTTTTCAGATCCCACTAATAAATCCACTAGCTGTCTCTGCAGAAGCCTGAACTCAAGGTCAACTGATAGGGTCCCAGCCCATGAAAAAAGAAGGCCCTGCATTCCTTACTCAAGAAAATGAAAAAAAAGAAAAAAAAAAAAAAAGAAGAAGAAGAAAGAAAGAAAAAGAAAATGAACCCCAGACCCCATCCAGTTTATGCCAGCTCCTGGAGCATACCTATAGCTGCTTCCCCTTACCCTAAGATAACACCTTACATTAGGTGCAGGGTTTTGCTTCATTCTGGTGCTAAGTCTTTACCACAAAATGAACATGGATGAATATCATGTATATGTTTGCTTAGTACCCATGCTCCATCTTTGCTCATAATAGACCCCACCTTTTCATCAATATGTATGTAACCCCAGCCCATCTGATTATTAAAAACTTGTTCTCTCTCCTTTCTGGGAGGTGGATTTGAGCCTTGCCCTCTTACCTCCTTGTCTCCTCATCTGGCTGCCTCTGAAATAAACCCTTTCCTTGTTGAAGAAAAAAAAAAAAGAATCAATCTCTTTTTCTTTCAAGGATCACTTTCTCCCATCCAAGTACTAACCAGGCCCGACCCTGCTTAGCTTCTGAGTTCAGACGAGATCGGGCGCATTCAGGGTGGTATGGCCATAGACTCAAGGATCACTTTCTAATTGTGGACCTAGAAGGGTGATTTTACAGAGAATATTTATGTTGTATAGATGTGTGGTCCAATGTGATCCTTAGACTGTGATAGTAAAACAAATACATACCTAATACTTGAAGGAAAATATTGAATGTATAATACTAACAATATTTAGAAGGGTACTAACTTTGTTAGTATAGATTAAGGTTCATATTGATATTTAAAATAATAGCATAGGAGTGCCTGGGTGGCTAAGTCAGTTAAGCATCCAACTTCGGCTCAGGTCATTCATGATCTCACAGCTTGTGAGTTCAAGCCCCGTGTCAAGCTCTATGTTGACAGCTCGAAGCCTGGAGCCTGCTTCAGATTCTGTGTCTCCCTCTCTCTCTGTCCCCGCCCCCCCCCCCCCCCCGCACTCACACTCTGTCTCTCTCTTTCTCTTAAAAAAAGAAAAATAGAAAAAATAATAGCATAATTGTATGCTATGCTGAAGAAACTAGTGTATTTGTGTATACATATCTATATATTTTTATAAATAGATATACATATATATGTTTATTAAAATAGCTATAACTGCTTTAAAATATTAGAGGATTATCACAGAGCTCTGGATTTTCATTGTTGTTTATATTGAACACCTGACCATTTTTCATTTGCCGTCATTAACCAAGTATAGCTTTTGACCTTAAAAGGGTAGCATTTACATAGGAAAGCTCATCTTACCAGGATGCATGATGATATTCCCCTAAAGGAATAATACATATTGCAAATTACTAGAAAAAGGTCATTATTGTATTAAGTAAAATACTGTGTTTTTTTTCAAAAATTCAGATAGGTATTAGCTTCTGAATGAGAATACTTCAAAATTATATTTTTCAAGCTTTTCCTAATCTACATAAATATAAGACTGCTTTAGAGCCCATTAAAAATTGGAAGTTTTATTTGCTAGAGTTTAACAATTTTGCATATTTTTAGGTCTGTATATGTAAGGCATTCAAGATCAGCCTAGTGAGTTACAAGCAAAGAATCAGAATCTTTTTGAAAAAATCTAACAGATCATTCATTTTTAAAAAGGTTTTGAAACCTTTTCTTAAAGTATTATTATAATAAAATCTCACTGCTATAGTAATGAGAGACAAGCATCACAAATCATGGCATTATGTAGCAGTAAAATAAAAATATGGGCAACTGTGATATTATCTAATATTACTTTCTCATTTCTAATAAATATTCTATAATCATTACATGGAACCTTACATCTAAATTTCTATGTTTAAGGTTTTTGTTGTTGTTGTTAGTTTGGCGATTTTGCATGTAATCAGTGTAAGAATAAGAGGATTCAACTTTCTTATTTATATATGCAGTAAATATTTCATAGCTTTCTCAATAACAATACACTCAAAAGTCTTCATAGTTGAATAACAAATTTCCAAATTGCATAAAAATGTAGAGTATTGTGCTTAAGAAAAAAAATAAGCATTTTTAAAAAGCTGTTATAAATGAAATAGCTGACAAAAGGCATTATAAGACTTATCTTTGATTTCTTGTTCTTAAATTGAATGAAAAGCACAGAAAAATGAGCAGTGTTTTTGTTTTTGTTTTAGAGAGAGAGAGCACACATGAGCAGGGAAGGGGCAGAGGGAGAGAATCTTAAGCACACTCCACGCTCAGTGGGGAGCCTGAGATGGGGATCCAAAATCAAGAGTCAGACACTCAACCGAGACTGACAGTGTTTTTGTTTGTTTGTTTGTTTATGAATCTATAGTAAATTTAAATGTGAATTTCATTAATCACTTTCATTCCTTCAACAAATATTTATTGAGTATTATTGTGTTTGACATGATGAGCTAGATTGGGAAGAAGTGATAAGATCCTCAGGAAACTCATGAACTAGTGGAGAAGTCAAATATAAAAGCATATTATTATAAAACCTATATTGTAAGCATGTTAATATATAGGTGCACCCAGTATAATGTTATTTACTACAGAGAATATTACAATAATCTTCAGTAACTCTCATACTATGGTGAGTCAATTGTTAATACTGGAAAGGGTTTTTTTTTTAATGTACACAAAAATAATAAGTTGATAATAGGACAGAGACACCAGCATACTTTATACTTCAAATTGCTACTCTGAAGATATCATCCAAGATCAAGACAATAGCTCTTATTTTGATTCTAAACATCCAGTGACTTCTTGAGTGGAATGGTGAGAGGGATATTAGAGGAAGATGAGGTAATTTTTAGATTAAATAGGGTAATTTAGAGAAAAGAAGTCATTCCTCTAGGATCTTTGTGAAAAGCAATACATTATTCAAGAGTTTGAGTTCCATTTCATTTCTTAATTTCGCAAGTTGAGAAACTAAAGATTTCTCTGTATCACTTCTATAGACACCATACATCTAATCTCTCCTAACCTCTGTCCTTGTCGTCTTCTGCCTGCCTGTGCAATGTTTTTGTTTTTTAGCTGTCTTTACAGTTATTGTATGATTCTCAACTACTTAATGCAAATAACTTGGTTGGATTTTAAGTGCAAGTATTAGGATCAAATTAACTCTAACAAAAATAAAATGTTTCCACAATAGACGAAACTAATTCAATTTATGACCAAGTTTCTGCCCATGTAAGCAGATGCGATCCTACCTTCTCAATCCTTGTAGCCATTACTGATTATGTTCATCACATTTGATTTGCAGCCAGTGATCTGAAATATCTTTAATCAATAAGCATTTAACTAGACACAAAGAATCTAACTATTATATGTTTACTTTTTGCATTAATATCTACATGCAAGTTTCTGAAATTCACTTTAGTTATCTCATCATTTAACAACATCTGTATTTTACAGTTTTCTAAAATACATTTTCTTTTATAGCAGTCATTTTTTTCATGTCTTTGACTTATATACTTCGTTGAGTTTTGACTTCCCTGATTTTCCAGATCTGTGACTCTTACGCCATTATTTTCATCACTGTAAGCATGTTTATGGGCTATCTATATATCTATGTTTTAGCTATGATCTACATGAGCAAAACTGAAACCTTTCTGGTGTATCTGCATGTGGTACTAATACAATGTAGGCAAATAAACACAGCTACTCACAAACATCAAAAAGTCAATATAGATGTAGTGCTTTGACTTGCAGACTCAGCTTCTCATTTAGACATTAGCAGATAGATAGCTATTCTTTAACAACAGATGAGGCAGGTCGATTCAAGTGTGTGAAAAGTCACCTTGCTAGATCTGCTCTGCCAGCGGAGATATGTAGTTACAGATTCCACTAGCTGTCTTCCGATTGTTATTCCCCTCATTAACATTAACTTAGCATACATAGTCAGCTATACTATACTTAGAGCTTGCCACAAATAGCTTTAAGTCTACAAGACAAAAGAATTCTAGCAGACCGTAGTGTCAAGAAACTTCTCACCTTTTTGTCCTCATTTAAAATTTTCAAAAAATATTTTTATTTATTTTTGAGAGAGCGAGAGAGAGAGACAGAGGGAGAGGTGGAGGGAAGAGAGAGAGGGAGAACAAAATCTGAAGGAGGCTCCAGGCTCTGAGCTGTCAGCACAGAGCCTGACACAGGGCTTGAGCTCAGGAACTACGAGATCATGACCTGAGCTGAAGTCAGATGTTAAACAAACAGAGCCACCCAGGCGCCCCATTTTTGTCATCATTTTAAATAGCAAGGTATCTGCAATGAAGTGTGTGTGTGTGTGTGTGTGTGTGTGTGTGTGTGTGTGTGTGTGTGACAGACAGAGAGAGAAAGAAAGGGGATAGAGAATTTGGCAAATGTAAGGAGACATAGATCATTCTAAGGAGTTTCAGGAAGAACAAACAAATGCAAAACAATTCCATCTGTTCTCTCCAGTCTATTTCTTTTCTAGTCTCCCATTCTCACCCAAAAAGGTGAAATAAAACACTGACTCCAGTGAATAGAGGAATGCTGGTATTAGGAGTCCTGGTAAAATCAATTCCTTTGCACAGTCACTAAGATCCAGAGAAATTGTATAGGTCAGGAAAAGGTAGTGCAAATAGAATAAAGACTAAAAGTGGAAAAGTTCACATTATTTCACCTTGGCTTGGATGCTTAAGTGTTCCCACTCCTCTCTGTGCAAACTTATGACGCTGGCCAAGTATATAAGGTCTTCAGTGGTATTATCAGTGAAATATGAACATAAGCACAATGTAAAACGTCTAGTACTTCAATTATATTTTTGCCACATATTTATGATTTGATGTCATTGCCCTGTAATACCAAATTTGTGGTCTTAACCTGTTACGATGCCTTTATTTCTTCTTAAAAGTGTTACATACACATGTCCTCACTCAAATACATCTTAATGAGCAATGTTATTGTTTTCTGAATTAAAATTTTACCTATTTTATCATTTTGGGAAAAATGTGTGTTAACCCGATATAATTGTCTTTGTTCTTTATCTCCACTATTGGTGCAGAAATATCTGTTAAAATGGAAAATTTTTTAAAAGTTTATTTATTTATTTTCAGAGAGAGAGCATGAATGAGTAGGGGAAGGGCAGAGAGAGAGGGAGAGAGAGAATCCCAAGCAGGCCCTGCACTGTCAACATGGAGCCCGACACAGGGCTCCATTCTGCAGTGAGATCATGACCTGAGCCAACCAAGATCAAGAGTCAGACGCTTAACTGACTGAGCCACACAGGGGCCCCTAAAATGGACATTAAAAAAATACGTGGAACAGGCACATTTTAAATTGGATAAAGAAATTTTGTAGTTGTCTCGTCTTAAAAATGACTATGCTACTATGAGTCATAAAAGGTTGTAGAGATAAAGCATCTCACACTGATCAGAGTGGCTAAAATTAACAAGTCAGGAAACAACAGATGTTGGTGAAGATGTGGATAAATGGGAACCCTCTTGCACTGTTGGTGGGAATGCAAACTGGTGCTGCTGCTCTGGAGAACAGTGTGGAGGTTCCTCAAAAAATTAAAAGCAGAACTACCCTAAAACCTAGCAACAGCACTACGAGGGATTTATCCAAAGGATATAGGAGTGCTGATTCATAGGGGCACATGTACCCCAACGTTTATAGCAGCAGTTTCAACAATAGCCAAATTATGGAAAGAGCCCATATGTCCATCAACTGATGAATAGATAATGAAGATATAGTTTATATATACAATGTAATACTACTTGGCAATGAGAAAGAATGAAATCATGCCATTTGCAGCAACATGGATGGAACTGGAAGGTATTATGCTAAGTGAAATAAGTCAGTCTTTGAAAGACAGATATCATATGTTTTCACTCATATGTGGAACTTGAGAAACTTAACAGAAGACCACGGGGGAAGGGAAGGGGAAAAAATAGTTTCAAACAGAGAGGAAGGGAGGCAAACCATAAGAGACTCTTAAAAACAGAGAACAAACTGAGGGTGGATGGAAGGGGAAGAAGAGAGTGGGAAAATGGGTGATGGGCATTGAGGAGGGCACTTGGGATGAGCACTGGGTGCTGTATGTAAGCAATTAATCATACGAATCTATCCTCAAAACCAAGAGCACATTGTATTCACTGTATGTTAGCTAACTTGACAATAAATTATATTAAAATAAAATAATAAAATCAGAAAAAAACTTTTCATTAAACTAAGTGAATTAGTATTTAAATTGCACACTATATATATTACATATATCATATATAACATATATAATAAAATGGACATTGCATGTAAACTATTTGTGGCTTCAGTTTGGGAAGAAGGCAGTATTTTTGCATCAGCTCCTTCCTGACTCCAGACTTGCCCAAGGACATGGCTTTGCTGTAGCCATTCTTAATGCACTAATGTGTCTGACACAGATCTCAACATTAGCAGCGGCAAGATATGTGGAAATATGTCAAACTTTTAACAATTATTTGTTTGGAATAATCTGAAGATAATAAAGCTTTTTAAAGAAATGTTTGAGACGTACTTCAGAAATTATTGTGCACTCTATAATTATATGGTAATATAATGCCTTTATTAACACATTTTGCTAAGGACAGTATTTTTATTTGATTGTATGTTTGATAGAGATAGTCACATACTTCAGAAAATAGATTACTTTGTAGATGAATAAGGTGGGTTATTTCTGATCAAGAAGACACTTTTTAAACTTTTTCAGCCTATTGGGCAATTTCAGTTTTTCAGAATGAAACATAAGGGAAATCACCTCTAGATCAACTGGAAACAACATATGCAGCTTATCCTCATTTTCCTCTGATTCCATATTTGTGAATTCACCTACCTGCTAAAATGTATTTGTAAAGCCCAAATCAATGCTAGTAGTGCAGTCATTCACGGACGTGAGCAGAGCGGTAAGAAAAGTCAGTTGCCTGACATGCATGTTCTCAGCTGGGGTCGAACAAAGCAACACTATGCTTTCTTGTTTCAGCTCAGTTCAGCTCCCATACTGTAAACAGGTATCCCTTTTGCAGTTTATTTAGTGTCATGTTTTTCACGTTTTTGTGTTTTGGGTTTGTTTTTTGTTTTTGTTTTGTAATTTAGCTGTTTAAAATGTCACCAAGGCATACAGAATAAGCGTTGTCTAATGTTCCTGAATGCAAGAAGGCTGTGCTGGGCCTCACAGAGACAATGTGTGTATTAGATAAGCTTCATTCAGGTATGAATTATAGTGTTTTTGGCCATGAGTTCAATGTTAATGAATAAAAAATATATGTTAAAGTTTCTTTAAACAGAAACACATATAAAGCAAGGTTATATATTGATCAGTTGATGACAATTAAGATTTTTTTTACTGTTTATTTTATTTTTGAGAGAGACAGAACATGAGCAGGAGAGGGGTAGAGAGAGAGGGAGACACAGAATCTGAAGCAGGTTCCAGGCTCCGAGCTGTCAGCACAGAACCCAACACAGGGCTCAAACCCATGAACCACGAGATCATGACCAGAGCGGAAGTCTGATGCTTAACTGACTGAGCCACCCAGACGCCCCATGGCAAACATTTTTAACTAATAATTCATTCAACAAATATTTTTCAAGCACTGACATGTGCCAAGCACTTTATTAAACACTGATTAAGCCAAAATAGAAATGATCTTATTCTCAGAAAGCTTAGATGTAGACTTCCTCTGGAATATGTTACAGGCATTAATTAAATAATAATACAAATACATGTATAATTTCTCCTCACTTGCATGTTGAAGAACAGATGCACATAGCAGCAGCAAAATATTTATACGGAGATAAAAGAGAAGCTGGAGGAGTCTTTCATGAGGAGGTGACCAGGGCTGAGGTATTGAGGAGAGGTCAAAACTGGAGGTAACCAGGAGAAGAGAAGGGCATTGTAGGCAGAGGGAGCAGTGCTGAGAAGGGGAGAGGGTGCGTGGAGAATAGGGGAGGCTGAAAGAAAAATGCTGTGGTAGAGTTCAGATGGTATGGAGAAGCATGGCATTCTGGGCCTAGAGAAGTGCAAAGAAGATTAATCTTGTAGGATCTTTAATTAAAGAAAAAAACTTAAACAAACAAACAAAAGAGAAAGAAATGTCTTCATCTTGCAAGCCATGGGAGGCCTTTGAAGGTTTGAATTAGATGGCTGGGATGACTGGATTTGTGTTTTGGACAGATTGCTTATGTCTCAGGATGAAGAACATATTGGATAATGGCCAGTGTGGGTACAGGTCAGTCAGTTTAGAGGGGATAATAGTGGATCAGAGAAGAAACGATAGGGTGAATGCTGGTGGAGATGAAAAGTGGAAGACCTGACATATTCAAATGTGTGATGATACCAAGTGCTCTAGGAGGCAATTATTACAATTTTGTAGTTGAAGAGATTGAGTCTACAGAGGTTGAGTATTCTGTGATTGCAGAGTTCACAAGAAAAAGAGCAAGAATTAGAGCCCAGGTATTATGACTCTAACATTATAAGGCTTTTAAATCCCTTCACAGAAGATGCTAAAGTTAGAAAGTGAACAAGAGTGGTTAAATCTAATCTCCCCCCCACCCCGCCCTCCAATTCTACTCGGCACTCCCAACATTGAAAGACCTTGATTATCAGTATTTGGAGACAAAGTAACCAAGACTCAGTTCAAGACTCAAGGTTTGAATAACTCCAGGCAACTCTCCAT
The DNA here is from genome assembly GCF_014898765.1 of Herpailurus yagouaroundi. NCBI lineage: Eukaryota > Metazoa > Chordata > Mammalia > Carnivora > Felidae > Herpailurus > Herpailurus yagouaroundi. Next base: position 30,761,410 of record NW_024412407.1, read on the forward strand.
GACTGATAAAGTCAACGATTAAGTCTGTATTTTTGTTTTATATGTTTTTTGTTTTGTTTGTTTGTTTGTTTTTGTTTTGTTTTTGTTTTTTATGAAAAGTGCATGAAGAGAAAAAAGAGAGATCTTTACAGCTCATGTGAATATGACATTTTAGACAGAAAAGGAACTTGGAGTTTTAAAATATTGGGGGATATATATTTTCATTTAAATTTTGCTTTTTATTTTTATTTTGAAAAACTTTTAGACTCTCAGAAATGTTTTAAGAATAGTACAGAAAGTTTCCATATATATCCAACATCCACTTTCATCTAATGCTAATGTCCTGCATTATCATGATAATGGTAATAACATCAAAACTAAGAAATTAGCAATGATACAAAACTATAAATAAATGCAGACATTGTTCAGATGGGCCAAAATTTACACTAATGTTGATGATCTAATCCAATTTACCATATTGTATTTAATTGACATGTGTTTTTAGTCTTTCTCCGTCTGTGACAGAGATTCATGTCAGAAGTTATTTGTCATATCCTTTATACTTTTGAAACGTTCTTAGGTATTTTGTAGAATGCCCCTCGATAGCTTGTTTGATACTTTTTCATGATTAGAATGAGGTTGTAGATTTTGAGGAAAAATACCACAGAGATGTTGTTTCCTTCCTGTCACAACAAATTTGGGGTACATAATAGAATTATGTCTCATTATTGGGGATGCTAATAGTAACCTCTTGTTTAAGATGGTGTGTACCAGCTTTCTCCAGCGTAAAGTTACTCTTTTGTCCTCTCCATACTCTATGCAGTGAGTGACTCCAAGTCTAGCTCACCTTCAAGAAAGAGAAATTAAGCTTCACCTCTTGGGGAAAAAAAATGTGGACTTATGTTAAAATCACCAGGGTAATTAATAAATATTTTGGGGGAAAACTTTGAAACTTTTAAAATACCCTGTCTAAGGGGCACCTGGGTGGTTCAGTTAGTTAAGCATCCAGCTTCAGCTCAGGTCATGATATTGCAGGTTCGTTGAGTCTGAGGCCCAAGTCAGGCTCTGTGCTGACATCTCAGAGCCTTGAGTCTGCTTCAGATTCTGTGTCTCCTTCTCTCTCTGCCACTCTCCCACTCACGCTCTCTCTCTCTCTCTCTCAAAAATAAGTTAACATTAATAAAATAAAATAAAAATAAAAAAAATAAAAAATCCTGTCTCCTTTTAAACTTTCACCCACTAATATTAGTGTTTATTATTGGATCTTGCCTGCAGTAATAATTGTTGCAGTATTCGAAAAGTGACTTTATTTCACTTTGTCCTTCCACATTTATTAATTATAATTCTTTAAGGAATATCTGTAGGAAGATTCTTTGCTGTGTGATTTAGTGTGAACAAATGTAACTGTACCTATATTGTTCCTTCAGAAAAACAGCTGAAAATGTACAGCCTGTTATTTTTCAGGACTTTTCTGACTGGAATTGATACATCCAAACCTTCCCCAATTGATTTGATGTGGGACAAGCTTGGTTCTAGTGCCATCAGCAAGGCTGGACAAAAACAGTGTCTCCCAGATGGCAAGGTGCTAAGCTGCTGTTGCTTCTGCAGGGGGTGGGGGTGTGGAACAAACATTAACAAAGTAAGAGGGCTGCATCACCCAAGATGTTGCCTTCCTTCTTCGCATTCAGTATTCACTGCCATTGCATTATGAAGAGGCATCATCTGGTTAACTGTGCACTTGTGAAAAGCAACTGAGGTGACATTAACTCCCAGAACAAGTACAGTGCATTCTAGAACAAACCTTAGTAGGCCCTACCCGGTTATACAGACAATAAAATTCTCAAGGGCAGAAAAAACTATGAATACTCAACTCAGGAGGGAAAAAAATGGGGAAAAAATGTTGTTTGCTGGTAAAACATCATACAAAACAACTACAACGACAGATCACAAGAATACATCTATGAAGGCATGCAATTTCCTGTTTTAATTAACTTTTTTTCTCTCCACCTAGTCTAAATGAATTGGGAAATAGATGTGTTGGAAAAGCAATTATTTTTCTCTGGGAATGATGTACCAGGATGAATATTTTTATTGTCCTGAAACCGAGGACTGCTCATTCTGCGGGTGGAAGAAAGAAGTCCAAGAAAGGATTTAAGAAGGCCTCTGTGCAGAGTGTATAGGCTTTTATCAGGCCCTATAACACCTCTATGATGGAGAGAATTAGCAATGTTCAGACTGGGATGCCATGGGGTGGGGGTCTATGAAGAGATGGGGGCATAGAAAAAAGGAAGACGTGTCTAAAAAGTACTAGATTTCTTATCTAACACTCTGTAAAGCTTCTGTTTCTTCAAGGAACACTAAAATAAAAATTACATCACACTTTTCAAGTTGGCCTGATGTTTCTTTGACTTTGTTTCAAAGATTTGTTTCAAGAAAAGAATAAGCAATCCCATTTTACTTGGGCTATACAAAGATAAATTTTCCCAAGAACCTGATATGGTCCCCATGAGCTTACAATAAAATGGCCCCATTTTATTTACCCATAATCATCTTCCACCACTTTCCAGTACGGTTCTCCACTCCCAATGTGTTGTTTTCCTGAGGATACTTTTGCAAATACCATTTCCTGTTTTGAGATACTCTCTTCTGTTTTTTTGGTAATAAGATTTAAACATTCTTCAGAGAGGCTGTAAGCATCATAAAAGCAGATAGTTTTCTTTGTCTTTGTAATCCCTTGCAGTGACTAGGAAAAGACCTGGTGTAGAATGGCCACAATAACTACATAATTTCAACCCAAACTTAGTTTTCCTCCAGAGGCCTATCTTTTTTAACAATAACCCATGTTGTTTAATTTTACTCTTTGAATTTGCAGAGAATTTGAGTTTGCATTTTTTTCTGCCCACATAAATTGATTCGTGATTGGACATATATAGTCTACCTCCCATTAGAAAGTTAAGTACTAAATAGGTAGTGTTTGGTATGGCACCTGTCACCTATTAAGTATGCACATTTTTTTTAATGGCTGAATAAACATAATAGATTCTTACACAATACTTGTTCACTTGACTTGGAAAGAACACAGATATTGGCTGAGCTCAAGTAGGTCATAAAAGAGAAATATTAGGATATCTTAGCATTCAAATGTTACACACTTAAGTTCTAAGCCTTCTTTTCCAATAGCTTCTTTTTCTCACTTTGTAGTTCTTCAATATGACATTTCTTCTCCTTTTATGTACATTTCAAAACTGTTGCAACAAATTCTATGAGTCATGAAAATTATGAGGCATGACCCCATAAATATCACTAAAGGAAAGCAATTGTGAATTTTAGATACCTTTGCATAATACTCTGTAAAAAAATGGACTTCTTTATCTTCCTAATCCACAACAGCATAGTACTCACAAACTTCTATTAATTCTCCTTCCCTTATATGTACAAAATTCATCTTTTCTCCATCCTTTCTGACCATGTTTGTTTCTGGAGCTCTCAGTGGATTACTGAAACAGCATTTTCACTAGATTTGTTTCCCCGAGTCTTACCCTTGTCTTATTTTAATTTTCCTTTTAGGAACCAGAATTTGCCTCTTATAAAACAAATCTACTCATGTTGATTCCCTGATGATGTTCCCATGTCTACCTATTGTTCTCAGGTAAGGTCATTTCAAGTCTATGAAAGTAAGTTTGACATTCACTTACAGATGGACAAAATCTGTTTGCTTGTTATTTCAACATATATTTATTGAGTAACTACTATATCCCAGGAACTGTCAGGCAAATTAATCTACCTCTACCAGAGTACTTTGAGTCTAATTGCTTTCATCTTTATTGTGCTTACTATAACTTATGAATACTTTGACCTAGGGGCAACTTCATGAATCAGTTTTCCTATAATAGCCCTTATATCATTGTGTAGTTGTGAGGATTGAATGAGAAAATCCACATGGAATGCTTAGTGTCATTCCTGAGACATAGGAAGTTATTAATAAATATTGCCTGTTATAATTGGTGTTTAAGAAACAGAACTGTCTAAAATCAATTGCAAAGAATGAAGTATAAATTTAAACCATAAATTTTAAACTAGTATTTAAACTATGAAGAAAATGATTAAATTCAATTAAATATTTCCATTTAATAATCCATGAAACAATAAATTTAGTAAACATAAAATATTTAAAACTACATATACCTCAACATAATTTTTATATGTTATATATGCTCCAAAGTTATGAAACATGTTTTGCAACTTTTTTTTTCTATCTGCAGATAAGAAAATAAAACAGAGCAGAGCAAAACAAAATGTCCAGACTATAGCTTCACATACATTTGATCTTATAAAGAAATTAAAAATTGTACTTGACCATATTAAATAGCTATGACCATTGCTCAGATGACAGCCAAGGCTATCAAAACTTCATAGAGCGGATGCCTCAGTGGCTCAGTTGGTTAAGTGTCTGGCTCTTGACTTTGGCTCAGGTCATGATCTCACGGTTCCATGATCAAGCCTCACATTGGGCTCTGCTCTGACAGTGTGGAGCCTGTTGGAATTCTCTCCCCAACCCCTCTCTCTCTGGCCCTCCCCCACTCACACCCTTTCTAAAAAAACAAAAACAAAAACAAACCCAACTTCATAGAATCACAGTCTGAGGAGACTTCAAACATAATCAAGGGAGTACCACAGACCTACAAACTGTTTCTATAGTTGCTCTCAAGGTACTTACTCTCCCTATCCCCATGGAGTGTGGTAGAAAAGGCAAGTTAGTTCCTACCTGATGATGAGAATTTCTCTTCTCTCTCAAATATATTCTCCCTCTTCCTTCACCTGCCACTGCATTATCTCACATAGACACTGTTTCTCTCTAGGATTTTTGGCAGAAGTCCTCCAGTGGCAGTTTTTGTTTCCTAGCGTCTTCTCTCTGTATTAAACTCTACATTGATGGCAGGGGTATTTATTAGTATAGTTTTATATCACATTCCTGCTTTAAAACCATCAGTAGCTTTCTGCTGTCTTTGGGATGAAATCTAAGTCCTTCTGGTAAAGCATTAGTCACTCATAATTTGGCTCTGATGACTGGCCAGCTGTATATTGCACCACTGCCACTTTGTATTGATGTTACAATCTTTCCAAATAATTCGCAGGTTTCTAAACTTCCCCTGATATTTGAGGTCTTACCCCTTTCTCCTATTCTGTGTGTGTTTATCTGCCTGACAAGCAAATAACATTATACTTATTTCAAGAGTAAACTTTTGCAGTGATCTCCTTTTCCGACTCCAGCCTTAGTGAAAGTGACTTCATGTCTCAAGTGTGAGAGGGAAATGTTTTTGAATAGGTTTCATGCATTTGTCCCTGTAAGTATAATTGAATTGTCTCTTTAGGAAAAAAGGATAGGGGTATGTGTGTGTACATGTGTGCATTAAGTATACATCAGGTAGGGTTATATTTCCATAATCCCAACAAATCTTGGGATGCATTCCCCATAATTAACATTGAAATGTGTAAATCCAGTCATGGAAAAGATTAAATAAGCCCACGCATCTCAAGCGCTCAGCACAGAACCTGAAACATACATAGTAGGCTTTTGGAAAATAGCATTTTTCTCCCCACTCAAGCCCTCCACCTAATGGGAAGGTCCCTGGACTGATTTGAATTTAAAATAAAGATAATTAAATAAAACCAGGACCAAGTGGAAATGACCATGCTTAGTAGTAAGACAAAATAAAGTTAGTGGGCACAATTCAAACATGCTTCTGTTTACATTAAAGAAAAGGTGACTTCTTTAATTTGTATAAATTCCATGCTTTAATTTAGTAGACCCCTCCTGTGGTCAGTTGTTAGTGGGGCTTAGGGACAAAGAGATCTCTTTAAATGTAGCTCCTTTGTTTCCCTTTCCTTCACATTTAATAGTTTCTTTCAGATAAATGCCTCCAAGAAAGCATCCAGATGCTTTGGGTTTATGTGGACTCATCATTAATGGGAAGGAAGTCTCAAGTCCCCACATTGTTCCTGCGCTTTTCTCCAGACCTCTGCCTTCTCTGTAGTAGTGGGTCATCTCTAGACCGAAATCTGTTTCTACTGCACTGCTACCTTCTGAGATGCAGCTAATGGATGTGAGACTTGTTCTTTTAAATCGGCCTACAGTGACATATCCTTGCTTTTTTAGCTTCTCCTTGGCCTTTACAGAAACATCTGCTCAGTAAGGTTCTTTTTCCAGGCTGTATCTGGGCTGACCACAAGTGGTCTTTGTGGCAAGCCATTTTGTCCCTTGCCACAGTGGACTCATATTAGGTATGCTAGCTTTGAACTGTTACATTTTTATTTTCCCCTATGGCACTTTCATATTTCACAGGATTCTTTTCCATCACTCATGGAAATCAAAGAAAAGTGAGAGTGCTGGTTCTCTTTAACATGCTATGATGTTACCTTTTACTTCACTACAGCTACCCTGAGTTAGCATGGAACCATCTGCAGATCTTCTCCCTCAGCATTCCAAATGAGGATCCCAACAAAACCCTCTTTTGCTTTTGGTGACCACCTCCTATCAAATTACACACATAAAACACACACACACACACACACACACACACACACACACACACACACACTACTTAGGGATTCTGGTCCAGTGAAAGGAAGCGAGAATGTTCATGGTAGAGGGCTTACATTTAAAAGCTCCATCTCCCATATTCTTTCCATATTCCATGATACTATCAATCTTCTACTTCCTGTAGCTATTGGATAAGATTATATATTCTTCTTTCTGAAGTTGGACATAGAAGAGGAAAATTCTAGGCTTAGCTTCAATGAAGGATGAGAAGCAGGAAGAGAAATTGTTTCATTGATAAGAAAGTACCACTGGGTGGCATTTCAGGTATATTGTCCCTGTTACATACATATGCAAGGTAGTGGAACAGTGTTCAGGTTATAAAAAGATGGTCATGTGGGATGCCTGGGTGACTCAGTCAGTTAAGCGCCGACTCTTGATTTTGCCTCAGGTCATGATCTCATGGTTCGTGAGTTCAAGTCCTGCATTGGGCTCTGCACTAACAGTGCAGAGCCTGTTTGGGATTCTCTTTCTCACCATCTCTTTTCCTCACTTAATTGTGCTCTCTCTCTGTCTCCAGATAAATAAGTGAATTTAAAAAGGAATTTTTTAAAAAAGATGATCATGTGATTGGATAGCAAGGTTTTGGATATTAGTGGCATATGGGGATCGTAGCACTGCTATCAGTTTAGTCATTAACTGTCCATCCTAGTTCAAGCTGCAAATACTGACCATGTAAAAACCAACCAATCAATAAACAAGCAAACACATATGTAAACGCAGTCAACCTGGACACTTACTATTTTTCCCAATGGTTTACAAAATTCTTGTTTCAGTTGGCCTACCAGTGGATAAAAGAGACAGACCCATACAAAGAATAAGCCCTTGCATTATTTTACAAGCTACTTTTTATTATGTATTGTACACAGCTACAAAAGGTCACAGAACTAATTAGTGGCAGGTTTATGACAAAAATCCAATGCTCCTGACTCACTAACCAAGATTTTTTTATCTAGGTAAATTTGTGACTACTTTCTCTCTCTCTCTCTCTCTCTCTCTCTCTCTCTTTCTTTCTCTCTCTCTCTTTTCAATTTCACTATGTACAGGTTAAGATTTTTCTTTCTTCATTTCATTAAATACCAAAGTACATGGCTGCCTATGTACTAAATGTTATCTACTTGGAAATCTAGTTCCTGTTAGATAGGCTCCTATGGTAAAATCCTGGAAAACTTTATTTTTGTCTCCTCATGTAAAAGTAGTAGTGCTAAATAAAACAACATAATCATTATGATTTACATGTTTGTTCTATTAAAGAACAATTTAACATAAAGAATTTAATAATGTATCCTCTATAAACCCAGTGACCTTTACATATTTTTTTCATAAATATGTAGGAAGATAAAAGGTACTGTCTTTATATTTAAGCCCTTGTATGGAAATTTTTAAAACAGTGTATTTAATAATAGATCTTACTGAGTTTCAAAACATATATAGTATATTTATTTTGAAATAAAAATGGGTTATTTGTATATGCTTGTATGGACTGATTGTAGGTATTGGAACGTAAAAGGCCGTATTCATGTTATCATATGCATGATCTTATGTGTGCACAAAGAAGAAAGATGAAAAGATAGAAAAAGAAAAACTGTCTGATGTTGTTGAATTAAATTAGAATATAATTATTACTTCGTGTCTTCACAAAAGACATTTTGTAACATTTAAAATTTCTGCTAATTGCACAAGGTACATTATCATGCAAAAGAATGTTAGTGAAGGTTGAAAAGGACAAACCAACTATTCTCGTACATCACCATAATTATGCAGCCCCATGTTCGAACAATTACATTTATGTAGACCCACTGTTAAAATCAATGTTACTTGTACAGCTAGTCCTTAATCAATGAAATCAGTCAATTTACCATGGTCACATCCTTCTTCTTAATTAAGACAGTGATATCTCTGGAGCGCAGGGTCTCAAAGAGATAAATAAGTACAGAGGTTGGGAAATGTCAAAGAGGTGACTCCCCGATTTTACTCCTGACGAACTTGGGAGGAAATAAGACAGTTCCTTCAGTTCAGGGAAGCAGCACAATCTTCTAAAGAGATGGCTTAGCATTCATTAAGAAAAGAGCAGGTAGTAGTGTCTGACAGAAATAGCACTAATGAGCAAAGAAGGTTTTCAACATGTATATCCTTCATAGTCATACGCTGAATTATGAAGGTTGTGCCACCTAAGCCAATTTTAATTAGAATAAGCATGGACCTCTTTGGACAGTTAGCCTTTCTTTCCAAAATCCATTTCAATATGGTGTCATTTTGTTGTCATAATCAAAATGGCAAAGTGATGGAATAACCTACTTAAAATGTCTGTGGCGTTAAAGCAGATATGGCAAACATCCTCTAATGACACATGTAATAAGGGTATTACCTGGAGGACGTTGACAGTATGCTCCGTGTTGTCATTGGAGCAGAATAATGATAGAGGTGACAACAGAGGTCTTCAAAGATCCAGTTTCACCTCTCTGTCCCACCAATGGACTGTAAAAGTATCATTTATTGGGGAAAAAAATTAAAAGAAAAAAAACAGCTCTATCAAAAATAGAAAATGTAGATATATCACATTGATTTTTTTTATTTCACAAGGCATACTATCTCTGCACTTTCTGGCTGGTATTAGACATCTCCCATTATCCTAAGAGAAGCCCTTGTCAGACTATATGAACATAAAAGAAAGAAAAACAATGAATACATAGTATAGGTGCATTTTCCTTAAAAACACACATTAACATTTTCCTAACAAATCCAGTCTAGGTTTATCTCTATAAATGAGATAATTATTCAAGTCAAAGAATGGAAGGAGAACTTAAAATAAAAAACTTAATTTCATACTCCAGGCATGATATATAAAGATGAACATAAAGAAGTGATGATCCGCTTTTTGTTTTTCTGGTGGCAAGTGACACATTGCAGAATTGTATAGGGCAATTAATGTATAATGATGTCACAAATTTGAACAAGTACCCTGTGTCATACTTATCAGCCAATATTAACTGAATATATGCTGAAATATTTTTGTCAATAAATATCATTATCATAAGTTTTCTCTTTCTTTTTGTCTCTTACATTTCATACTCGAATAAATACATACATTTTTAAATGCATAAAATTGCATTGCTTTTAAAAAAAGGAAAGGTGTGCTTATATCAGTCAGTATTTCTATCTATAAAGGCTTTTTTCTTTTTAATTTAATTTTGTAACAAAAAAGAAAGTGACTGTAAAAAGCAGAAAATTTATAACAGTTTTTTATATTTGTGTCATTGGTTTTAAACCAAACTAACTTTGATCAAAAGTTATTTCTTAGATCATGTAAATTTTAATAACAATTCAGTTGTATAGCATTAAATGCCTGGGAAAAAGTTTACTTAGGAGTGTCATTCTCTCTGCTAGCATCAAAAACCATTCATAGGGAAGGAGCCCAACCAATTAGAAGGCAATAATATCCAATGAGAGTTACATACAAACTCAAGAGGCCTCATACATAAATATCTAAATAGTGAAAGGGTGGTCAGTGGCTAGGATATGTACCTAGCAAGAGACTCAAAGCCCTAAGACAACTCTGATAGAAGCCACTAAGGGTCAAAGAAGATAGGAAGGATTTAAATGCATTCAACAGAGTGCACTTGAATGGAAAGAAAAAAAAGGCAAAAAGCAAGAGAGGAAAGGAAATGTAGTGGTGTAAGGGTCAGACATCATATAATTTATAAATTGTTAATATAGGTAAAAGTAATACTGTTTATAATTCTAGTCTAGTTAAATGTTTTTCTTTCATTATAATCTCCATGGAAAAGATAAGCAACCAGTAGTAGTAAAGTAATCCATTTTACATTTAAATTTCTTAATCTCAGGCTGAGTCAAAAAACTTTACTATCTATTATTAATTACCTATATCCACTTGGGACACACTAAATAGGTGGACCCGGTACTAAAGAATTTCCTGGGTAGCCATTAACCATGTGGAAAGGAAAAAAAAGATTCTAATCATAGAACATGCCAAAAGCTGAAAACTTAATTCTGAAAAAGAGACACACAAAATAGACTTGTATTCATATATATGCATAATTATACGTATAGACATACATGTATATACAGGAGTGTGTAAATATGTATATATATACATATATATACATATATACACACACATATTTCTGTGCTTAGAACTTTAAAGCTAGAGACTGATGAATAACCCATCTCTACCCACTTTCACCATCTAGCAACAGAGGTAGACCTGTGTCATTTGTTAATTTGAAGAAGATGCTAAGTGTCTGTGAGAGGAAGCATACAAATATGTTGCTACCACATGAAGAAAGACCTATTTAATTGTCAATCAGGCACATTTGTGTTAGTACTAAATTCCTATTTAAATAATTAGTTAAAATGCATAGTCAAGTAGAGAGCAAATTACAAGCTTTTATGAGATTTAGAGAGATAGCTTCATACTTAATAGCTAGACTTGTAATTTTCATGAGAAGAGACTGGATAAATCAGTTTATGTACTTTGGGCCCTACTGTGCTCAAGTAACGCAGTTTCTGAACCCAATTCACAATGCAGTCTCTGCAATACTTCTCTAGACAGGCAGTCATTTTAACTCTCTGTAATGAGTTTTGTTCCTAATACAAATAGAACCATCATAAAACAAATAACCATATAACTGATTATTATGTATATATATTTGTGATACAAGTGAAAAATATCTATTTGATTCCATGACTAATCAATTCCATTCACCCTGGGGGAGTAGTTGTTTTAAGGTCACTCAAGAAATGCTTGAGGAAAGATAAAGTCACATTAAGTAAAAGAGAGACATTACCCCATCACTCAACACTAACAAATCATTTTTGGCTAAGGGATGCAGCAATCATGGGCAAAGCTTGTGGCCATGTAGGAAAGGCATCCTGTTGGGCCACTGGTACAAAAAATGATACTTCTATTATATAGTATTCCAGGCTGCTGGATAGGTCTCCTAAATCTTTCCCACCACAAAAGTGACAGTTCCTAAGAAAGCCATGCATTTCTGTTCTATAGCAGCTTTAGTCCTGGGCAGGCAGGAAAATGATATTCTCTCTCCCTAAGGAGTCTGCTTAGCAGGACTCCTGCCTGCCAGAAGAAGAGAGCTGATTATTTCCATCCGTCTCTTTTCTCTTTTTCATCCTGTTTGTCTCTTTAGTAAATGCACTTGAGGAGTCATTGATTTTTTTTGTGTGTGTGTGAGTGTGGAATACAGTACAATAGCATTGTATCACCTGATACTATAATACCAAATTCACTTACATTGTATTTCTCTCCAAATAGACTCTTCCTTCCTCTGTTATCCCAATGCTGGATGTGTACATCTTTATAAGGATCTGTAATCTAAAGACAACAGGCCAGATTAGAATAATCTGAGGGTGATATTGAAGTGGATGCTGACAATATAAAATGGTTGATTCATAATAACAGGAATACTTGTTGAGTAATTCTTAGATCACTTGTTGATTGTAACCCATGGTCACAATTATATGTACAAGTAAAAGGAAGCTAACAGTCATACTTTTATCATTCAAAAACTATTATGTGGCAAGAAATGACTGGTTATCAGTAGCAAAGAAACAGAAATCATTCAGAAGTTGAAAAGCTAATCCACATAAAAATAAAGATATAAGAGATGTATTTTATTAATTTATTATCTCTTATGTGAGGCCATAATATAAAAGAGGAGAAACTATGGAATTATATTATTTAAGAACAACATTGAAGTTGATTAAATGTCAATTTTTGTTCCGTTTTAGAGACAAGAAAATGTAAATAACTTCTAAATATCAACAATATTTAACTAAAGAGATGATTTTCTAACCATAAAATTGATGATTTAAATGAATCAGTGCATCTCTCAAATATATCTTAATCATTAGAAGCCAGAAAATTTCACCACAATATTTTAAGTCTTCCAAAAGCAATCCCAACATTGGTCTGTATCATGTTTTTATGAGTTTTCTTATTGGCAATACCTTCCCAGTGCTGTCATGTCATAAGGGAATGGTTGTTAACACTGATTCTAAAAGTGAATGCAATATTCTTCACTCCATATAGAATTTAGAATTTTTATATCAATCCTTACTTAATTCAAATAGAAAATACATTAAAATTCATAAGCATTATGATATAGATATATTAACATAGACTCAGGTGTACATAGGTTTTGGAATCAAAGAGGCTCAGTTTGGAATGAAGAGCCAGCCTCCTCTTTACCAGCTCCATGTCTCTGAACTCAGTATTTCACCAGCTCTAAGGCTCACTTTCTAGTCTGTGTAGTGGGGATGATGCCTCTCAGGATAGTGGTAAGGGTCAATGAGATGCATGTCAGGAAAATTCATGGTACAGAAAGTGCTGAGTAAAAGGTAGAATAGATTTGCATGAATGTAGCAAAATTATTGTGAAAAGTCATCTATTGATGTTAGAGCCTTGAAGAAGTAGATTTTGTTGAATAATTATTTTTCAGTAATTAGATAATGAACATTTACACAATTGGAAGATGCCTTCTAAGTTCTTGCTTATAGAACCTATTTACCCAACAAACAGGAAAATACATTTTATAGATCAACCTGAATTTCTAAATTACAAGAAATCCTGAATTATCAAGAATCACAACAATGCATTTTAAAACTAATTTTTCTCATCCAGCTTCTTAAAAGGATAGTAAATTAAAATAATTGTGGAGAGGAAAGGAAAGATTAAAATGTATTTTCAAAGCACTATCGTGTGCAGAATGGTGCCTGGGTTCATCAGCTATCTTTGGTGAAGATAAAGAATAATACAAGTAAAATATACAATACTCTTGTTTCTATAAAATTCCTGCAATGTATTGACAGGCTTTTAAAAAATCAAAACACTTTCTATCATAAAAGATTAAAAAAGGAAACAGACTGAATACACTTAAAGAAGAGAAAGATTTTTGAGATTCAGATTCAGTATTATGTTTAACTATTCTAAATCTATTTGCTTCGGTATTCAGAAGCTTTTGTGATAGGATCAGAAACTGTGAAATGGAAATTGTAGTGATTTAATATTTGGAAAAATTATAATAAATGTAAAAAATAGTCAGGATATGTTTTCACAGTGCTTTCTGCAAAGAAAGAGAATTAAGAAGAAAAGCCATGAAAGCTTCAGGGATTAGAGAAGATATTTTCTAAGTTTGAAAGCAGATGTTGTACCATATGTGCTTACCTGTTCTCTTTTTATTCACTTTGGCTGGATCATTACCAACCTGTCTTGTTTTTAATCCAGTAGAATCACTGACTGAATAACCAATTATTTCACCTCTTTATAATGCAGCTAACTATGACACAATGTTCCTGGAACAGATTATAGTCAAGAGAAGGAAAGGAATGAATTAGAAACTAACATAAACACAATAATGAGTTTTCAATTTCCTCACACTGTAAAACAATTTTGAAAACAAAAACACTTTGTGTTTTTTTGCACTTTTTCTATTTTATCTTGTATATATTAAGAGTGATATTTAATGCTTCACATGAAAGAGCACATATAAATAAAATTGTCTTCTCATGTACATGTGTGATGCATTTTATAAGATTCATATAGGTAAAAATGTTAAAAAATCCAATAAATTCTTGTTGAAAGTTTTAGAAGCAATAGATTTTTTCACTTTTTAGAAACTACTTGTGCTAAAGAATCATCTCAGGAAATAGTTATGTCACAGAATCTATCTGAAATAGATCTGAATCACTTTGCCAAGGGACAAATTGTTTCAAGGAAATATACATAAGAAAGACTGAATTGCAAGCAAAACACGCTGTAGCAAGCACATGTGAAACAATTCTTTCAGCTTTTTTAAATAAGCATTTTTGTTACAATATTAAACATGTGTATTAAAATATACAAGTAAGAAGCATACAGTTTAAAAAATGCACATGCAACCAAATCAACCAATAAAACATTACCTTCAGCCCATAGTCACCCTTGAGCTACTACTTTCCAGTTTCTACCTGCCCCATACCCCAAAGAAAACCATCTTCTGCCACAGCAATTAATTTCATCTGCTTTTTGAATGTGACAGAAATGGAATCACAGATTGTATACGCTTGGTATCTGAGTTTTTTCACTGAACATTATTATTTTTTTTTAAGTTAAAGTTTTTCCATGATTCCTCCAAATGTCTCTGTTCATCTATATTTAAAGAAATCAGATTGAATACTTTTGGATCTTTAGTAGAGTTCTTTTTTTTAGACAATCTTTTTTTCTTTTTTTTTTTACATTTATTTACTTTTGAGAGACAGAGACAGAGCATGAGCAGGGGAGGGGCAGAGAGAGAGAGGGAGACACAGAATCCAAAGCAGGCTCTGAGCAGGCTCCAGGCTCGGAGCCATCAGCACAGAGCCCGACGTGGGGCTCAATCCCACCAACCGTGAGATCATGACCTGAGCCTAAGTCAGATGCTCAACCGACTGAGCCACCCAGGTGCGCCCCCCGCCCCCGCTTTTTTTTTTTTTTTTTTTTTGAGAGTGAGAGAGATAGAGAAAGAGACAGAGCATGAGCAGGGAGAGGGGCAAGGGAAGAGAAAGAATTTTAAGCAGGCTCCACATTCAGCACAGAGCTCAACTTGGTGCTTAATTCCACAACCTTAGGATCATGACCTGAGCCAAAATCAAGAGTTGACCTCTCAACCGAATGAGCCACCCTGGTGCCCTTGGATCTTTAGTAGAATTTGTATACTCAGCATCTCTTTTAAAAAACCATTACCTCATGAAATGTAATAGCAATTTCAACTGTTTTTTAACTTAAAATGAGTATAAATCTTTTACATATAAAATGAAGGCTAACGAAGTTAAAGATGCAAATATTTTTGAAATATTTTGAAAATGAGTACAATGTAAAAGCCACATAGGAGATGTTTGAAAGCATGAAATGGACAAGTTGTTAAAATTAGTTGATGATAAAATCAAGGAGAGTAAAACATGACAGATATTTCTCTAACCCAGTGCAAAGTTTCAAGTCCCACCCCAGAGCTATGGAATCTGGAAACTGAAAGCGGGCATCCAGTCTTTTAGGTGTTTCTGGTACACACTACACTTTAGGAAGCAATGCTTCTATTCTACAACTTTCAATTCACCAGACATTTTTGTTTCCATCTGTTTCTTCTTAGAATTATTTTTTTAAATTTATTTTTGAGAGAGAGAGAGAGGCAGAGAGAGAAGGAGAGAGAGAATCCCAAGCAGGTTCCACACTGCCAGCACAGGGACTGATGATGCGGGGCTAGATCTCACACACACTGAGATCATGACCTGGCCAGAAATCAAGAGTCAGATGTTTAACCAACTGAGCCACCCAGGCACCCCTCTTAAAATTATTTCTAACCAACATTTCCAAAAATCGCAGTAGCAATATGTGACTATGGGCTCCTTACACTGACTCTGGCTTTCACTGCTTCTTCAGTTACACCTTCAGGCATCTTTGCCTTTAGTCTTTTCCTTCACTCATATAATAAATTATTATATCATATAATTATTATATCATATAATAAATAGGTATTTTTTCTGTGGCTACTGTAAGAATGTACCACAAATTTCATGGCTCAAAACAACCCAAATTCACTCTCAAATTTCTCGAAGTCATAAGTCCAAAATCAATGGGCTGAAGTCAAGGTATCAGCAGGGGCTGGTTTCTTCTGGGGGCTGTGAGGGAAGAATCCATTTCCTGACTGTTTCAGGTTCTGAAGGTAGCCTACATTCCTTGGCTCATGGATTCTTACTCCGATCATCTTAACTGGTTGCCTCCATCATTTCACATCTCCTATTATTGCTTTTGATAGTGCCGTGTCCCTTCTATAAGAACCTTTGTGATTTCAGTGAGCCATTGGATAATCCAGGATAATCTGTCTGCCTCAAACTCCTTAACTTAATCACATTGGTAAAGCCTCTTTTGCCATGAAACTATTTTGCCATGTAAGTATTCACAGGTCCTGGGAATTAGGACATGGACATCTTTGTGGGGGTCATTGTTTTATCACATTATGCAAGTGAGCTTATGTTATAGACAATAAGATGGACTTTGAGGGGGTAATGGAAAACTCTCTTTTCTCTTCAATCCATTATAAAATCTTGCAAAGCAAGGTTAATTTTCATGTAGCTAAATTTTAACTAATTAAATTACAATCTTGAGGAGAGGTAGAAAAGTTAATGCGTTTGCTAATTCATTTTACTGATAGGTCTTTTGCAGTTACTAGGTACCAGACATTGTTCTTGAGGTGCTTAAAGTTGGGTGAGGCATACAGAGGGTGATTACAATGGGTGTGAAAAGTGACATTAGAGAAAATACGGTGAAGGTACATAAAGCAGTATGTGGATTTCTATAACGCTCAGTTAGTGTGAGGCGGGGGGGGGGTAGTGTGAATGCTCAGCTGAAATCTGAAACATTCGTTCGTATGTGTTGTGGGAGCATTCCAAGCATCTGGAACAATTTGTTGTAGGAGTCTTAATACCAGGAGTCAGGTGTGTTCTAAGAATATCAAGTACTTCTATGAATGGAGGTTAGCAGATAGGGGAGGAAGTAGGGAAATGACACCAGAGAAATAAGCAGCTGCCATCAAAAATGGCCCAGTAAAATAAATGAAGAAGTTTGAACTTTAAACTGAGGACTAAGATGAGAATTTAAGCATGGGGATGACAGAGTGACATCTGCATTATGAAATGTAACCTGGACTACTTTGTGAAGGGAAGATTGAAATGTGGCAGATCCGGATGTGGACAGAGACTGGGGATAATCTACATGAGAGATAAAGGATGTCAGGAACTATCATGAGAATGAGGTAAAGAGGGTAAAACTGGTGGAAAAGAAATGCACATTACCAGCTAGGATCGCCAGCATTCTGTGTTGGATAAACTGTATGATGAAGAAGAAATGCCAAAGGGAAATTGTTGATTTCTTGAGTAAGTGTCTAACTGAATATATGATGATGTAATTAATCAATATACGAAGCAGAGTGGAGGACAACATTGGGGAGAGATGATAGCATAATGTATGTTATTGCGCAATTGTACTTGGACTCTTGTCCAACTAACAAACCTTCCAAATATTAGTCTTCCTTGGTCTCTCTGTTGGAAGTTTTTCATCTTCTGTACTTTCAGTACTTTTTCCTTTGTTCTTTCATTTTATTAATTCCTGCATTTTGAAATTTATATACAAATATACTAAAATATAAGTTTCTTCGGCATAGTATCTATATTTAGCTCATATTTGTAATTCCACAATCCCTAGCTTAGAATTTTATATCTAATAGGCAATGAATATTTGAAGATATAAGCTTATTGTCATGACCAAATGCTATATAAAGTCAAATAAACATATGTGAGAGAGGAATTAGACTTTGGCCCTGACCTTGCGTTGATTAACATCCAGTTCAAGAGGTTTGCTTCTACAGTAGACACAGACACTATTTTTGAACATTGGAAATGTCTGAAATTATTTTGAAACTTTGAGATAGTTTCATTTGCTACTGTAACATCATCTTCATTAGTGCTTTATGTTTCATATTTGAGGTATAATCTTAGCCTATATACATTTGCATTACTGTCAAACTACTTTACAATTTCAATTTGAAGCATAATCAACACATTCCTTGTCTTTACACTTCATAGATTACTTCATGTAGGGGAAGAATCATACACTCTGGAGAAAGACAGAGCTAGGTTTAAAGACTACTTTCCTACTTATTAACAGTATGACCTTGAATGAACTGTCTAATATCTCTGCAGCTGCTTCTTCACATGCAAGATGGAAGTAATAGTATGTATTTCATAGGGTTCTTATAAGGATTGAAAATAAAATATATGAAATTCTATAACTGTATATCACAGATATCAATAAAATAAATTATTATAATAGGCTTATATTTTTTCAGTACTTGATTCCCTCCTTGAAAACACACACACACACACACACACACACACACACACACACACACAAACTTCTCCCAGCTTTATCTGTGGAACACAGAAACATTTTGTTATAAAAATACATTTAAGTCCATAAAACTTGAACTGGATTCTAATTTCTAATTTTCGGGCTATTCTTCCTTGAATATATAATCTAATAAAAATTGTTGCACTGATGCCTGTGCCATCTGATGGATAAAATCTTGGAAAAAGGAACAGTGTGTTGTTTAAATAAAACATCAGACTTAGGAGAAAAATAACAATACAGGAAGTCACTTTAAAAACCTATCAGGGAATAATTCTTAAAATTTTAGCTAACTTTGCTTCTTTCACTCAAACAGGTTATAATGTTCAAGGCTATAGTGTGATCTATTGCTGAGTTAGTAATGACAGTCAAGTTTGCCAACACAATCACTGCACTACATTATCTAAGTCATTGCTCTGTAAAGTGCTTTGGGATACCTTGAGTATGAAGGGCCATATATCAAGTATATTATATTTTATTCTATATGGTACCTGAGTTTTAGCAATGCATATTCAACAAGCTGAATAAAAAGACTTCTGGATGTACTTTATTAGTGTTTGTATGCATTCACCATAAGTATAGGCTCCACTCTCAACTTGAGCTAAAGAAAAGCAATTATGTTTGAGAAAGACAGAGAGAAAAGAATCTATCCTAAAGGTAGAAACTCCAACTAAATATGCATCTCCCTAGCATCCCTGACCTCCAAATTTACCTTCCTCTCACCTGTCACTCAGAAACCTAAATTGGTTTCCTTTCCATGCAGGAGTGATATATCAGAGCAGCAAACACATCAGAATCATTTATCATTGTTTCACTCTCAGATCCTAACACTGTACTTCAGTGAAGGAATGAATGAAGGAAGGAAGGAATGATTTCTGCTGCATTATATCCTTACTATATTTTTTTCACTGATACATTTTTAAGTAGTATTATAAATTGTGGTAGATAGCTTTGCCACACATTAGGGATGTTTTCAGACCTTATCATGGTAAGACTTTTGCAAGGAGGAAATATCCCAGAAGATGCTATGTAGCATTTAGATTTCTCAACTTTTGCTGTATAGGGTTGTCTTTCAGGAAAAGTGACATTCATTGTACTATACATACACATTAAAATATATCCCTAACATGTAGAAATGTTAACTGTTTTTGGTAAGTTATTATCAATCAACACATATGAAGGGATTGTATAGCAGAATATATACAAACATACATACTTATATACACAGAAACAAATAAACTTGCACTAAAATAAATTAGCACATGTGTCTTAGAAATTAAATAATATTCCTTTTATTCCATATTTTGATTTTGACACATTAACTTTCTGTTACTTATGAGTGCAGGGTCTGAAAAATTAGATTTTCCATTTATTTATGCATTCCAAAGATATCTCTTTAGTATCTACTGTGTGCTAGGCCCTATGAATATACAAGTATCATCAATGCTTAACCAATTGAATAGATGCCCAGAAACAAAGAAAAAACAAAAATGATAATAAACTCAGTTAAAGGATGAATTTTTTTTTCAGATATTGGGTTATATGAATTATTCTAAGTATCAGCTTACCTAGGTGAAATAATAACATGTGGTTTCAGAGTAGAAATGGATTTTTTATTCTGAAAAAAATAAGTTTGAAATTTGTACTAATGTACTATATAGTATGTACTAAAATGTCACTTATCTTCTGACCACTTTTGCCCATTGATCAGTGTCGATGATGTACTCAGAAGAAAGAACTTATACAACATTGTCATGGTCTTATTAAGTTTACTATTTAATTGTAGAAATGAGTTGTCTTGATCTTATCTAAATTGGCACTGCACTGAAGATTTAAAAGAATGGTATTTTCAATAACAGGTGCATTTTCATCCATTAAAGTAATGAATCTTGACCCTTACCTCTAATCATGCAGGAAAAGAATTCCAAATAATTTGTGTATCTAAATATGTATTATAAAGCATTAAATTTTCTCTAGTAAAACATAGAGGAAAAATATTTAAGAACTTGGGACATGTAAAAAATATCAAAACAAGGCACAGAATGCTTATTCCAAAAGAAAAAATATATAAATTATGTTGTAATAAAATTAAGAATTTTTTGTTCATTAAGAGACGCCACTAAGAGAGTAAATACTCAAAGCACAGTCTGGGATAGAATGTTTGCAACATTCATATCTTTTAATATTTTATTGGTAGATTTTAACTCCAACATCCCTCCTATTCTACTTATTATCATACTGTAAGTTCTTTTTTAAGTGAAGTGTATTTTAATTTTTAAGGTAAAAGTAGAACCCATGAAAAGCTATATTATTTTTTAAGTTAACATTTTTGCATCAATATGTCTCCTAAATATATCTTACATAAATATTAATTTTTATAGCAGCTGCACAAATTTTATTTTATATATATTTTACAAACGAGTTATAGGTGTTTATTTCTCAGTTATATGCTTTATGAACACAAATCCATATTCCCAGGAGCCAGATGTCTCATTCCAGGATTTTTCTTTTTTAAAATACTTTATACCGATTTCCTCAGAATAAGCAGACAAAAAAGTTTTCTCCCTCCTCATCATTACCATTAATAGCATAATTTGAATCTCTTAGGTTGAAATTTAAGCCTGTACTATAAATTTGGAAACTAGGCCTTCAATAATCAGCAATGACAAATCAAATCAGACTCACTATATCCTTGTCAGTAAGCACATATCCATTGAGTTGTGAGTCCATATTGATTGTTCTAAAACATCTTGTTAACCATGAATATTTTTCTTGGAAGGAAATCTGTCTTTCTGCAATTTGCCTGCTGTGAGTGGTGTCAGATATAGACCAGTTGGTAGTGTGGCAATGATCCCCAAACTGAAAAATAATTGGGTATGTCTTGAAAATATATGGATTATTACTAATTAAAAAGTTACATCTTATAAAATATTAATATATTTTGCACAAAAATTTAACTTGAAGAAGTATAAGGTAAAATACGAATAGAAATCCTGCCCATTGGGGCACATTTATCTCTATTTGAAGACCACTGACCTATGGCTTTGCATGACAGTAGGTTACCCTAGTTTCTAGAACGTTACTAGAACAGTCTATGTGATTTAGGCTTATGTTTGTATTCTTTTTAAAAAAAAATTTTTTTGTAACATTTATTTATTTTTGAGACAGAGAGAGACAGAGCATGAATGGGGGGAGGGTCAGAGAGAGAGGGAGACACAGAATCAGAAGCAGGCTCCAGGCTCCGAGCTGTCAGCATAGAGCCCGACACAGGGCTCGAACTCATGAACCACGAGATCATGACCTGAGCCGAAGTCGGACACTTAACCGACTGAGCCACCCAGACACCCCTCTTTGTATTCTTTTTAAATTTTTAACGTTTATTCATTTTTGAGAGATGGAGAGAGACAGAGCATGTGTGGGAGAGGGGCAGAGAGAGAGGGAGACACAGAATCAGAAGCAGGCTTCAGGCTCTGAGCTGTCAGCACAGAGCCTGATGCAGGGCTTGACCTCACAAACCGTGAGATAATGACCTGAGCCGAAGTCAGACGCTTAACTGACTGAGCCACCCAGGCACCCCATTTAGGCTTATCTTTAAAGATACACTTCCTTCTTCACCCTATTTTTACCTGTCTCTTTTCTCTTCTATTCATACACATATACAAACATGTGATCTAAAATTTCTAGTCTGAATAGCTAGTTCAGGAGAAGTCTACCTAGTTGAAATGCCCCAGATGAGAAATGGTTATAGCCAAGAATAAGCACTTTGGGAGAAATACATTGTATTAGCTCAGATCTAAATCATAGATTCATCTCAGTGATGGTTTTGATGAACAAATGCTATGTATTCATGTATTTTCACTGAATTAAAGTTGAGCCACAGGGAAATACATATATATATGTGTATATATATGATATATGCATCAATTATAATTAATAATAAAACCTATTTTGGTGAGCTTTTTTTCATGTCTCTGGTACATTCCCATTGGGTTCTGTTTTAGGTTCAGTTAGAAATTGCACCAGGAAAAGTCAAACATCGATCTTGTGCTGCATTAATTGTAAGTTGAGCGGATGGCTGCACATCTTCAGTATCCTTTTTTTAATGTTGTCATGGGTGTCATCTCTGTTTCCAGCTTTTTGGTTTTATTGCAGTTTTATTTTCTGTAATTTTCTTGAAATGTGAAAGATATAGTTCTGCTGTGATAAATGAGATGGGGAACCCATAGCTCAGTCACTAGTTTGTTCATAGATTGACCATTGAATGTAAAGTATGTGATGCTAAGAACAATTTTGATGAGATCCATTGTTGAATGTGCAATGATTCATTCCTCTTTGTGAAGTTGCTACCTTTATGTCTTAGTTCTGCATCATTTTTCATGTTTCTCTTTTAATAAGTATCTGGAAGGACAAAAATCTCCCCAAAATATCACCTAGACTAAATTGAATACAATGAGTGGTATCCACTAAACATAGCAACAATACATATATTATTATATTTATTAAATTTCTCAGTTTTTATAAAAAATTACAATATAGTTTTTATACAGAAACAATTCTGTGTTTAACTTCTGTCATAGTTTGCTAAGTCTTTTATGCCGATACTTAGAGAACTTATCTTTGATAAACAATATGAAGTATAAAACTCAGATATAATCTTATTTAATATGATTCAGTGCAAAAGGCACTATTTCTCTGAAATGAAATATACAGTAGTTTATTTGAAAAATTAACTTTCCTCCAAAGACCAAAGTCACTGTTTCTATCCTCTAATTAACATACTCCAATAAATTTCACTTACTGATAGTAACCCATCAAGCCATATTCCACTGTCAGAAAGAAAAAAAAAAACAGGACTCCTGTAATCAGTTCATAAAAAGAAAAATAAGATATGTAAATGTTCATTTTACACACACACACACACACACACACACACACACACACACAAATATTTTTTCATTGCTAAGGCCTTGAGGCAATTAGTAATGCCAATGTAAGTCAGAGGTCAATGAGAAAAAGAAATAAAACAGGGAAAATGCAAAAGGCATGTGGAGATGCACTTTAAAAAGCTGCGCAAGGGAAAGTCCTCAGAAAATTCAAGAAGTCTTTCTCAGTGGATAGGCAAAGAAGACACTGTCTATGACTATGTGGAAGAAAGGATCAATGATGATAAATTGGGAAAGTGTAGGTGATTCTTTGTTGAATTGATAATTGGTATGTTGAATGTTAATGAACAAAGTTTGATTTACCCAAGAAGTGAAACAAATAATCAACACAGGGATTATTTTATTTGAAAACATACAGACTTGCATTATTAAAATTTCAAAATGATCTTTATGAAAATATAAATTATGTGAAAATTTTTACAAACTAATTTTGTGGAGAACCAGTTAGCCTCCAATAAGAAATAATCTCTATGATGAATAGAGAAGCAAGAATGCCTGGAATATTTCCCTTTATATTCCTATTGTCTTCTCACTAACTGCTTAGCTTATTAGCATGCAAGGTGTTCGAAGAGTTCAGAGAATTTCTCTAGGCATTGTTTCCTCTATATTTCTTACTATGATCCTATACTTCAATTTCTTTCTTCTTTTTCCTCATTGGTTCCTTTATTTTAAGCTTCTTTTTCTCCTTGAGCTATTCTTACTATAGCTGGAGATTTGACAACTTACTTAAATTATGAATTTCTATGAAATATCATTCAGGAGATATATCAGACTAGAGAGTATATGGACATGGTTTCTATGGTGTACAGATTGTCCATATCTGTAATTATTAAATACCATGGATCATAAGTAGGCTCAAATTATAACTGATTGCTGTAACTCAATTTCTTAGCCAGACTTTGTGGTGGGTTTAGATGCAAAATAAAAACCATTAAATTTTAATATAGTGTTTCTAAATCGTGAAGCCCTGCAAATATATTCTCTGGAATTCTGTGGGTTTTAACCATTTTAAGAAATATTGGTATAGTGGAAATTATGTAAACAAAGATATTTACAAACACAGACACATTTTCAAAAAAGAGTGTATCATTACAGTTCCCTCATGACATAATCCAAGTTTCTTTTGTTTTAATCTTACCTTTTAAAACAATTGGGATATAATTGATACTTAATGCTGTGTAATTTTAGGATGTGCAATGTGTTCATTCATTAGACTTATGTGCTGTAACATGATTACCACCATAGTTTTAGCTAAGACCCCCATCACGTCACACATTTATCATTTCTTTTTTGTGGTGAGAAGATTTAACATCTAGTCTTTTCGAACCTTTGAAGTATGAAATACAGTATTGTTGACTCTAATCACAGTGCTGTGCATTAGATCTCCAGAATGTACTTCTCTTCTAACTACAAATTTGTACCCTTTGACTAATATCTCCACATCTCCCTGTCTCCTCCACTCCCCAGTCCTTGGTAACAGGATTGTACTGTCTATATCTAGCAGTTTGGCTTTTTAAAAGTCCATAAGTGTATGATATCATACACTACTTGTCTTTCTGTGTCTGAATTATCTCACTTAGCATAATGTGCTCAAAGTCCATCTATGTTGTTGCGAATAGCAGGACTTCCTTTTTTCTCATGGCTGAATACTATTTCATTGTATATACATAACATATCTTCTTTATTCATTAATCCATTAATGGAAATAGGCTGTTTCTGTTTCTTGGTTATAGTAAATAATGTTACAATAAACATGAGGGTGCAGGTATCTTTTAAGTATTCTATTGTCATTTCCTTTAGATATGGTACAAGTGGGACTGATAAAACATATGGTGGTTCTATTTTTAATTTTTTGAGGAAGGTCCATACTGTTTTCCATAGTGGCTGCACCAGTTTGCATTCACACAAACAGTGCAAAAGGTTTTCCTTTTATCCATATTCTTACCAATATTTGTTACCTCTTGTCTTTTTGATGATATCCATTATCACAAGTGTGAGATGATATATATTCTTGTAGTTTTGATTTGCATTTCCCTAATAATTATCGATGTTGAGCATCTTTTCATGCACCTGTGGGCCATTTGGATGTCTTCTTCAGAAAAATGTCTCATTTGTTCCTGTGTTCTTTTTTAATTGGATTTTTTTTTATTATTGAGTTGCATGAGTTCTTTAAATATTTTGGATATTAACCTGTATCCAATATATAGTTAATAAATATTTTCTCCCATTCTACATGTAGCTTTTCATTTTGTTGATTATTTCCTTTGCAGCACAGACACTGTTAAGTTTGATGTAGTCCCATGCATTAATTTTTGCTTTTGCTGTTTCTGACTTTGGTGTCATATCAAAAAAAAAAAAATGTTGCTAGGAACAATGTCAGAGTTTTGTCTCTACTTTTACTTCTACAATTTTATGGTTACAGGTCTTATGTTTAAGTCTTTTAGTTGATTTCAAGCTAATTTTTGTGAGTGCTATAAGATATGGGTCTAATTTCATTTTTTTGCATGTGTTTATCCAGTTTTTCCAACACCATTTATTAAAGAGTCTATTCTTCTTCACTTGGATCCATTGTTAAATGTTAGTTGACCATAGATGACCATAAATGTTAGTTTACTTCTGGGCTCAATTCTATTGCATTGGTCTATGTGTCTGTTTTTATGCCAGTACCATACCATTTTGATTACTATCACTGTAATGTGGTTTGAAATCATAAAGTGTAATACCCTTGCTTTGTTTTTCTTTCTCAAGGTTGCTTTGGATCTTTGGGTTCCTTGTGGCACTACATGTTTTAGGATTTTTCTTCTATTTCTGTGAAAAATACCATTGGAATTTTGATAGTGATTGCAATGAATCTGCATATCACTTTGGTTAGTATGGGCAGTTTAACAATATCAATTCTTCTAATCCATGAACATGGAATATCTTTCTATTTGTGTCTTACTTCCATTTCTTTCATAAGTTTTGCAGTTTTCATTTTCTTAGTTACCTTATTAGTATATATTTGTTTTTGATGCTATTATAAATGACACTTTTCTTTATTTTTCAAATATGTCACTAGTGTATAGAAATAAAACCTATTACTATATGCTGATTTGTATCCTTCAACTTTTCTGATACATTGGTTAGTTCTAACAGTTTTTAATGGAGCTTTATGATTATATATATAATATATATATATATATATATATATATATATATATATATATATGCCTTTAAGATATATTTCCCATGTCATCTGAAAATAATGACTTTGCTTAAAATAATAATTTTCTTCTTCCTTTCTAATTTACATGCCCGTTTTTATTATCTTGCCTAATTGTTCTATGCAGGATTTTCAGTGCTATGTTGAATAAGTGGTGAGAGTGAGCATTCTTGTTTTGCTTTTGTTCTTAGAGGGAAAGCCTTCCAGCTTTCCCTTGAGTATGATGTTAGCTGTGGGTTTATTATGTGTGGCCTTTATTATGTATTTAACTTTTATACCCAAGTTGTTGAGAGTTTTTATCATGAAAGGGTGTTATATTTTGTCAAATGCTTTTTCTGCATCTACTGAGATAATCATATAATTTTTATCTTTCACACTATTGTGTGTGAAATTATGTGTGCTATATCACATAATTGATTCTTATAGGTTGAACCATCCTTGCATACCAGGAATAAATCCCACTTGAATATGATGTCAGACCTTTTAATGCGTTGTTGAATTTGGTTTGCTTGTATTTTATTAAGAAGTTTTGCATGTATATTCATCAGGGATATTGGTTTATAGTTTTCTTTCTTGTGCTGTCCTTATTTGGCTTTGATATCAAGGTAATGTCAGCCTCATAAAATGAGTTTCAGAGTGTTTCCTCTTCAATTTTTCAGAAGAGTTTGAGAAGGACTGGCATTAATTCTTCTTTAAATGATTAGTGGAATCAATACTGAAACCATCTGGTACTAGACCTCTATGTGCTGGGAAGTTTTGATTACTGATTTAACCTCCTTATTCATTATTGGTCCACTCAAATTTTTCTATTTCTTCATAATTCCATTTTGGTACATTTTATGTTTCTAGAAATTTATCCCTTCATTCTAGATTTATGATTTGCATATAATCGTTAAAGTAATCTCTTTTGATTCTTTTATTTCTGTGGTAATTGTTGTAATGCCTCCTCTTTCATCTCTGATTTGAGTCTTCTCTCCTTTTTTCTTACTAAGCCTAGATAAAGTTTTGTCAGTTTTGTTTATCTTTTCAAAAAAGCCTATCTCTTAGTTTCACTCATGTTTTCTATAGTTTTTCTGGTCTCCATTTCACTTATTTCTGCTTTGATCTTTGTTATTTCCTTTCTTCTGCTAATTTTGGGTTTTGTTTGTTGTTTTCCAAGTTCCGGAGGTGTAAAGCTGGTTGTTTGAGACTTTGTTTTCTTGATATATATGTTTATCTCTTCAAACTTCCCTCTTAGAATTGCTTTTATAGCATCCTGTAGGTTTTGGTATGTCGTGTTTCCATTTTCACTTGTTTTGAGATATTTTTAGATTCCCTTTGAAATATATTCATTTCCCTTTTAGTTTCTTTTTTGATCCATTAATGTTCAGAGTGTGTTGTTTAATTTCCACATGGTTATTAGTTTTTTTATGTTTCCCGTTGTTATTGACTGCTAGTTTTGTTTAATACTGTGGTAGAAAATGATATTTGGTATAACTCAGTGTTTTTAAATTTACCAAGATGTGCTTTGTAGTCTATCATATGATCTGTTCCTGAGAATGTTTCATGTGCACTTGACCAAAAACGTGTAATCTGCCGCTGGGTGAAATGTTCTCTACATGCCTATTATGACCTTTTGGTATAAAGTATGGTTCTAGTCCAACATTTCTTTTTCCAACATTTCTTTTTATGTCTGAATTATTTCTCCATAGCTGAACATGAAATAGTAAAGTCCCCTACTATTGAGAATGGGTGGCTCAGTCTGTTAAGCATCTGACTCTTGATCGTGACTAAGGTCATTATATCATAGTTCATGAGTTCAAGCCCTGTGTCGAGCTCCATGCTGACAGCACAGAGCCTTCTTGAGATTCTCTCTCTCCCTCTCTCTCTCTGCACCTACCCCTGCCTTCAAAATAAACAAACAAACAAACAAATAAATAAAACCAAAAATTTTAAATCCCCTATGACTATTATATTGTTGTCTTTCTATTTCTTCCTCAAATCTGTTAAGATTTGCTTAAAAATTAGTTGCTCTATTGTGAAATGTGTTATATATATATATATTGTTATACCTTCTTGAGGTGACTACTTTATCACTATATAATGACCATTGTCTCTTATGATTTATAACTTAAAGTCCATTTGTCTGATGTAAGTTTAGCTACCCTCATTTCCTTTTGTTTTTTTTAAAACATTTCTTTTTCAACGTTTATTTATTTTTGGGACAGAGAGAGACAGAGCAGGAACGGGGGAGGGGCAGAGAGAGAGGGAGACACAGAATCGCTAACAGGCTCCAGGCTCCGAGCCATCAGCCCAGAGGCCGACGCGGGGCTCGAACTCACGGACCGCGAGATCGTGACCTGGCTGAAGTCGGAGGCTTAACCGACTGCGCCACCCAGGCGCCCCTACTTTTGGTTTTTACTTGCACAGAATATCTCTTTCCATCCCTTCATTTCAAGCCTACGTGTGTCTTTAAAGCTGAAGTAAATCTCTTTTAGGCAGTATATAGTTGGGTCTTGTTTTTTGGTTTGTTTGTTTTGTTGTTTTGTTTTTTCAAACAGCTACTCTGTGCCTTTTAGTTGGAGAACTCATTCTATTTACATTTAGAGTAATTAATGATATGCAGTAAGTATGAAGAGACTTATTATGCCATCTTATTAATCACTTTCTGGTTGTTTTGTAGATCCAGTTTCCTTTTTTCATCTCTTGCTGTGTACCTTTGTGAATTGGTGATTTCTGTGATTGTTTGATCTAATTCTGTTATCTTTTGTGAATACACTAAGGGTTCTGCTTTATGGTTATCATGCAGCTCTCATCTGTGTGTGTACCTAAACTAGAATTTCCAGGTGCTCCTCAACCATGTGCAAGAGGGGCTTAAGCTAGTTCATGGTCTCCTGCCATTTCTACAGCCCATACCAAGGTATGCCTGCCTACTATCTGATGCACAGGTGGATAGGTGCCTTCCAGGTCCTTTGGCATATGGCATGGGGTTCCACAACTCACACAGAGGCACTTCTGTTCTTTAATGGATGTCAAATTTTCGTTATTAAAAACAGGGGGCGCCTGAGTGGCTCAGTCAGTTGAGCATCTGACTCGTGACTTCAG
This sequence comes from Herpailurus yagouaroundi, assembly GCF_014898765.1. NCBI lineage: Eukaryota > Metazoa > Chordata > Mammalia > Carnivora > Felidae > Herpailurus > Herpailurus yagouaroundi. The sequence continues at coordinate 30,791,169 of NW_024412407.1, forward strand.
CTCATGCTGTGATGCCACAGTTTCATGAGTTCGAGCCCCACATCAGGTTGTGCGCACTGACAGCAGGAGTCTGCTTGGGATTCTCCCTCTCTTCTTGCTACTCTCTGCCCCTCCCCCAGTCCTGCTCTCTCCATCTCTCTCAAAAATAAATAAAAAAACTTAAAAAATAAAGACAAAAAGGAAGGATGTTTTATGCCACCATGATGCTGACATCACTTCCATGATTCAAGTTTATTTCTTTTACTTTTTTTAATGTTTATTAATTTTGAGAGAGAGATACAGACTGAGCATGAGTGGTAGAGGGGCAGAGAGAGAGGGAGACACAGAGTACAAGGCAGGCTCCAGGCTCAAAGCTGTCAGCACAGAGCCTGATGTGGGGCTCAAACTCACCAATTGCCAGATCATGACCTGAACTGAAGTGGGACGCTTAACCAACTGAACTACCAAGGCATGTCTCCATGATTCAAGTCTCTTGATGAGAATGACTGGTAGGCTATTGGGAGCCTTGGTGGCTCAGCTGGTTAAGCAGCTGACTCTTGATTTCAGCTCAGGTTATGATCTCACAGTTTGTGAGTTTAAGCCCCAAGTAGGGATCTGCACTTACAGCGTGGAGTCTGCTTCAGATCCTCTGTCTCCCTCTCTCTGCCCTTCCCCAACTTTTTCTCTCTCTCGCCCTCTCTCAAAAAAAAAAAAAAAAAAAAAATGAGTGTTAAAAAAGACATTCAGAATGACTAGTAGGCTGGAATTGTGGAACAACAATTCTCAACTTTGGTGCTTCAACACATTAGGATGTTAATAATAAGAGCTTGTAAAGGGCTAAGATAGCAGAAAATTTACAGGGTCCTGTATCTGTTTTTGACTGCGTCAATGCTTAGAGAGCTATGTGTTACTGATATGAAACTTTTACCTATGTCTTGACTTATACATAGACAGACAGACAGACAGACAATGTACATCTTCCAAAGTTCCAAACAATCTAAGCAAGATTATCCTTCCAATGATCTGACACTCTCTGTTGTGGACTGAGTTGTATTCTAATATCCATATGTTGAAGCCCTAAGTTCTAATGTGTCTCTATGTGGAGATAGGTCCTTAAGGAGGTTAATTAATGTTAAATGATGTATTAAGGTTGGGTCTCTCATTCATTATAGAACTGATGTCCTTGTATCAAGATCAAAAGACATCAAAAGTGTATGAAAAGACCATGTGAGGACACAGTGAGAAGGCAGTTAACTAAAAGTTAAGGAGAGATCCTCACTAGTAATCAACTTTGCCAGTACCTTGATCTTGGTCTTCCAATCTCCAGATGTGGGAAACTAAATTCACTCGCTTTTGTTTATCTGGGACTGCCTTCATTTCTTCTTAATTTTTGAAGGAGTACCTTGCTGGATAAAGAATTTTTTGTAGAGCATCATTTTATTCCAGCACTTTGTTTTTGTTTTCCTACTGCCTCTGACTCTTGTTGTTTATAATGAGAAATCAGATCTTAATCTTGTTGGGTTCCTTTGTAAGTGATAAGTAATTTTTCTTTCAAGATTCTCTCCTTTTAATTAATTTCAATAGTTTTTTGGTTAACATTTATTTATTTTTGAAAGAGACAAAAAGAGAGAAAGAATAGGGGAGATGCAGAGAGAGGGGGTGACAGAGGATCCAAAGCAAGCCCTGTGCTGACAGCAGAAAGCCTCTGCTGAAGTCAAATGTTTACCTGACTGAGCCACCCAGACACTCCTAATTTCAACAGTTTGGTTAATATGTACCTAGTTCTTAGATGTGTACAATAATGTTTATAATCAACTTTGACACAATTTCTGCTATTTCTTCAAATTTTCTATCTACTCTGTATTTCTTTAGAGATTTTCATTATGCAGAAATTAGTATGTTTGATAGGCCTATCAGTTCCGGTTAATTTTTCTTCATTCTTCTTTCTGTTCCTTATACTGAATAATTCCAATTGATATATCTTCAAGTTCACTGCTTCTTTTTCTCTAAGCTCAAGTCTGCTATTACACACCCTAGTCATTTTTTTCTATTCAGTCATTGTTCTTTTTTACTCCTGACTTTATATATGAAGCTGTATAAAACAACAATTTTATATATTTTGTTCATATTCTCTTTGGGGTGAAGCATCAACCTATACTTTGTTTTAATTCTTTGGACATAGTTTCTTTAGGTCTTTGAACATATTTATAACAGCTGGATTAAGGTCTTTGTTTTGTGAGTGCAGCATCTGTGCTTCCTCTGGAAAGATATGCTTTTCTTCCTTTCTTTGTGTAAGTCATTATGTTCTGCTTATTTGTGTATATCATAACTATTTTTGAGAAGTGGGCATTTTAAATTACATAATGTGGGGGCACCTAGGTGGCTCAATTGGCTGAGTGTCTAACTCTTGATTTTGACTCAAGTCATGATCTCACAGTTTGTGGGTTCGAGCCCCACTCCAGGCTCTTTCCTGACAGCACAGAGCCTGCTTGGGATTCCCTCTCTCCTTCTTTCTCTCTCTGCCCCTACCCAGCTCACATGTGCATGCAACAAACAAACATTAAAAAATATATAATGTGGCAACTGTGAGAATCAGATCCCCCCCCCCCCACCGTAGGCTACTAAGGTTATTGTTGCTGTTTTTTATTGTTGTTGACATTGTTGCTATTTAGTGACTTTCCTAAAGTATTTCTCTAGGGTCTGTATTCTGTGTTGTGTTGCAGTCACTGAAGTCTTGTTTTTGTTAGCTTAATGGACAGCCAATGAGTGGACAAGATATTCTTAAATGCCTTGAATCACTATATCTCCCATTCTTTACTGTTCAACTTTATGGGTGTGTAGGGGCATATCAATTTTTCAGAAGTTTCCAAACACTGCCTTAGCTTTCACTTCTCTGTGCAGAGTCTCAAAGCAAAACAGAGGCAACATTTAAAATCTTCTTAAGACTTTTCTAAGCATATACACACTCTTGCACATAATTTTAGCCTTCTAGATTCCCAGAAGTATGTTGGAATTTTTCAAAGATCTCTATAGATAGATGATTTCCCATATTCTCTCAAGTTTTTTACTATTACCTTGTTTGCTCCAACTTCTATCAGTGTCTCAGGCAGCTGTGAAGTTAAACAATTACCACTGATTATTTTAGACAAAACCCTGGTGATAGGATTATTACTGTTTGAACACTGAATCAGGCCAAATAAAGATAAATCCTATGAATGTCCTTTTTCTAGGGAGTTGCTTGATGGGTCCTATAGTGCTAATCTTTAGTGTCTAGTGCCTTGGGTTTACTACAAATCCTTCTGCCCTCTCTAGTGGCTGTTCAGAAGCTAGTTTTCACAACCACCAAGGTTACAATGCTGCTGGTTTTGAAGGTCATAATGTTGCAGAAGAAAGGGTATAGGAATGGGGCAAGTTAAAATGCCACCAAGCTTGCTATACTTACCAAAATCAAGCACTTCCTCATAAATAATAGCTCCTCAAATTTGGTGAAGCCTTTTGGTTAATTGCAGAGTTCTGATAAAGTTGATTTTGACAATTTTCACAAGTGTTTATAGTAGTGTTTTTATAGTAGTGCTTTTATAGTAGTGTGAACTTTTTAAGGTCCCTATTCCATTATTCTGGAAGTGTTTCTCCTCATTTATAAATTTCTTAATCCTCAATTTAGGAACATTAAGAGATATTGAAATTCACAAGAAATGTTAATAATTTGATAAATATTTTGTCTCAAGTGGTTATATTCCTATACTCCCAGTCATTGAAGCCCAAGTCATTCAAAGTCAATCCACTTTGCTTCACTTTACCTATCAATTTTTTTTAATGTTTATTTAGTTTTCAGAGAGACAGAGACAGAATGCAAGTGGGTTAGGGGCAGACAGAGAGGGAGACACAGAATCCGAAGCAGGCTCCAGGCTCTGAGCTGTCATCACAGAGCCTGACGTGGGGCTCAAACTCAGGAGCCATGAGATCATGACCTGAGCCGAAGTCGGACGCTCAACCAACTCATCCACCCGGGCGCCCCTTACCTATCATTTAAATACCTTGTGATAAATATCAATGTAGTTTTAACTGATCTTTCTATATTGAATTTGAATGTTATGTTCCCAGATATCAAACTTTTGTTTTAACTCATCACTCAAATCTTTTCCATTGTTACATATAATTGTGCTTCATATAAATACATCATGTTTAAGAACATTATTTTCAATTTTCTTAAGAGGGAATAAGACAGCAAATGGTTATTCACTTTCTCAAATTTTTATATATTTTGTGAGTGTTTTTATTATGCATATGACAATTATGATAGGCAATAAATGAAATTTGTTTAAACTTTATTTTTAGCTTCATATCTTTGATTTTGACTGCATAGGTTAATTGCAGTATATTAGTTCCATGCCCATTGAGACCTCTGACAGCAATGCATATATATTGAAATTTATTTCCATATCAACTCTATTTTTTAAGCATTTGAAATAATAGAAAAAGTAGTGAGTTTGGGGGGTAGGAAGAAAGAAGAAAATACATGTACTTCATATGTTGACTGTAAGCAAATGTGGTGATGTGAGCTTTTTCAGAGATTACCTTGTAAACCTGACTATTCTTTTATGCACTTGTAGTCTATAGAATATAATAGCTTTTAAAATGATCTAACCTATACTGTATATAATTTTTTTAAATTTTTAATGTTTATTTATTTTTGAGAGAGAAAGGGAGAGACACACAGAGTGCGAGCCAGGGAAGAGCAGAGAGAGAGGGAGACACAGAACCCAAAGCAGGCTCCAGGCTCCTAGCTGTCAGCACAGAGCCCGACATGGGGCTCGAACTTACAAACTGTGAGATCATTACTTGAGCCAAAGTCAGAGTCTTAACCAACCAAGCCATCCAGGTGTCCCTACTCTATATAATTTTTTGAAATTTCTCTCTAAACCTTAGAGATCATGTATTTGTTTTCTCTTCCCTTGAAAACCTGTCATCTATTATTTGTAGACTTACAAATAATAGTATCTCTTAATGTGAACTATCCTGACACTTGAAATCTATTTTTGTATATAATGTTGACTAGATTGATAATTACTTTATGGCTTTTTAGATTCAAATAATTATGTGTCAATATAATTATTGGAAGATAGTACTATAAAAATTGTGTTTAGCATTATCATTTATTAATCCATATCAGTTAACTCTTTACTGTTTATTATATTCATGTTTATTCAGTACTTTTTGTTATTAATTCATCTTTTTAACAAGGTTAGTCTGTCATTTGAGATATGACTACTGTGGTGCCATACTTTATACTCTTAAATGTATATGCCAATGCAATTTATATTATTTGTTGCTGAGTTGAAAACACTGGATCATTTCCAACTTATTATTCCTCAGAGTTGATAGAATATGTAGGAAAACTAATACATTTAATTTGAATAACATCAATATTATTGAGAACTTGACCAGACTGAGGTATAACTTTAACTTAGTAATAGAAAAATGGCATTATGAGTCAGGTGCAAGAAACTGCTGCTCAGATTCACTCAGTGGTAATTGTTGATAAAACAGATGGTAATTTGAGATCTGCATGCATCCAAAGTTGCTGAATGAAAATATCCAAAGAGAATATTCTCATCTGCCAACTTAAACAGAAATAATGGGAGAAATGGCAGGCGTGAAGTGGTTCTCCAAATTGGATGCTACAGTCACATTCTGGCAAAAAGCATTAGATAGTGGAATTCCAAGAATACGCACTGTAAACACACTGTTCAGGCAGCATAGATTCTTGATCTGTCCATTGCGTGTACACTGTTCAAAGGAACAGGTACACAAGATCCCCTAATAAATAACAAAAGAAATTTCTAGAGTATTAATGAATAAGCACAAAATAATTAAAAACATTACTGTTTTAAGTATGGTTTTGAAATCAATCAATCTGAGAGACAGAAATTCTCCCCCACGAAAACCAATAAAGTCATTTTCAAAGCAATAGAAGCAATGGAATTGAATTTTTTTAAATTAGAAATTGAATTAAAATAAATAGGAAAACCAACAATGCTTGAAATTTGAAAATCACACACACATGCACATGCATGCACACATGCCCATATAACTCTCACAAACATCAAAAAGTTTCTACACATTTTCTATGTATATGTACTCTGAAAGGCATTTTAATATTCAAGAAAAAGATTTTGGTTTCAGACAGTACAGTATTTAGATACAGAAATATTAACACACACACACACACACACACAAAATAAAATAATTCATGTGCAAGGTTTGTTGAAAAACTACAGTAAATTCTTTTGTTGTTAATGTGGAATACTGTGTCTGCATACCTTCGAATATTTCCATTTGAATAAAAATATAGCCAAGGTCAAAGTTTTAAAAAAATATTCATAGACATATAAAACCCTCAGAATAACTGAGCTTGACTTGATTCTACCAGATGATTTAATCTTTCACTTTGGTAGAAATAAGTCAATTACTTTCCTATAGGCTGGCTAAATTTAACAAAATATATGCAAGATTTACAAGAGCAAACAAACAAACCAAAAAACTCTGATGAATGAGGTCAAAGAACTAAATAGGGGCATCTACATGACTTAGTCAGTTAAGCATGTGTCTGGCTCAGGTTATGATCTTATGGTTCATGGGTTCAAGCCCTGAACCAAGTTCTATGCTGACAGCTCAGAGTCTGGAGCCTGCTTCGGATTCTGTGTCTCCCTCTCTCTCTATCTGTCCCCTGCCCCCCAATACGTTCTCTCTCTCTCTCTCTCTCTTTCTCTCTCTCTCTCAAAAATAAGTAAACATTAGGAATAAAAGGCATCTAAATCAGCAAGGAGGAAGTGAAACTTGCACTCTTCACAGACAACATGACACTCTATATGGAAAACCCAAAAGATTCCACCAAAAAACTGCTAGAATGATCTATGAATTCAACAAATTTGCAGGATATAAAATCAACGCACAGAAATCTGTTGCATTTCTATACACCAATAATGAAGCAACAGAAGGAAATATTAAGGAATTGATCCCTTTTACAATTGCATCAACAACCATAAAATACCTAGGAATAAACCTAACCAAGGAGGTAAAAGATCTTTACACTGAAAATTATAGAAGGCTTATGAAATAAATTGAAAAAGACACAAAGAAATGGAAAAAGATTCCATGTTCATGGATTGGAAGAACAAATATTGTTAAAATGTGGATACTACCCAAAGCAATCTACACATTCAATGCAATCCCAATCAAAAGAGCACCAGCATTCTTTACAGAGCTAGAACAAACAATCCTACAATTTGTATGGAACCAGAAAAGACCCCAAGTAGCCAAAGTAATCTTGAAAAAGAAAACCAAATTTGGAGGCATCACAATCCCAGACTTCAAACTATATTTCAAAGCTGTAATCATCAAGACAGTATGGTACTGGCATAAAAACAGACACTTGGATCAATAAAACAGTATAGAGAACCCAGAATTGGACCCACAAACATGTGGTCAACTAATTTTGACAAAGCAGAAAAGAATATCCGATGGAATAAAGGCAGTCTCTTCAGCAAATGGTGTTGGGAAAACTGGACAGTGATATGCAGAAAAGTGAACTTGGACCACGTTCTTACACCATACACAAACATAAACTCAAAATGGATGAAAGACCAAAATGCAAGACAGGAAGCCATCAAAATCCTAGAGGGGAAATCAGGCAAAAACCTTCTTGACCTCGGCTGCAGCAACTTCTTACTCAACACATCTCTAGAGGCAAGGGAAACAAAAGCAAAAATGAACTATTGGGACTTCATCAAGGTAAAATGCTTCTGCTCAGTGAAGGAAAAAAATCAACAAAACTAAAAGGCAACCAATGGAGTGGGACAAGATATTTGCAAATGACATATCAGATAAAGGGTATCAAAAATCTATAAAGGACTTACCAAACTGAACACCCAATAAAACAAATAATCTGGTAAATAAATGGGCAAAAGACACAAATAGACATTTTTCCAAAGAAGACATCCAGATGGCTAATAGACACATGAAAAAATGCTCAAGATCACTCATCATCAGGGAAATACGAATAAAAACCACAATGAGATACCACCTCACACCTGTCAGAATGGTAACATTAACAACTCAGGCAACAACAGATGTTGACGAGGATGTGGAGAAAGAGGATCTGTTTTTCATTGTTGGTGGCAATGCAAGCTAGTGCAGTCACTCTGGAAAACAGTATGGAGGTTCCTCAAAAAACTAAAAATAGAACTATCCTACAACCCAGCAATTGCACTACTAGGTGTATATCCAAGGGATTCAGGTGTGCTGTTTTGAAGGGGCGCATGCACCCCAATGTTTACAGTAGCACTACCAACAATAGCCAAAGTAGGGAAAGAGCCCAAATTTCCATGGACAGATTAATGGATAAAGAAGATGTGGTATATATATATATATATATATATATATATACACACACACACACACACACACAATGGAGTATTACTCGGCAATAAAAAAGAATGATACCTTGCCATTTGCAACTACGTGGATGGAACTAGAGGGTATTATGCTAAGTGAATAAGTCAATCAGAGAAAGACAAATATCATATGACTTCACTCATATGAGAAATTTAAGATACAAAACAAATGAATATAAGGTAAGGGAGGCAAAAATAATATAAAAACAGGGAGGGGGACAAAACAAAAGAGACTTTGGAATACAGAGAAAAACTGAGGCTGAAGGGGCTTTGGGTGGGGTGATGGGCCAAGTGTTAAGGGGCATTAAGGATGACACTTGCTGGGATGAGCACTGGGTATTATACATAGGCGATCAATCACTGGAATCTACTCTGAAATTATTTTTGCACTATATGCTAACCTACTTGGATGTAAATTAAAAATAAATAAATTAAATATTCAAAAAAATAAATAATAAATATTTAAAAAATTAAAGAAAAAGAACTAAATAAATGGAGAGAGATAATCCATGTTCCCAGATAGAAAAACTCAGTATTGTCAAGATGTCAGTCCTCCCCAACCTGCCATATAGATTCAATACAATCCCAATCCAAATATTAACAAGTTATTTTATGGATATTAATAAACTGATTCTAAAGTTTACATCAAGAAACAAAAACTCAGAATAGCCAACATAATATCGAAAGAGAACAAAGTTGGATTACTGACAGTACCCAGCTTCAAGACTTATTATGAAGCTACAGTAACTAAAAGAATAAATAAATAGATCAGTAAAATAGAATAGGGATCCCATAAGTAGATTGATATAAATATAGTCACTTGACCTTTGACAAACTAGCAAAGGCAATACAATGGAGCAAAGAGAGACATTTTAACAAATGGTGCTGGAATAATCGGAAATCCAAATACCAAAAAATTATTCCAAACACAGATCTTACGTTTTTCATAAAAATTAACTGAAAAATGAATCACAAACTTAAATGTAAAATGCAAAACTATAAAGCTTCTAGAAGATAACATAGGAGACTATCTGGTTGACTCATGTATGGTGATGATTTTTTAAACACAACATCAAAGGCATGATCCTTGAATGAAAATAGGACTTAAAATTAAAAAAAAGTCTGCTCTGTGAAAGACAATGTCAAGAGAATTAGCAAACAAATCAAAGACTGAAAGAAAACATTTGCCAAAGGCACATCTGATAGAGTACTGTTATTCAAAATATGCGAAGTACACTTTAAGCTCAGCAATAATGAAGCAAACAACCCAATGAAAAATGGGCCAAAGGTTTTTACAGACTCCCTGGCCAAAGAAGATATGCAGATAGCAAATAAGCATATGAAAAGATGTTTTACATCATGTCTCATCAGGCAAATACAAATGAAAACAAAATAACAATGAAATGCCACAACATAACTATTGTCATGGCCAAAACTTGGGACATGACAACACTAAACGCTAGCAAGGATGTGGAGTAAAAGGAATTCTACCTCATTGTTAGTGAAAATGCAAGCGGGACAGTTACTTTGGAGGATAATTTAGTGGTTTATTATAACTAAATATGCTCTTTCCATACAATCCAGATAAGTAGGCTAGTACAAAGGATTTTTAGGGTAATGAAAATACTTTGTATGATACCAAAATGATGGATACATGTCATTGCATATATGTGCAAACCCACAGAATGTACAACACCAAGAGTTAATCCTAATGTACAATATTCACTTTGGGTAATCATTATGTGTCAGTGTAGGTTCATCAATTGTACCAAATGTATGTCACTGGTGGGAATACTGATGATGAGCAAAGCTATGCACATTGGAGACAGATGGTATATGGGAAATCTCTGTAACTTTCTCTCCATTATTCTGTGAACCTAAGACTACTATAAAAATAGTCTTAATAAAAAAAGCTATTAACTGAAATAAAATATTTACAAGTCACGTGTCTAAAAATCGATGTATATCCTTAGTATAAAGAGAACTCTAAAAAAACTTAACTGTGAAAAGGCAAATAATCCAATTAGAAAATGGGCAAAAGACATGAGCCAACATTTCACTAAAAAGGATATACAGATGACAAATATAGAGCCATCATGAAAATATAAACCATGATATGATACTACTAAATGTCCATTAGAACAGATAATTTTAGAAATTCTGACAGTACCAAATGCTGGTGAGAATTCAAAGTGACTTTATCATTCCTACATTACTGGTGTAAATGCAAAATGATGCAGCCACTCTAGAAATTGATTTGGCAGTTTCTTCTGAGATTAAATATACACATACGGTATGACTCAGCATCTCTCTTCTCTCAATCTACCCTAGAGAAATGAAACTTTATTTTTTTAAATCCTGCACATAAATCCATTCATAATTGCCCCAAGCTTAAATAGTCCAAATACCCTTTAGTGGGTGAATAAACAAACTGTCATAAATCCAGATAGCAGAATACTACTCAGAAAGAAAAAGTGACCATATTATTCATGCACACAACTTAGTTGAATTTCAAGGTCATCATGTTGAGTGAGAGAAACCAATCTTTAAATGGTTAAATGTTGTATGACTCAATTTATGTGATATTTTCAAGAAGACAAATATATAGGGATGGAGAGATTAGTGATTTCCTCGAACTGGGAGTGGCAGAGGGTCTATCTTTAAGAGGTAGCATGAAGACTTTTGGGGGTGCTAAAACTGTTCTACGTCCTGATTATGAGGAGGGGGTATATAAACTTATACATGTAATAAAGTTCACAGGACTGAATTTGTAAGAAAAGGACAGTAAATTTTACTATATTAAAATATATATGCAAAAGATCCTTCTAAGGGATCATAGAAGTCATCTATTTTAAACCTTTCATTCCAAATATGACCAAATTAAGGTCTAATAGTAAAAATTAGCTGCATAAAAAAATTATACAATCATGTAAAACTGAGTTTCCTTTAACATTCTAGAAGAAGTATGAGGCTTCCTGATGCTGGATTAAATTATATTTTTCCTGAACTATATTACTTTAGGCAATAAAAAACAGTGGTCAAATCTCTATTAAATAATTCTTTTAAAATGTTTGTTGTAAATGGTATGTCCTCTGATGATCTTTAAGTCTGAAAATAAAATTATCTTCGGTCATATTTTTCTTCCTCCTTGGCAACTCAACTATCCCCTAAAACATATTATCAGATTTTTCCAGTTTGATCATATTGATGAGCAGCAAAAAAAGATGAGGCTTTCAATGAAGTTCTGATTGATCATAAATGCTGGAACAATCTAGGGAAAGTAGAAGAATGAGACAATTGGAAATACCTCAACATCTCTAGAATTTGCCAAATGCTGAGCCAAAGATTCACGGGGGAAGAAATCATTTGCTTCCTGCTCATGATTTGAGTCATCTTCTGCTCACTCAGCCATTTCGAAGAAGGAATTGCAACAACTAGAGCCACAGTGCAGTTGGAAGTCACAGTTTATCTTTGGGTGGTTAAAAATCAATTGTAGTGAAAAAGAAACAAGGACAAATAGAAAGCACAGGCCTGGTCAAATAGCAACAACAAATACCAATTTTAAAATGTTGTTGTCAAGTAAAGAAAAAAAAAACACAAACTAGACACAGAAAAAGGACTAATAAAAAAGCATAAATAGATGTAGAGAAAACAAAAAGAAGTAAATAATTAAAATATTTATTATAACTCAATACAAAAGACCCTGGCAGACCCCCAGGGAAGAGACAGGACAAAAAGATATTGTGCAGGTTCAGAAGAGCTTGAATTTAGGAAAACATCAGAATTTAAAAGACTGCAAAACTAACCCACTTTATCAAGCTCTTTTAATAGCCTAAAAGTAAAAATCACTCTGCAAGCTAAATTAACCAGTTTAATTATACTACGATTGAGAGCAGCTTGGAGCTCTCATGTGATTGTCCAATAATATTCACACAAAGTGGAAAGTAAAAAAAATAACAATAGGTAGGAAATCTATTTTTCATTTGCAATTTTCAAAGTAGCACTTTATAGTTAACATGTTTCCCCAAAGATTAATCTACCTTCCTAGATAGATTAGCTTAAAGAGTTTAGATTTTTAAAATATCAAAAGTAAGTTAGAATGTAAACTCATGAGCACAGGTATGTTTCTTCTGTTCATTGAAATATCCCACATATCCAAAACAGTGTCTGGCACTTGATAGCTGTTTAAAAAACAGTTGATGGTAATATATATTTGGTGAACAATAGATGTTCTAAGGATACATTGCTGAGTAATGATGAACACTAGATTAAATAATGCTTCTTTTTCTGGTAATGATGCAGCACTGACTTCCGGTAATAAAAATGACCAATAGTAGATGAAATATTTTAAGAATTCTCAAAAGTATTTAGGGGCACTTATAATAGTAAGAAATAGTAAGAAATTACTAAACCAACCTCTAGTTAAAGATAGAAACTTAGAAGAATAAGCAGAACACTGCAACCTCTTTTGCCTTGAAAACATTTGCAACGCATACTAAGATATTAAACTGAATGATGCCAGAGGTACAGAAGTCTGAAAACATCAAGGTAAAGGAATAGGAAACACTTCATTAAACTGGAACTCCAAAGGATTCTCATTTTAGGATGAATTAGAGGGAAACTCGTATTCACTCCTGTGATGGGCCTACAGAGCTTATTAAAGACACTGACTGACACACTAAAGAACTCCATTGAATCCCAAGCAAGGTGAAAGACACAGAGAGGGAGGGAGGGAGGGAGGGAAGAAGGATGAGAAGGAGGAAGAAAATAATAAACTTCTCACTCAGATACACCACAGAGAAACTGCAGGAAAACAATGACAAACAGATGCACATATCAGCCAGAGAATAAGGAAAAAATAATTTACACGGAGTAACAGATGGACACTAACAAACTAACTATAGCAATGGAAAAAATAATACTATATTTTTATTAAATTAGGCTGAATATCAGGATCTCAGGAATTCAAGATGCACTTAATCTTACAAACCAATCAAAGAAAATCATCCCATTAACAAATCAAAGGATAAAAAACATTTAAATAAGTGTAGAGAAAAAAAAAACATTTGGCAAAATATTTCTTGATTTTTTTGGTGGAACATGGATGCTTCTTTTATAACCAGACTTTATATATCTCAAGAAGAATTTTGTTTCTCACAAAGTAATTGAAGTAAAAGCAAATCCTTATATACTGTTTGACATGCACCTGCTTTTTTAAGGTACTTTCAATATATTAGTTAATCCTCTCCCCAAATATGAGAGGAGTTACAGATAATTTTAAGTATTTGCCATGCTTTACAGAGGAAAGTGGTAAAGCTTAGATGTGATATGTACTCATCCTACATAAGAGATCTAGGATTGTATTACCTAACTTGTCATCCTAGTCAATAAATGTGATATATTAGTACTGATTTCTAGAATTATTTTAGAGGCTTAAATAAAATAATATTAGTAAAGCATATACCACATTCTATAACCAACATAATCACTAAAAAAGTAAGCACTAGAGATAGAAGAATTACTGCCCCAATCTATTGTAACCTATTGGCTCCCTGATTCTCAACATTTGTCTTCCAGTTGAAATTAAGGTTAATATACCTAATATAATATATATACATGATACATAATTATAGAAATAGGTATCATTTTATGCTCAAATTGCTGAAAATCATAGGATCATAACAGTTGTGTTTAACTTTTAAAATAAATGTATGCGTATTTTTGTATTCTGCTCATATAATATAGTGCTTCTTTGACATTCCTTGCTTTCTAGGATTAGCACTTTGAGAAAACCACCCCAGGGATATTTTGAAGATGGTGGATAAATAGGGGGACCATGATTTTCCTCATTCCTCAAACACATCTGTATTGAGGTCAGATCACTTGGAACTCCCAAGAAATCAGTCTATGGAGTAACAGAAAAATCGCCACAGGTGGAGGGAGACAGCTTGGTGGGACCAAAGTGCATGTACGTGAACTGGGGGAGATAAAATGGCAGAGGCACAGAGGAGAGGGAACCCCTTCTGTGAGAAGACAAAAGGGAAAGACAAAGAGGCTGTGGAATTGTGGTATTGTTAGTACAAGAGAAAAACCTCTCTGGACCACAGACTAGGTAATGAGAAATAGGAAGAGTGCCAGTTTCCATTTTGCAGCCTCAGAGGCTGAAGATTGGAGTTTTCAAAAGTGCACGCGTCTCTTGGGACTAGAGCCAGCCTTGTGCATGCCCTGTGGGGAGAAGAGCCAGCCCCAGGGCACGGTAGTGATCTCAGAGGTGCCTTGGAAGAGAACACTTTCTTTCCTCGAGTGCTGTGGCAAGAGGGTTTATTGCCCTTCCTCGCCGCCCCCCCCCCAGACAAAAGACACTGCAGGTGCCAACCAAAGGCCCAATATCAGCAGGGCTAAGTGGTGCTAACCCAGAACAGCGTCCAGGCAGTGCAAAGCCCTTTAAGACATCAGGTGCTGAATCCCAACTAAACACTTAAGAGGCGAGGGAGACTGTGGAGCAGGACAAGCCAACTGTCCCTGCTACTCTGTGAGGGCTTCCTGAACAGCATGGTTTGAGACATCCACGGAGTCTGGGAGGAGAGGGAGGAGAGGGAGGAGATATTGGGGTGTCACCATTTTCCTCCCCATCACCAACTGGTGGGGCTTCAGAGAACAGCACAGGCCCCCAGGGACCTACATTCACCAAACCCTCTGAGCCTGGCAACGTTTTATTTACTGGAGAGAGACTGGCAGTGACGAAACCAGATGGCTTCTCCTCCAGACCAGCACAGCCACTGGTCCCAGGCATGAGTAGACAACTGTCTTGTGGTTTTGCCTGTTAGTCTGTCTCTTCTCTCCTCTCCTCTCTCTTTTCTTTTCTTTTCTTTTCTTTTCTTCTTTCTTTTCTTTTCTTTTCATTTTCTTTATATTCTTTCCTTTTTTTCCTTTGGAATCAGTCTTATAGTTTCTGATTTGATTTTTGGTCAATTCTTAACACATAGATAATTTTTCTCTGTTTTGTTTGTTTAATCAGGCAATTTTACTCTATTCTTTTTATACCTTTTCTATATCTCCCTCTGGATTTCTATATCTCCCTCTTTCTTTCTCTGGATTAAGCCTTACAGTTTTTTTTGATTCTCTGTTTGGTGTTTTCCCCACCCCTTTCCTTTTTTTCCAGAGTAATGAACAAATCAAAGCACACCTGGTGGAAGGTCTAAACAATCCACCACAACAAGCAAGGAGGAGCTTTGCAATGGACTGACCAATCAGATAGAGCAGCCAAACTGCAACAGAGAGAACACAACACATTCCAAAAAAACACTTCCTGAAGTTCCAGGCCCTGGACAGTGTATGATCCCTTTTAAATATAGTAGTACCTGCAGGTGCAGGACTCATAACAAGCTATTAAAACACATAAAAGACATAAAACTAGCCAAGATGATGAAACAGAAGAATTCTCCTCAAAAGAAAATCCAGGAAGAAATGACAAGCCAGAGAATTCCTCAAGACAGATGTAAACAATATATCTGAACAAGAACTTAGAATAACATTCAAAACACTAATAGCTGGACTTGAAAAAAAAAACATAGAAAACAGCAGAAAATCTATCACTGCAAAGATCAAAGACTTAAGAAATAGTAACGATGAATTAAGAAATGCTACAAATGAGATGCAAAATAAACTAGATACAGTAACAATAAGATAGAGGAAGCAGAGGAGAGAATAGGTGAAATAGAGGATAAAATTATGGAAAATGATGAAGCTGAAAAAAAGAGGGAAAGAAAATTACTAGACCACAAGGGGAGAATTAAAGAGTTAAGTGATTCGATTAAACTAAATAATATCTGTATCATAGGAGTTCCAGAAGAAGAGTGAGAGAAAGGGGAGAAGGTTTACTTGAACAAATTGTAGCTGAGAATTTCCCTAATCTGGGGAAGGAAACAGGCATCCAAGTCCAAGAGACACAGAGATTTCCTGTCAAAATAAACAAAAACAGGTCAAGATTCTGACATGTCATAGTGAAACTGGCAAAATACAAAGATACAGAGAGAATTCTGAAAGCATCTAGGGAAAAATTGGCCTTAACCTACAAGGGTAGATACATGGGGGTAGTAGCATACCAGTCCACTAAAAGTTGGCAGGCCAGAAGGGAGTGGCAGGAAATATTCAATGTGATGAACAGGAAAAATATGCAACCAAGAATTCTTTATCCAGCAAGACTGTCATTTCAGAACAGAAAGAGAGATAAAGGCTTTCCAAGATAAACAAAATCTAAAGGAGTTCATGACCACTAAACCATCCCTGAAGGACATCCTAAGGGGAACTCTGTGAGTGGAAAGCAGCAAAGACTACAAAGGCCCAGAGACATTACCACAAGCATGAAACCTACAGATAACACAATGACACTAAATCTGTATCTTTCAAAAATCTCTGAATGTAAATGGACTAAATGCCCCAATTAAAAGACATGGGGTATCAAAGTGGATAAAAATAACAAGATCTGTCTATATGCTGTCTACAAGAGTCTCATTTTAGACCTGAGGACACCTGCAGATTGAAAGTGAGGGGTGGAAAGCCACCTATATGCTACTGGATGTCAAAAGAAACCCAGAGTAGCCATACTTATATCAGACGAACTAGATTTTAAAGCAAACAGTCTAACAAGAGTTGAAGAAGGAAATTGTATCATAATTAAGGGGTCTATCTGTCAAGATAACTCTTATCTATCAAGAAGAGGTAACAATTATAAATGTTTATGCTCCCAATGTGAAAGAACCCAAATATATAAATCATTAATCACAAACATAAACAAATGTATAGATAATAATATCATGATTGTAGGGGACTCCACTTACAGCAATGGACAGATCATCTAGGTAGAAAATCAGTGAGGAAACAGTGCTCTGAATGACACATTGGACCAGATGGACTTATCAGATGTATTCATAACTTTCCTCCTAAAGCAGTAGAATACACATTCTTCTAGAGTACACATGGAACATTGTCCAAAATAGATCACATACTGGGTCACAAAACAGCTCTCAATAGTATAAAAGGATTGAGATCATACTATGCATATTTTCAGATTATATCATTATGAAACTTGAAATCAACTACAGGACAAAATTTTGAAAGCCCCCAAATACATGGGGTTAAAGATCATCCTACTAAAAAATGAATGGGTCAACCAGAAAATTGAAGAAGAAATTAATATATATATATATATATATATATATATATATATATATATATATAGAAGCAAATGAAAATGAAAACTTGACAGTCAAAACCCTTTGGGATGCAGCAAATGTAGTCCTAAGAGGAAAATATATCACAATTCAAGAAGCAAGAAAGGTCCAAAATACAAAACCTAACCTTACACCTAAAGGAGCTAGGAAGGCAGCAGCAAGGAAAGCCCAAAGCCAGCCAAGGAAGATAAATAAAGATTACAGTGGAAATAAACAATATCAAATAAGAAAACACAATAGACCAGGTCAATGAATCTAAAAGCTGGTTTTTTGAAAGAATACACAAGATTGATAAACCCCATAGCCAGATACATCTAAAAGAAAGGAGAGAGAACTCAAATAGATAAGATCATGAATAAAAGAGGAGAGACCACAACCAACACCACAGAAATACAGAAAATTACTACAGAATACTATGAAAAATAATATGCCAGAAAACTGGACAATCTAGAAGATATGGAAAAATTCCTAGACACACACACTGCCAAAAACTCAAAAGGGAAGGAATAGACTATTTGAACAGACACATAACCAGCAAAGAAATTGAATTGGTTATCAAAAATCTCCCAAAAAATAAGAGTCCTGGGCTAGAAAGATTCCCAGGGGAATTCTACCAGATTTAAAGCAGAGTTAACACCTATTCTTCTCAAGCTGTTCCAAAAAATATAAATGGAAGGAAAGCTTCCAGACTCATTTTATGAAGCCAGCATTACCTTGATTCCAAAACCAGACAGAGACCCCACTAGAAAGGAGAATTATAGGACAATATCCCTGACAAATATGGATGCAAAAATTCTCAACAAGATACTAGCAAATCAAATTCAATAATATATTAAAAGAATTATTCACTATGACCAAGTAGGATTCATTTCTGTGCTGCAGGGCTGGTTCAATATTCAGAAATCAATCAATATGATACATCACATTAATAGAAGAAAGGATAAGAACCATATGATCCTGCCAAAAGATGCAGAAAAAGGATTTGACAAAATACAGCATCCTTTCTTAATGAAGACCCTCAAGAAAGTCGAGATAGAAGGAACATACTTTAATATCATAAAAGCCATATACGAAAATCCCACAGCTAGTAACGTCCTCAGTGAGGAAAACCGAGAGCTTGCCCCCTGAGATCAGGAACACTACAGGGATCTCACTTTTACCTCTGTTGTTTAACATAGTGTTGGAAGTCATAGCTTCAACATTCAGACAACAAAATAATATGAATGGCATCCAAATTGGCAAAGAAGAAGCCAAGATTTCACCTTTCTCAGATGACATGATACTCTACATGGAAAAGGCAGGGAATCTGTCCCTTTTACAATTGCATCAAAAACCATAAAATACCTAGGAATAAGCCTAACCAAAGAGGTAAAATATCTTTACACTGAAAACTGTAGAAAGCTTATGAAAGAAATTGAAGAAGACATAAAGAAATGGAAAAACGTTCCATGCTCATGGATTGGAAGAACAAATATTGTTAAAATGTTTATGTTACCCAAAGCAATCTACACATTCAATGCAATCCCAATCACAAGAGCAGCATTCTTTACAGAGTTAGAACAAACAATCCTACAATTTGTATGGAACCACAAAAGACCCTGAGGAGCCAAAGTAATCCTGAAAAAGAAAACCAAAGCTGGAGGCATCACAATCCTGGACTTCAGCCTGTACTACAAAGCTGTCATCATCAAGACAGTATGGTACTGGCACAAAATCAGACACATAGGCCAATGGAATAGAATAGAGAATCCAATATGGACCCACGAATATATGGCCAAGTTATCTTTGACAAAGCAGGAAAGAATATCCAATTGAAAAAAGTCTCTCTAGCAAAGAGTGCTGGGAGAAATGGACAGCAATATGCAGAAGAATGAAACTGGACCACTTTCTTACACCATACTAAAAAATAAATTCAAATTGGATGGAAGACCTAAATGCGAGACAGGAAACCATCAAAATACTATGGTAGAAAACAGGCAACAACCTCTTTGATCTCAGCCATAGCAACTTCTTACTTGACAAGTCTCCAAAGGCCAGGGAAATAAAAGCAAAAATGAACTATTGGGACCTCATCAAGATAAAAAAAATCTTCTGCACAGCAAAGGAAACAATCAGCAAAACTAAAATACAACCAACAGAATTGGAGAAAATATTTGCAAATTACATATCAGATAAAGGGTTAGTATCAAAAATCTATAAAGAACTTAGCAAATTCAACACCCCAAAAACCAATAATCCAGTTATGAAATGGGCAGAAGACATGAATAGACACTTTTCCAAAAAGACATCCAGATGGCTAACAGACACATGAAGATGGTCAACACTGCTCATCATCAGGGAAATACAAATCAAACCCTCATTGAGCTGTCATCTCAGTTCAGTCAGGGTGGCTAAAATTTACTACTCAGGGAACAACAGATACTAGCAAGGATGTGGAGAAAGGGAAACCCTCTTGCACTGTTGGTGGGAATGCAAACTGGTGTAGTCATTCTGGAAAACAGTGTGGAGGTTTCTCAAAAAAATTAAAAATAGAATTACCCTATGACCCAGCAATAGCGCTACTGGAATTTATCCAAAGAATATAGGAGTCCTGAATCTAAGGGGCACATGTACCCCAACGTTTATAGCAGCTCTTTCAACAACAGCCAAATTATGGAAAGAGCCCACATGTCCATCAAGTGATGAATGGATTAAGAAGATATGGTGTGTGTGTACACACACACACACACACACACACACACACACACACACACTGGAATACTACTTGGTGATAAAAAAGAATGAAATCTTGCCATTTGCAACAACATGGATGGAACTGGAGAGTATTATGCTAAGAGAAATAAGTCAGTCAGAAAAGACAGATACCACATGATTTCACTCATATGTGGAATTTGAGAAACTTAACAGATAATCATAGAGAAGGGAAGGAAAAATAAGACAAAAACAGAGAGGGAGGCAAAACATGAGACTCTTAAACAGAGAACAAACTGAGGGTTGATGTGGGGATGTGTGGGGAGGAATGGGTAATGGACATTAAGGAGGGCACTTGTTGGAATGAGCACCAGGTGTTATACGTAATGATGAATCACTGGAATCTATTCCTGAAGCCAAGATTACACTGTATGTTAGCTAACCTGAGAATAAATTTAAAAAAGAAAGAAAACACCCCAAAACTTAACTACTGTTGGCCTACTATGGACCAGATCCTTACTGATAACATAAACTGTTAGTTAATGTGCATTTTATATACTATATGAATCATATAGTGTATTTTTACAATAAAGTATGCTAGAGAAAATAACATTATTAAGAACATCATAAGGAAGAGAAATACATTTACAGTACACTACTGTACTATAACTGGACCGGCACAGTTTAACGTGGTGTTCAAGGATAAAATGTAATTTAAAAAGTGTGTTCATCACTAGGTCGTGAGAAAGTGTCAAACATAGTAATAATATCAGTTGAAAACGTGATAACCTAAAAAGGTTATATTTAAATATTATCGATAAGTTAGGTTCCTTAAATCCAGGAAAGTTAAAATAAAATAAATTCCAGTTTGGTATAAATAAAGTACTAGAAGTTAAAAAAAATATGGAAAACCAAGATTGGGGCTTTAAGTGATGTTTTATAACTTTAGCAAGACAGAAAGAAAACAGAAGACTTTTCTGCTTTTTTTTTTTTTTTTTTTTTTTGGCCTCTTAGGCCAACATTTTTATGAACACAATTTAGGAGATTTGAATTTCATCCATAACAGGTAAGTGGTAAGCAGGCTTCCAGAAATCTTTTACATTTTCCAGTCTTATGTTATTCAAAAATGATATATACTGATGTTGTGTCTTCATATAGACTATGATATTAATGGAAGGAAAAAGGTACAGGTACAAAATGTTTTGAATGTGGAAGACTAACCCAAGTTGAAACCATCCTTTAGCTTAAACTAAATGGATTCAAATTCCCTAAGCATTTTCACATTCCCTTAAAAAATGCCTAACTGCACTCTTTAAAGTAATGTTGCACCTGTTAACCTCACACTGAATACCATATGCATAAGCAGGCTCTCTCTTTAGGGTTCTCTTCTAAAATTGGTGATATTCCACCCTAGAGATTGAAAATGCCAGAGGAAAAAAAAAAACAAGAATAAGACATTTTCCTTATTTAAAATCAGATGTGCTTTTCAAAGACAGTTTCTTTCTCATTATGCCTATGGCTATGCAATTAAATAAAATCTGGGGTATCATAAGGGGAAGAAAGCATACACATTACAGACACCAAAAATGTTTTAGGTATTTACTTAATCTCAGAGAATAACAATTGTAGGCCTCAGTAATCTTCCTATAGAAAACTAGAGAAACAATCTTCCAGGCCTTGGCAATAGAATTAAACTCTGAGGATATAAGCAACATGTTTCAATATATAATCGAAAACTTTAGTGACATGCAGAAGGAATCCACTGTACAAAAAGACTGTACTGTTTATGTGAGAATCAGGAAACCAAATCTGACTAAGATAGTTTTACAAGCCTCTATAATCAATGAACCAAGACAATTCTTGCTCTGAAGCACCAGAGAACTTGAAATTATAATGCAATTAATATCAATAATTGATTTTACAACCAATGAGTTAAAGTTTATTATTGTGCATCCCTTGTGAATTGAACCAATTTTTAAGACCTTTAGGGCACAAAGGAAGCTGGAACTACACTATAAGTTGTTTGCAATCTAGAATGAGAAAAAAATTTCACTTAAAAATTAGTCTTTTAAGTTCCAAATTTGGTAGTAAAGACAAGTAGAAAATAAGGTACTATATGATTAAGTTAACCAACTATACAGCAAGTGAATGAAGAAGATAATAGGGGAGAAAGAAAAAATAGGGCAGAGGTTATGAAAAACATAAGCAAAATTTTCCATGATATATTATCTCAGAAACAGGGGTGCCTGGGTGGCTCAGTCTGTTAAGCATCCAAGTCTGGATTTGGCTCAGTTTATAACCTCACAGTTGGTGAGTTCAAGCCCCGTGTCAGGTTCTGTGTTGGCAGTAAGGAGCCTGCTTGGGATTCTGTCTCTCTCTCCCTCTCTCCCTGCACCTCCCTGCTTGCTCACTCACTCTCTCTCTCTCTCTCTCTCTCTCTCTCTCAAAATAAATAAACATTAAAAACAATAAAAATATATAATAAGGGAGAGCACCTCCATGTTTATAGCAGCACTATCAACAATAGCCAAAGTATGGAAAGAGCCCAAATGTCCATCAATGGATGAATGGATAAAGAAAATGTGGTACATATATACAATGGAGTATTACTCGGCAATCAAAAAGAATGAAATCTTGCCATTGGCAACTACATGGATGGAACTGGAGGGTATTATGCTAAGTGAAATTAGTCAGAGAAAGACAAAAATCATATGATTTCAGTCATATGAGGACTTTAAGAGACAAAACAGATGAACATAGGGGTAGGGAAACAAAAATAATATAAAAATAATGTAAAAACAGGGAGGGGACAAAACAAAAGAGACTCATAAATATGGAGAACAAACAGAGGGTTGCTGGAGGGGTTGTAGGAGGGGGATGGGCTAAATGGGTAAGGGGTATTAAGGAATCTACTGAAATCATTGCTTCACTATATATAACTAATTTGGATGTAAATTTTAAAAATTAAAAAATAAAGTTAAAAAATAAAAATAAAACAAATAAACAGTAAATATATATATATATATATATATATATATATATATATATATA
>NW_024412407.1:30814678-30818913 GCF_014898765.1 Herpailurus yagouaroundi
ATATATATATATATATATATATACACACATATATATATATATATATTAAGGGAGACAAAATATAGGGCAGATGCTATGAAAAAAATAAGCAAAATTTTCTGTGATATATTATCACAGAAGCAAAGAAATTTTCTTTCCTTTTAAAGCTAAGCCTTCATCATTACTATTTGATCCCATCCTTTTATACTGCCTCTATTATAACCTGCATCAATTTTTCTATATCATCATTAACATTATCATTATCATTAGTATAATATTATTCTTATTTAATGTCTGAAACTTAATACAATGATGAATGCCCTGGAGATAAATGTAAACTTCCAAAGAACATGAGGGGAACAACTGAGATGTGGATTTGGAAGAAACTGACTATATAAAAATGGAAACATCAATAAAGATGAGAAATAAATAAAGATTATAAATTTTGATGAAATGTTAAATCAGTACTGGTCTTCAGTCAGCTGAGGTCCTGAAGGATACTCAGAGTTGTTCCAAATAAGGAAGAAATGTAGAGTCAAGGTCAGAGGCAGTGTGGAATGAGGTTGCAGTTACCTGACAATAAATAGTTTCAATAAGAATATGAAGACATATTCCTATCCCAAATTAAAACTTTGAGGTCTCTAACTGCTATGTATTTTTGTGGAGTTACAATTTATCAATATGGGATAGATGTCCATGCTCCATTTAATGTTTTATGTTAAATTATAATTAAAAAAATTTTAATACAAACACACAGATGTTTCTTTCACCTCGATACATGTCAATCAAAATGCTTTATTCACTATTATCTTGTGAATAGGTACTATGTACTTTTACCAACAACTTGTGAATATCCTTGATTTTCATCATAATTTGGGAATTTAGACCTTTTATATTAGTAAGCAAATATATTTATTCTTATTTCTGGTCTACTTCTCTACCTTTTCTTGTCTTCTCTGTAGAGCTTTTTATTTTTTCTTCTTCGTGTAATAGAGAGAGAAAAACTTAAAAAGCATTTTTAGGGGTGCCTGGGTGGCTCAGTCGGTTGAGCGTCTGACTTTGGCTCAGGTCATGATCTCACAGCTCTATGAGTTTGAGCCCCGCATCGGGCTCTGTGCTGATGGCTTGGAGCCTGCTTCAGATTCTGTGTCTCCCTCTCTCTCTGCCCCTAACCTACTTGCATTCTGTCTGTCTCTCTCAAAAATAAAATAAAAATATTTAAAAAAATAAAAAGCATTTTTATAGTTACCTAAGAATTTCGTAAGACATATTAAAATTCACATTTTTTTCTAATTTTCAAAACCTAGAATCTCTTTTGGTGACCACTGAGGAAATTGACACGAATTCTTTTTTATCCCTTGTAAATAACAATGGACTTGGGATTAATTGTGGCAATAGTTACATAGCATTAACCAAATGTCCTAACTTGCTAGGTGAATGTGTTTTTAAAACTATTTCTCAATTATCCTCCCTCTTCCAACACTGTGTATGGGAGTGTATTGTTTGTGGTTCACTCTAATATTTATTCCATGAATTACAGGATATCTATATGAAATCATGAAAGATAAAATGAAAGGAAAGAATATCAGTTAAAGAGCTCAGAATCTGATCTGCAGATATTTAAGAAACATGAAGTTCTATTGGAAATAAAAGTTATTTTTAAAAATATGTTCGGGGCGCCTGGGTAGCTCAGTCAGTTAAGCGTCCGACTTCAGCTCAGGTCATGATCTCGCAGTCCGTGATTTCGAGCGCTGAGTAGGGCTCTGTGCTCACAGCTCAGAGCCTGGAGCCTGTTTCAGATTCTGTGTCTCCCTCTCTCTCTGACCCTCCCCCGTTCATGCTCTGTCTCTCTCTGTCTCAAAAATAAATAAACGTTAAAAAAAATTTAAAAATATGTCATAAGATCTTTTTTTTTTCCTTTCTTTACAATATATTTTGGTTGATTTTTGCCACCCAGCAACAGAACCTCTCAACCTTTCTCCCACTTTTGGGGCAATTCCCATCTAATGAGGCAGAGATCATATTCCATCACAGAAGCTAAAATTACATCCTTTGAAACTAAAGTATAGTTCTAAAATCTATCAATTATACAAAGTTGCTCTAGATTTTTATGTGAAGCAATAAGGATCGTAAAAAAAAATCATCCCATTGAGGGTCAGAGATATTGAAGAAGTAGCATTTATTTTCAGAGAAAACAAAGAGCGGTTGCAGATGTAACAGCAGTGTTCAATGAACGCTGCATTCAGTAGTGTCGGTTACATTTCAGAAGTGAAACTATAGGGACTGTTCTTTGTAATAACAGTGCTAATGCGTTTCTTGGACAGTATGTTCAGTGCCTTTCAAAGCACAAGCTAAAACAATTAATGAACAAAGAAAAGTTAATCAACCTAACTAAAGAAAGAGTATACATATAGGAAATTATAATTATAATATAAAATTACAAGATAATATAAAATAGAAGAAATTATTATAGACTATAAAATATATAGAAATGATTTCAAGAATAAAACATATTGTTTCAATTTTCCCAATAATATAAATGAGTTAGTTTATAACATTAAAAGATAGAGACCATCTGATTGGTTAAACTAAACAAAACAAATAACAAACAAGAAAATCTAGGTATAAATGTTTAAAATAGACTGGAAACAAGTATGTGAAATGTTGTCTTTTCCTTTGAAATTAATTTTATTAAGAAGGTATATGTATTATTTTTTATTCATTTTATCTCACCCTCTCATAAGCATTCATTTTTTTTTGCAAGAAATAGGGGATAACTTCTATTACACAACCACCTAGCAATATTATCATCTCACCATCAATATAATGAACCAGTTTGTATCCTGTAACATGAACATATGACAAGACACATGCAATGGAGATTTTGATATAGAACTCAAAAAGGATACAGACCTTTCATGATAATGAAAGTGTATTGCTGTGCCTGTCAGGTGAAAGACAATGGCTTTTTTACCTTTCCTGTTTTTTTTGATATATAGAGGAAAAGCTCTTGACAGCTCAAGAACTGTATATAGGTGTCAGAGGTGTTCGTTGTTATTTTTTCATTTTTTTGTTTCCTCTAGTTACATGGCCGTATCTGGCACAGCAACCAAAAAATTGAATTCAACCAACTAATTTAACTTGCAATAAGCCATTGTAAGTTTTTCAGATCCATCTGGACTTAGACTGAACAAACATATTCTTTTTTTTTTTTATTTTAATGCAACATACACATTATTTCAGGTTCTAAGACTCTGTAATAATTATCTCATTTAATCTTTACAATAGTTTTAGCAGTTAGATAGCATTTTTATTTGCATTTACAGATAAGGAAATGAAGTCATAAACAATGGAAAAAATCTGTTTTAGAAAATGCACATAGTATATAGCAGACTTGTGATTTGATCTAGAGTATCTGTCTACAGCAACTATACTCTTAACACCACATGATGCTTCTGTCAGGAATATGTGCTAAAAATTTGTGTAAACCTGAATAATTTCATTAATCTCCTTAATTTCCTCATAAAGAATCTCTTGGGGCGCCTGGGTGGCGCAGTCGGTTAAGCGTCCGACTTCAGCCAGGTCACGATCTCGCGCTCCGTGAGTTCGAGCCCCGCGTCAGGCTCTGGGCTGATGGCTCAGAGCCTGGAGCCTGTTTCCGATTCTGTGTCTCCCTCTCTCTCTGCCCCTCCCCCGTTTATGCTCTGTCTCTCTCTGTCCCAAAAATAAATAAACGTTGAAAAAAAAAATTAAAAAAAAAAAAAAAGAATCTCTCGGATCTCAAGTTGACATTTCTTATTATAATATCTTATATTCCATTACTTAATAGAAATTAATGTAATACTTGCAGTTTCTAACTTTATCTCTTCCCACTATTTACACAGGAGCTGGTTAATAAGACATCAGGTCTTTTCAGGTTCCTTACGTCATCTAAATATCCAATAGTTTTCCTTTCCAATATAGTGCCCTAATGTTTTCAAAACTATGCTCTAATTGTCATATACAAATGACTTTTATTTCTGAACAAAAATTGTCATATTTGGAAAAACATAAAACCAAATTCTCAGTTTTATTTTATCTGACCCTGTAAAAGATAACAAAATATTTTCTCCCAAATCTTTGAACATATATTGAGACAAGGATTTTGAACTTTTATTTATGTCTGCTATGTAACTAGAAGTCACAACCCTATCCCACAGTATTCTCTTTCTTTTTTCCTATCATAGTGTTTAGTGCCAGTAGCTACTGGGTACTTT
>NW_024412407.1:30873913-30935930 GCF_014898765.1 Herpailurus yagouaroundi
CGCGGTGACCCCAGCATCCTCCTATGCTGCCATCTTCCCTCTCCATCCTCAGCGGGAGACTTTTAGTATCCTACAGGTTAAATCTACCTTCTGTTGACTTCCATTCGAATGCACAATTTAATTTTAATTTTACCATGTATTATATTCTTTAAGTGACAGCATTGTTTGATGGCATTTTACTAATGATTGAACTCAATTACAGAAACATGTGGTTGATTCTTTCCCACAAAGCACTACTGTAGTAAGCAGCTAGAAAATAAATGGATGGATTTAAAAATAATCATGTCACATCTGTATTTTAAAAGATATTAACCATAAAATTTGTTCTTACACTAGAGTGCCACTGTTAATTTAATATTTTTGTATATTCTCAAGAGAATTAATCAAAGTTGGATATTGAAGAAGAGCAGAATATGCCAATCCCAAATATGCCACTTTATCATATTGATTATTTTGAGCTGTAGGCAGTTGAAGAGCAATAGATGAAAGGAGAAGCTGTGATCTCCCCTCATCTGCCTATAAATAGATTCTCCAAAAGTAATTTGATGGTTATAAATCCGCCCCCCTCCACCCCGCCGAGTTATCCAGGAAAGACTGACTCTCATCACAGGAGCAGAGATGAGAGGTGGACACCACATCCAGACAAACTTTGTCATAAACTATCATACCTCCAATCTATTCTTCCTCGGGCCTATTCATCTTTCCTAAAAATTATTACTCTCCCCCAAAAGGTCTTCCACCCCTTTTCCTATTAATACCTATAGTGGTATTTAAATCTGAATTTTAAGCTACCTCAGAGAGTTTCTCATTTTTTCCCTGAGTATCTGTCATGTATACATGAGGTATACATGTTAGTAGACTTCCCTTTGTTTTTCTCTTGTTAATCTGTCTTTTATTATAGGAGTCTCAGCTAAGAATTCAGAAGGGTAGAGGAAAATTTTTCTTCCCTTACAATATCATCAGTTTTATTACATTTGTTGATATTAACAAAAACATAAATAAATTTGTAACAAAGCCCAGTACTAAAACAAGTGTGGTTTTTATTTTTGTTTGCTTTTTTGATCATTTTAATCACTTAGGTACAAAACTAGATAGACTTTAACTGTCATGGGAAAATAGAATTTAAAAAGCAAAGAAAAACAAAAAACTACTTTCTTTCATGTAGGCATTGCATATTATCTGCTCAACCTCTCCTACTCAGGGCAGAGAGGACCTTTCTCTAAGATCGGGAAATATAAGAATAGGAAGGGATCAGCTGGGAAGAGAGAGTAGAGATGACATTAGACATCCAAAATGAACTTTTTATATATCTAGAACTCAGAAGTATAGTTTGTCTAGTGTCATCAAATAGAGTTTGAGTGATCCAGTTACCCATGAGTATGAGAGAATAAGACCAAAGCCTGGGGGCACCATGTTCAACAGATAGGTACCTGTAAAAGCCTCAGTACAGGGGAAGAGAGTTACTTTCTAGGAATCAGAACAAGGTCAATGATCTCAAATGCTAAAGAGACGAAGTAATATATTTGCTACAAATTACCACTGACTTTAACCACGACAAGTTTATTAGTGGCTGGCAAGAAAGAGATAGTGGCAAAAGCTACTTTACAGTAAATAGAGAAAAGAAAGAGAGTTAAAAAAAAGTATGTAGAACATGAGTACATCACTAGGAACTATATTTTAGCCATGAGGAAGAAAGGAAGAATTTCACTAGTTAGAAATACAGAGTTGAGAGGACATTATAACGTTAAATAGAAGAAACACTAAATAGAAGAAATGTCAAGAAGAAATTTGACATTGTTAATATATGGATGGGAAAGAACCTTAACAGTTAAAGAGTAATGGATGGAAATATGGGACAGGAGTAAGATAATGGAGCCACGTAATGGTGAATAAGATGATAATCCCAAGAAAATGGCACAAGTGTTATCTTTTATAACTATGAAAGGTAATCTGTCTGTGAAAATTCAAAAGAATGGTGGATGTTGATGGTTTGCAGTGAGATGCTCTATCTGCTGATCTTTATTATTTTCTTATTTTTTGTTTTTCTTTGAAGTAGGAGATGCACACTGCTGTGAGATGTTGAAAGATATGGAACAGGGGACTGAGGAAACTAGTAAAGTAATAGAAATAGCTGCTGGGGTTATGTGAGAAGTGCTGAACTGGGGACTTGAGAGAGTTTTCTACAGCATCCAGGGAGTGACTGGATTTCAGCTTCAGAGGAGAGGTAAAAGCTCTTTCTCAGAACAGGCATGCCACATATCTCCAAGAAAATCGATGCAAATTTGATTGGTTTCACCTTTTTCATTTTTTGAAACTCAATTTCACATTTTTCCCCTATTTATTTAGTATTTGGTCTGGGAAAAAAAATGATTCCTTGCTACTCATGCATTTCAAGAACAATGGATGAAGCAACACATGAAGATAGCAGGAACTAAAACAAATCAAGGGAGAGTATTCTTAGGCTATTTAAGGTCTAGCTGAAGCCAACATGGAGGTTTATACAAGTGGGGCCTTAACTTATAAAGATCACTCCAAAATAAATTGAGTAGGTACAATAATTCACTGAAAATTGTTCCTGAGTTATTGCATGCTCCTGCTGACCACAAAGAAAAACAAAAAAACCCAAAACCTCAAGTCAGCAACTCGTGGTTAACGTCCCCTTGCTTTATGTTCCTCTAACTTTTTTTTTTCTGGATGGCACTCAGAGTGACATTAAGCTTTTGTGATTTTTTTCCAGATGATTCATGTCTTCTGTTTATTAAACAATTTGTTGTTTTTGATATTATTGTTGAAGTAGGAATAATTTAAAAGATGCTTGAGAAAGGGCATGTGTGTGTTATTGATGAGGACAACAACACAATCTAACTGAACAGTTACTATAATTTTTATGTATGTAACACCTTTCCTCAAGTGTTTTGATTATCACCTCTCTTAAGGTCCTCTCCGTTACTGTTTTTACTTCACATTGCATAATCGGGCTTTGTTTTTTGATGATACTTTTGAGGAGAAACATTATATGAAATCTATTAGCCAAGAGAATGCTTTAAAATGGTTGGAACTATATACTAAAAATTCACAATGACTGTCTTTGATGAGCGCCGACATAATGATAGAGATTCTACTAATAAAGTATTTCATAATTAAGGAAGTTATAATTTGCTAACAGGGCTCACAACAGCTGCCTGTGGAATAAGACAATATGCTTTTCCTCTCCCTACTGGGCCTAATTCCCCAGTAACCTTATTGAAAATGTGCATGGGCTACAAAACTAAAGATTAACTGTCCAGGGACCTGCTTCCTGGAGCTTATTTGAAGATTAAATCAAATGGCAGGCAATATATATTTGGTAATACGGCTTTGTTGCAGCCTTTTCCAATGTAGTGGTAAGTGTAATAGAAGGAGATGACACTTTATAGCTGTTTAAAAAAAAAACTAAAAGATTTTTCTAAATGTGAAATAGTTTTGTTCTCGTGCTGACATTGAAATGAATAATTTATTTCTTCATAACCAAAAGCATCTTCTGCTTTTTGAGCACATAATACTCTCTAATTACAAATCATACATAATTACAATTGTTCAGCCTTTTAAAAGGTGATTATTATCCATTATCTATTTATTTCATAACAAATGCTACTAAAGGTGTGAAAGATGAGTTTAAAATGCCAACTGAGATATTGCAACATTTTAATTAATGGAAGGCAGTTCAAATATATATTTAAAAACATAGCTTTTAGACTACGCATTAGTAAATGGATTTCTACTTAACAAATCAGAGAAAGATGGATGAAGATGTTCTGCTTTTAAAAATACTATATTTAGCATGCCTATGCAGAGACACTTGAAGTGTGATTTGTCCTCATAGCAGACATCTGAAGAACAAGTGACATTCTTACAAAAATCCATATTGGTGATGTATTTAATTACAGAGCTGATTGAAATTGACAGCTTTAGTGACCTGCGTTTGCACTTGTGGTGATTGATGTATGCTTCAACTCTGGTTACTTTTAAACCAATTCACATATTGCTCAATACTATAATATCATCCTGTCAAATTGCAAACTCCATTTTTACAAGTGTGGGGACTGAAGAAAGTGCATGTTTAATTAAAGTGAGATAGAGATGAATTGTTTAAAAACACCTATACAGCTGTTAAACTGAGACCACTATTATTTGAAAGCAGACTGAAAGAAAATTCAATATACTTACCCAGGCATTTATGTTCCTAGAGTCATCTTTACTCTTAGAAAATATATTCCTGGCTGCTATTGGTGATCGACAAAGAGGTCTCACAAACTTAGGCTGCTATCTCAAAGGCTTTGCCTTCTTAAATACGATGTCAGCCTTTATAAATAGTAAGTAAAATAGGAATGAATGAATGAATGAATGAATGAATGAATGAGTCTTAGAGCAAGGAGGGACCTTAATGATCTTGTAATTCAAATGGTGTCTGTTTTTCCTGCTGCTGTTTCTTTGTAACTCAGGCTAGATAGCTGCTACCCAGGGAAGTGATTTGTTTGCAGAGGAGCACAATTTTCTTTCAGTGTGTAAAACTGAAAGTAGAATGCTCATCTTTTCATTCCTACTTCAGTGTGCTTTTATAATACACAGAATTCCCTCCTGCAGACATCTTTTACTGCTTGATCACTATTTGGGTGCAAACAAATTAAGATTACAACCTTTATCATCAAATGATCTACTTAGTTTGAGCACTTTCAACTACATCTTTAGTGATAACAAAAAACATTGATCAAATCTTGCTATATACCACACTCTGAACTATATTTAATATAAATCATTTCTAACAACATATATGCAAGATATGTGATATTATTGCCAATTTATTCACCTGTAGTGAGACTGAAATGTAGCAAATTTTTCAGATGACCTTGGGCACTAAGTAGATGAAATTTAGAACCAGACATGTAGAGTTCAAAGCCCACAGTCTTTTCACTCTTTGCCAAACAGCACTGCTTTAAGATTTTATGTACACACACACACACACACACACACACACACACACACACACAAAGTTTATATATTTAAAATAAACTTCTTGACTATCACAGTAATAAGGAACTGATCTCTGAAGGGAGTTTGTCGTATGTCCACTTGTTAAGAATCAACATCTAGGGGCGCCTGGGTGGCGCAGTCGGTTAAGCGTCCGACTTCAGCCAAGTCACGATCTCGCGGTCCGTGAGTTCGAGCCCCGTGTCGGGCTCTGGGCTGATGGCTCAGAGCCTGGAGCCTGTTTCTGATTCTGTGTCTCCCTCTCTCTCTGCCCCTCGCCCGTTCATGCTCTGTCTCTCTCTGTCCCAAAAATAAATAAACGTTGAAAAAAAAAAAAAAGAATCAACATCTAGAAAATTTGGATTGTTTATACATACGTGTTCCTAAAAAAAAAAAGATAGCTGGGTAGAATGATCTTCCAGCCTGCTCCCCAGATATAGACATTTATGCCAGAGTTAAATTTATCATTTCAGTGACAGTTTTTGACACTGTAATGTTCACTGGCAAATTTTAAAATATACTAATAAAATGGCTTAAGTCATCAACTCAACTACCCAAGGAAATACAGTTCCATCCCTAATATTTGTCAGATTCCTTAAGATATGATGAATTACAGAGGGGCAAGTATAAAAACCTCTCTTGTTCCTACCACCTCAGAATTTCTGTTCCCTATTTAATTCTTCATATAGCAACTCATTTTCTTTTTTTTTTTATATGAAATTTATTGTCAAATTGGTTTCAATACAACACCCAGTGCTCATCCCAACAGGTGCCCTCCTCAATACCCATCATCCACCCTCCCCTTCCTCCCACCCCCCCATCAACCCTCAGTTTGTTCTCAGTTTTTAAGAGTCTCTTATGTTTTGGCTCTCTCCCTCTCTAACTTTTTTTTTTTCCTTCCCCTCCCCCATGGTCTTCTGTTAAGTATCTCAGGATCCACATAAGAGTGAAAACATATGGTATCTGTCTTTCTCTGTATGATTTGTTTCACTTAGCATCACACTCTCCAGTTCCATCCACATTGCTACCAAAGGCCATATTTCATTCTTTCTCATTGCCAAATAGTATTCCATTGTGTATATAAACCACAATTTCTTTATCCATTCATCAGTTGATGGACATTTAGGCTCTTTCCATAGTTTGGCTATTGTTGAAAGTGCTGCTATAAACATTGGGGTAAAAGCGCCACCCTATGCATTAGCACTCCTGTATCCCTTGGGTAAATTCCTAGCAGTGCTATTCCTGGGTCATAGGGTAGATCTATTTTAATTTTTTGAGGAACCTCCACACTGTTTTCCAGAGTGGCTGCACCAGTTTACATTCCCACCAACAGTGCAAGAGGGTTCCCATTTCTTCACATCCTCTCCAGCATCTATAGTCTCCTGATTTGTTCATTTTAGCCACTCTGACTGGCGTGAGGTGATATCTGAGTGTGGTTTTGATTTGTATTTCCCTGATGAGGAGTGACATTGAGCATCTTTTCATGTGCCTGTTGGCCATCTGGATGTCTTTTTTGCAGAAGTGTCTATTCATGTTTTCTGCCCATTTCTTCACTGGGTTATTTGTTTTTTGGGTGTGGAGTTTGGTGAGCTCTTTATAGATTTTGGATACTTGCCCTTTGTCTGATATATCATTTGCAGATATCTTTTCCCGTTCCATCAGTTGCCTTTTAGTTTTGTTGTTTGTTTCCTTTGCAGTGCAGAAGGTTTTTATCTTCATGAGGTCCCAATAGTTCATTTTTGCTTTTTTTTAAATTTTTATTAATTTTTTTTTACATTTATTTATTTTTGAGAGACAGAGTGAGACAAAGTGAGAGCAGGGGAGGGGCAGAGAGAGAGGGAGACACAGGATCAGAAGCAGGCTCCAGGCTCTGAGCTGTCAGCACAGAGCCCGAAGCAGGGCTCAAACCCACAGACCGTGAGATCATGACCTGAGCCGAAGTCGGATGCTCAACCGACTGAGCAACCCAGGCGCCCCTCATTTTTGCTTTTAATTCCCTTACCTTTGGAGATGTGTCAAGTAAGAAATTGCTGTGGCTGAGGTCAGAGAGGTTTTTTCCTGCTTTCTCCTCTAGGGTTTTGATGGTTTCCTGTCTCACATTCAGGTTCTTTAACCATTTTGAGTTGATTTTTGTGAATGGCGTAAGAAACTGGTCTAGTTTCATTCTTCTGCATGTTGCTGTCCAGTTCTCCCAGCACCATTTGTTAAAGAGAATTTTTCCATTGGATGTTCTTTCCTGCTTTGCCAAAGATGAATTGCCCATATTTTTTGGGTCCAATTCTGGAGTCTCTATTTTATTGCATTGGTCTATGTGTCTGTTTTTGTGCCAATACCATGCTGTCTTGATGATTACAGCTTTGTAGTAGAGGCTAAAGTCTGGGATTGTGATGCCTCCTGCTCTGGTCTTCTTCTTCAAAATTCCTTTGGCTATTCGGGGCCTTTTGTGGTTCCATACAGAATTTAGGATTGCTTGTTCTATCTTTGAGAAGAATGCTGGTGCAATTTTGATTGGGATTGCATTGAATGTATAGGTTGCTTTGGGTAGTATTGACATTTTAACAATATTTGTTCTTCCAACCCATGAGCACGGAATGTTTTTCCATTTCTTTGTATCTTCTTCAATTTTCTTCATAAGCTTTCTATAGTTTTCAGCATACAGATCTTTTACATCTTTGGTTAGGTTGATTCCTAGGTATTTTATGCTTCTTGGTGCAATTGTGAATGGGATCAGTTTCTTTATTTGTCTTTCTGTTGCTTCATTATTAGTGTATAAGAATGCAACTGATTTCTGTACATTTTTTTGTATCCTGAGAGTTTGCTGAATTCATGTATCAGTTCTAGCAGACTTGGTGGAGTCTATCGGGTTTTCCATGTATAATATCATGTCATGTGAAAAAAGTAAAGAATGAATGGGTCAACCAGGTAATTAGCGAAGAAATTAAAAAATATATGGAAACAAATGAAAAAGAAAATACAACAATCCAATCACTATGGGATGCAGTGAAGGCAGTCCTGAGAGAAAAATACATTGCAATCCAGAAACAAGAAAAATCCCAAATACAAAATCTAACAGCATACCTAAAGGAAACAGAAGCAGAACAGCAAAGACACCCCAAAGCCAGCAGAAGAAGCAAAGTAATAAAGATCAGAACAGAAATAAACATTATAGAATCTAAAAAAAAAACTGTAGAGAAGATCAATGAAACCAAGAGTTGTTTTTTTGAAAAAATAAACAAAACTGATAAACCTCTAGCCAGGCTTCTCAAAAAGAAAAGGGAGATGACCCAAATAGATAAAATCATGAATGAAAATGGAATTTTTACAACCAGTCCCTCAGAAATACAAGCAATTATCAGGGAATACTATAAAAAATTATATGCCAACAAACTGGACAACCTGGAAGAAAGGGACAAATTCCCAAACCCCCACACACTTCCAAAACTCAAACAGGAAGAAGTAGAAAATTTGAAGAGACCCATAACCAGTGAAGACATTGAATCAGTTATCAAAAATCTCCCAACAAATAAGAGTCCAGGACCAGATAGATGGCTTCCCTGGGGAATTGTACCAGACATTTAAAGCAGAGATAATACCTATCCTTCTCAAGCTCTTCCAAAAAATAGAAAGGGAGGGAAAACTTCCAGACTCACTCTATGAAGCTAGCAACTCATTTTCAACAACAGTATTCCAGTTTATTCTACTTATAGACCTGTTTTTTTTCATTAGCTAACATATTATGGAACGATATCACTGCATGACATGGAAAATGGCAGAAAGAGATAAGTAAAAATTAAATATTCGGTGTTGTGTATATCTTAACCATCTCTATACCAGATTTGACCATGTTTCTACTTTGACTCTATTTGTCACCTTATTTTGATGGTCTACTCCCTATTTCTGTTAAGAACTCTTTTTATATTCCCCTCTTCTCTATTGAATCTATTATTTTTTCTCTAAAATATAATGCCATAAAAATTAAGAATGGAGACAATTTATATAAAGCAAACATTCTTTTTTTTCTTCCAGTTCTCTCCAATTAATTGAGTACTTGTAATAAAGTAATTCAAAGATAAATCATATTTAAAATGATAAACTGGACAAAAATGTCCATTTCATATTTTTCCCTCAAATTTCCCCACTAGTCTCAGAAAATATTTAAGTGATGTATATGTAAATCCAAAGGACAGAAAAAAAAACTGGTAAAAGTGTCAGAAGTTGACAAATACCAGCAATTTTTTAGAAGATTAAAAAAAAAAGTTGAAACAATCGAAACTAAAGAACATACAAGTGATAGACACCAACATGAGCGTTAAAGATTTAATTCATGGGTTTCTAAAGGTGTTTAAGAATTGAGGGCACCAGGTTCTGTGGAAATGGATAGATAGGTAAAGGAGGGTCTCATTTATAGAATAAAACATTTTAAGCAGGAAAGGACTTAACTACAGTTTCTTACACAGTTATTGGAAGGACTAGTGAAACACATTCTAGACATGGTCCTCCAGGAAGATTGTCAGAGTAATAAAGGACATAAACTCCAAGGGCATTGTCTGAGAAGTGGCTGTGAAGTTATGAGTTCAAGAACATACCCATAATACTTATTGCAATCTTGCCACAACTATTCCTTTGCATCTAGCAAGCTGGAGAACAGGCAATGGGATGTGGCTGCACAGAATTCCCCTTTTCCATAAATCTGCATATCAAAAGAAACTGCCTGAAGTATCACAAGAATGGCCACTGCCTCACTTCTACCTTCCAAACCACACACCTTTGATTTGTGTATCTTGATTCATATAAAGAACCTAAAAGGAGGGTGTGATGAAATTAAGCAGTCAATCCACATTGTCTCCTTCAGTAGGGATGAGGCACAGAATGAAAGACAGATTGCAAACATGGTAGATTTTAGAGGACCATTAAAATCATAAATTTGCCCTCCTCACTGTGTGCACCCAGGTGATTACCCTTGTATACTCAAACAAGAGAAGTTACATTTGTTTTTCTGGAGTGATTGAAGGAGATTTGAGGTCAAAGGGCACCATGAATAGCAGCAGTCAGACCCTGTACTGAAAACAGAGGAATCCAGTATAATGAATGGTGAGACTCCCCATCTCCTCTTACCCCCAAAAATAAAGGAAAAATATAAGCCATGCATAAGATTAAAAAGGATAAGGATCTGGGTTGCATCAGATTTTTTAAATTAACTCTGCAGGATAGATGACAATGGTCCATTGACAGAAAAAAAAATTTTTTTCAACATAAATTTCTATAAATGATCACACATATGTGAGGTTGACATAAAGATATTTTCAGACATGATGAATTTTAAAAGAGTATACCTCTCAGATACTTTTTTCAGCAAACTACTGAAGAATAAGCTCCAACAAAATAAAGGCACAATCCAAGGAATAAGAAGTTATGGAATTCAGAAAAGAGGAGGGATATGAATAGAATGTTCAAAAAGCACCCTCAGAACTTTCCAAGAATTCTAGCTAGCCTGGAGAGCAATGAGATCAGATTAGAACAGAAGGATTGGACACCCCTGGTCTGAAAGAAAGAAAAAGAGAGAAAGAGAAAAAGAAAGAAAGAAAGAAAGAAAGAAAGAAAGAAAGAAAGAAAGAGAAAGAGGGAAGAAAGAAAGAAAGAAAGAAAGAAAGAAAGAAAGAAAGAAAGAAGAAAAGAAAGAAAGGGAAGGAAGGAAGATAGAAAGAAGAGACAAGAAGGGAGGGAAGGAGAGAGAAGAGAAGGAAGGGAGGGTGAGGGAGGGGGAGGTGGGAGGGAGAAAGGAGGGAAGAAAGAAGAGAGGAAATAAAAGGAAAGTGATAAATTATCTGATGTGATGGAGAATATTAAGATTCATTCTGCTGTTCTATCACAATATTAGGATAAATTAGTCAGAGGTATATAGGAAATCATGGAAAAATATGAATAGATTTTTAATTTCAGGGAAAATTAAATTAAATTTTAATTTCAGGGAAAAGTAAATGTGATATATATACATATTGTATTACATATACATATAATTATGGCTGACTAATATTTATATGTATGGATATTATGTATATATAGAATTATGGCTGACAAATATTAATTTTTTAATTGTATACAGTATAAATATTGATTGAACAAAACTAGTGATTTTGTTTTAAATTGAGAAGATTTTGGGAAGAGAACTATGCACATACTCACAGATATAAAATTATTAATGTTAGTTTAAAATATTGGAAATTAAAATTTATAAAAAAAGATTGCTGTGTTATTTAGATATATGAAACAATGCAAACAGTAATGACTAAATTAAAAGGTATTACCTCCTGGGAGTAGGCTTTGGTAAGGAAATGTGGTGAAGGGAGTAGTGTTTTGTTACAACTTTTTAAAGTAGTTGAATTTAGAAAATAAAATAAAATAGGGGTGCCTGGATGGCTCAGTCAGTTAAGCTTCAACTCTTGATTTTGGCTCAGGTAAGATCTCATGGTTCATGAGTTTGAGCCCCTTGTCAGGCTCTGCACAGACAGCATAGAGTCTGCTTGGAATTTTCTCTCTCCCTTTCCCTTTGTCCCTGTCCCCCATCTCTCTCTCAAAATAAATAAGAAACTTTAAAAAATTTCATATTAAAATAAAGAAATAAACCAAGAAAGAAAGGAAAGGAAAGGAAAGGAAAGGAAAGGAAAGGAAGGAAGGAAGGAAGGAAGGAAGGAAGGAAGGAAGGAAGGAAGGAAGGAGTTGAATTTTAAAACATACAAGCATTACTTAGGTTACATTTTAATTATGTAATACAAATTCATGAAAGAACACCTGACCAATAAAGAAATGATTAAAGGAGGTAATGAAACATATATAAACACTTAGTGATAATCACTAAAAACAAGCTGGCAAATTTTTTAAAACTTTTTGTATACAGATATATGACATCTATACATATATTTCTACATTTTGTTTATAAGATGTCCACTTATTTAAAAAATAAGTTTCAAAAATGTATTTTAGGTATTCCAAAGTATTATATGAAAATATTACATAGACTTCCTTTGTATATTTAGGCTATTTCCACTTTTAATCGTTATAAGGGAGAAATCATAATTTATTAAAATGATATTTTCAAAATAATATGTAATTAAATTTTCTTCATAACAGCTTTTTTTGAAAGAGAGACAGAGAGTGTGAGAGGGGGAGGGGCAGAGGAAGAGGGAGAGAGTGAGAGTCTTAAGCAGGCTCCACACTCAGCCCAGCCCAGCACTCAGCAGGGCTGATCTCACCTTTGTGAAATCATGACCTGAGCTGAAATCAAGAGTCAGACACTTAACCAACTGAGCCACTCATGCTCCCCAGATAGCTGATTTATTTTTTAGCACTAAATAATATTCCATTGTCTAGATTTACCACAGTTTATTTATCCCTTCATCCACTGTATGATGTCTTGGTTACTTCCAAGTTTTGACAATTATGAATAAAGCTACCATAAACAGCTTGTCTGTAGGTTTCTGTGCAGACAAAAGTTTTCAAATCTCTTGGGTATATAGCAAAGAGCCTGATTGTTGAGGTATACACTGAATTAATGTTTAGTGTTATAAGAAACCATCAAACTGTCCTCCAAAGTGGCAGTGTCATTTTGCATTCCCATCAGGAATGAATGCAAGTTCCTGATGCTACACATGCTCATCAACATTTGGTGTTGTCAGTGTTCTGAATTTTAACCATTCAAATAATATTGATATCTAATTGTTTAAATTTGCTTTTCCCCTATGATATATGATGTGTAGCATCCTTTCATATGCTTATTTTCCCTCTCTCTATCTTCTTTGGTGAGGTGTCTGTTAAGTTCTTTGGTCCATTTTTTTTTTCCATCGGGTTGTTTGTTTTCTTATTATTGAACTTCAAGAATTCTTTGTATATTTTGGATAACAGTCCTTTTCCGTTGTATGTTTTGAAAATAGTTTCTCCTAGTCTGTGGCTTCTTTTCTCATTCTCTTGACACTGTTTTTTGTTAAACAGAAGGCTTTAATTTTCATGAAGTCCACCTTCCTTATCATGTCTTTCATGGATCATGCCATTGTTGTTGTATCTAAAAAGTCATTGTGATACCAATGTTATTTAGGTTTTCTTGTCTGTCTTCTTGTAGGAATTTTGTACTTCTGTCCTTTAAATTTAAGTCTTGGTTTATTTTGAGTTAATTTCTATAAAAGATGAAAAGTGTGTGTCTAGATTAATTTTTTCACAAGTTGTTGCAGCACCTTTGTTAAAATGTCCATTTTTGCTCCATTGTAGTACATTTGCTCTTTTGTGAAATACCAAGTGAATATGTTTATGTGGGTTTATTTCTCGATTTCATTTGCTCCATTGATCTATTTGTTCATTCTTTCACCAATACCACAGTATTGTTTACTTGTAGTTTTATAGTATTTCTTGAAGTAGGGTAGTGCCAGTCCCCCAACTTTGTCCTTTTTCTTAAATATTGTGTTAGTTATTCTGGGTATTTTGCCTCTCCCTGCAAACTTTATAACTAATTTTCCAATATCCGCAAAATAACTTGTTGATAGTTTAAATGGGATTGCATTAAATCTATAGACCAGTTTGGGAAGAATAGACATCCTGATAGTATTGAGTCTTCCTATTCACAGGGATGGAATGTCTCCATTTATTTAGTTATTTTTTTTTCATCAGAGTTTTGTAGTTTTACTCATATAGATATTATACATAATCTATTAGCTGTATAACTGAGTATTTCATTTTTGGGGCATGATAATATAAATGGTATTAGTTTAAATTTCAAATGACACTTGTTCACTATTGCTATATAGGAAAGCAGTTGGCTTTTGTATATTAACCTTGTATGGTTCAGCCTTGCTATAATTGCTTATTAGTTCCAGGATTTTCCCCTCACTTCCCAATTCTTTTGGATTTCCCAAATAGACCATCATGTCATTTGCAAACAAACTAAAGAAGGTTTTATTTCTTTCTTCCCAATTTGTGTACCTTTTATTTCCTGTTATTGTCTTATTACATATAACTAGAACTTCTTATATGATTTTGAAAATGAGTTGTGGAAGGGGACAACTTAGTCTTATACCTGATGTTAATGGGAAAGCTTTGAGTTCATCACCACTTTTTATATGTTAGTTGTAGATTTTTTTGCAGACATTCTTTATAAAATTGAGAAAATTCCTATTTCTAGTATTGAGAAATTTTTACCATGAATGGATGTTGAATTTTATCAAATGATTTTTCTGTCTACATCTATACATATGATCATGTAATTTTTCTTTTTTGCCTTCTGATTTAATGGATTATATTAATTGAATTTCACATATTAACCTAGGCTTGTAAACCTAAGATAAATTCTTCTTTGCTGTGGCATACAATTATTTTTGTATATCGATTTGCTACTATTTTGTTGAGGATTTTTATATTGATGTTCATGAGACATATTTCTCTGTAGTTTTCTCTATTTCTTATTTTTTTTTAATATATCTGTGCCTGGTTTTAGTACTAGCATAATGCTGGCCACATAGAATGATTCAGGAAGTGTTCCCTCTACCTCTATTCTGTAAAAGTGATTATAGAACATTGTTATGATTTCCTCCTTACTTGGTAGAATTCACAAGTGGACCCAACTGGGCCTGATGCTTTTTTTTTTTTTTGGAAAGATTATTAATCACTGATATATCTACTAGGCCTATTAACACCGGTCTATTCAGATTGCCTATTTTTCTTTCATGAGTTTTATAAGCTTTAAAAATTCTCTATTATTTATTTTTTAATTTAATTTAATTTTTTAAAATTTACATCCAAATTAGTTAGCACACAGTGCAACAATGATTTCAGGAGTAGATTCTTTAGTGCCCCTTACCCATTTAGCCCATCCCCCCTCCCACAACCCCTCCAGTAACCCTCAGTTTGTTCTCCATACTTATGAGTCTCTTCTGTTTTGTCCCCCTCCTTGTTTTTATATTATTTTTGTTTCCATTCCCTTATGTTCATCTGTTTTGTCTCTTAAAGTCCTCATATGAGTGAAGTCACATGATTTTTGTCTTTCTCTGACTATTTTCACTTAGTATAATACCCTCCAGTTCCATCCACTTAGTTTCAAATGGCAGGATTACATTCTTTTTGATTGCTGAGTAATATCCCATCGTATATATATGCCACTTCTTTATCCATTCATCCATCGATTTATATTTGGGTTCTTTCCATACTTTGGCTGTGGCTGATAGTGCTGCTATAAACATGGGGGGGTGCATGTGTCCCTTTGAAACAGCACCCCTGTATCCCTTGGATAAATGCCTAGTAGTGCAATTGCTGGGTCGTAGGGTAGTTCTATTTTTAGTTTTTTAGGAACCTCCATACTCTTTTCCAGAGTGCACCAGTTGCATTCCCACCAACAATGCAAAACAGATCCTCTTTCTCCACATCCTCATCAACATCTGTTGTTGCCTGAGTTGTTAATGTTAGCCATTCTGACAGGTGTGAGGTGGTATCTCGTTGTGGTTTTGATTTGTATTTCCCTGATGATGAGTGATGAGCATTTTTTCATATGTCGGTTGGCCATCTGGATGTCTTCTTTGGAGAAGTGTCTATTCATATCTTTTGCCCATTTCTTCACTGGATTATTTGTTTTTTGGGGGTTGAGTTTGAGAAGTTCTTGATAGATTTTGGATACTAACCCTTTATCTGATATGTGATATGCAAATATCTTCTCCCATTCTGTTGGTGGCCTTTTAGTTTTACTGATGGTTTCCTTCGCTGCACAGAAGCTTTTTATTTTGATGAGTTCCCAATAGTTCATTTTTGCTTTGGTTTCCCTTGCCTCCAGAGATGTGTTGAGTAAAAAGTTGCTGCAGCCGAGGTCAGAGAGGTTTTTGCCTGCTTTCTCCTCAAGGATTTTGATGGCTTCCTGTCTTACATTGAGGTCTTTCATCCATTTTGAGTTTATTTTTGTGTATGGTGTAAGAAAGTGGTCCAGGTTGATTCTTCTGCATGTCACTGTCCAGTTTTCCCAGCACCACTTGCTCAAGAGACTGTCTTTATTCCATTGGATATTCTTTCCTGCTTTGTCAAAGATTAGTTGGCCATACGTTTCTGGGTCCATTTCTCGGTTCTTTATTCTGTTTCATTGATTTGAGTGTCAGTTCTTGTGCCATACTGTCTTGATGATTACAGCTTTGTAGTATAGCTTGAAGTCTGGGATTGTGATGCCTCCTGCTTTGGTTTTCTTTTTCAAGATCGCTTGGGCTATTCAGGGTCTTTTCTGGTTCCATATGAATTTTAGGATTGTGTGTTCTAGCTCTGTGAAGAATGCTGGTGTTATTTTGATAGGGATTGCATTGAATATGTAGATTGCTTTGGGTAGTATCAACATTTTCACAATATTTGGTCTTTCTATCCAGGAGCATGCAATCTTTTTCCATTTTTTTGTGTCTTTTTCAGTTTCTTTCGTAAGATTTCTGTAGTTTTCGGTGTATAGATTTTTCACCTCTTTGGTTAGATTTATTCCTAGGTATTTTATGGTTTTTCTGCAACTGTAAATGGGATCAATTCCTTGATTTCACTTTCTGTTGCTTCATTGTTGGTGTATAGGAATGCAGCTGATTTCTGTGCATTGATTTTGTATTCTACAACTTTGCTGAATTCATGAATCAATTCTAGCAGTTTTTTGGTGG
The DNA here is from genome assembly GCF_014898765.1 of Herpailurus yagouaroundi. NCBI lineage: Eukaryota > Metazoa > Chordata > Mammalia > Carnivora > Felidae > Herpailurus > Herpailurus yagouaroundi. The sequence continues at coordinate 30,890,572 of NW_024412407.1, forward strand.
CATCTTTGGGTTTTCCATATAGACTATCATGTCATCTGTGAAGAGTGATAGTTTGACCTCCTCCTGACCAATTTGGATGTCTTTTATTTCTAATTGTGTTGTCTGATTGCAGAGGCTAAGACTTCCAATACTATGTTGAATAACATGGTGAGAGTGGATATCCATGTCTTGTTCCTGACCTTAGGGGGAAAGCTCTCAGTTTTTCCCCATTGAGGATATTAGCGTTGGGTCATTCATATATGGCTTTTATGATATTGAGGTATGCTCCTTCTATCCCTACTTTCTTGACGGTTTTTATCAAGAATGGATGCTGTATTTTGTCAAGTGCTTTCTCTCTGCATCTATTGAGAGGATCATATGGTTCTTGTCCTTTTATTAATGTGATGAATCACGTTAATTATTTTGCAGACATTGAACCAACCCTGCATCACAGGTGTAAATACCACTTGGTTGTGGTGAATAATTTTTTTAATGTATTCTTGGATCTGGTTGGCTAATATCTTGTTGAGGGTTTTTGCATCCATTTTCATCAGGGAAATTAGTCTATAGTTCTCCTTTTTACTGGGGTCTCTGTCTGGTTTTGGAATCAAGGTAATGTTGGCTTCATAGAAAGAGTTTGGAAGTTTTCCTTCCATTTGTATTTTTTGGTACACCTTTAAGAGAAAAGGTGTTAACTCTTTCTTAAATGTTTGGTAGAATTCCCCTGGCAAGCCATCTGGCCCTGGACTCTTGTTTTTTGGCAGATTTTTGATTACTAATTCTATTTCTTTACTCGTTAAGGTCTGTTCAAGTTTTCTATTTCTTCCTGTTTCTGTTTTGGTAGTGTATATGTTTCTAGGAATTTGTCCATTTCTTCCAGATTGCCCATTTTATTGGCATATAATTGCTTGTAATATTCTCTTATTGTCCTTTTTATTTCTGCTGTGTTGGTTGTGATGTCTCCTCTTTCATTCTTTTTATTATTTATTTGGGTCCTTTCCTTTTTCTTTTTGATCAGACTGTCTATTGCTTTAATAATTTTGTTAATTCTTTCAAGGAACCAGGTTCTGGTTTCACTGATCTGTTCTACTGTTTTTTTGGTTTCAATAGCATTAATTTCTGCTCTAGTCTTTATTATTTCCTATCTTATGTTGGTTTTGTGTTTCATTTGCTGTTCTTTTTCCAGCTTCTTAAGGTGTAAAGTTAGGTTGTATATCTGAGATTTTTCTTCCTTCTTTAGGAAGGCCTGGATTGGTATATACTTTCCCCTTATCACCACCTTTGCTGCGTCCCAGAGGTTTTGGGTTGTGGTGTTATCATTTTCATTGACTTCCATATACTTTTTAATTTCCTCTTTAACTTCTTGGTTAGCCCATTCATTCTTTAGTAGGATGTTCTTCAGTCGCCAAGTATTTGTTGCCTTTCCAAATTTTTTTCCTGTGGTTGATTTTGAGTTTCATAGCGTTTTGGTCTGAAAATATGCACCGTATGATCTAGATCTTTTTGTAGTTACTTAGGGCTGATTTGTGTCCCAGTGTATGGTCTATTCTGGAGAACATTCCATATGCACTGGAAAGAATGTATATTCTGCTGCTTTAGGATGAAACGTTCTGAATATATCCATGCCCTTACTTTCAATCTGAAGGTGTCTTTAGGTGTAAAGTGGGTCTCTTGTAAGATCATCATATAGATGGATCTTGTTTTCTTATCCATTCTATTACCCTTTGTCTTTTGATTGGAGCATTGAGTCCATTGACATTTAGAGTGAGTACTGAAAGATATGAATTTATTGCCATTATGATGCTTGTAGAGTTGGAGTTTCTGGTAGTGTTCTCTAGTCCTTTCTAATCTTTGTTGCTTTTGGTATGTATGTATGTATGTATGTATTTATATTTTCATCTTTTCTCCCCTCAGAGCGTCCCCCTTAATATTTCTTGCAGGGCTGGTTTAGTGGTCACAAACTCCTTTAATTTTGTTTCTCTGGGAAACTTTTAGTCTCTCCTTCTATTTTGAATGACAGCCTTGCTGGGTAAAGAATTCTTGGCTGCATTTTTTTCTGATTCAGCACATTGAATATATCCTGCCACTCCTTTCTGGCCTGCTAAGTTTCTGTGGATAGGTCTGCTGCAAACCTGATCTGTCTTACCTTGTAGGATAGGGACTTTTTTTTTCCCTTGCTGCTTTCATGATACTCTCCTTGCCTGAATATTTTGTAAATTTGACTATGCTATGCCTTGTTGATGGTTGGTTTTTGTTGAATCTAATGGGGGGTCCTCTGTGCTTCCTGGATTTTGATGTCTGTGTCTTTCCCCAAGTTAGGAAAGTTTTCTGCTATGATTTGCTCACATAACACTTCTACCCCTATTTCTCTCTCTTCCTCTTCTGAGACCCCTATGATTCTGATATTGTTCCTTTTTAATGAGTCACTGATTTCTGTAATTCTTAAATTGTGTTCTTTTCCTTAATTCCTCTCTTTTTTTTTTTTTTCTGCTTCTTTATTCTCTATAAGTTTGTCCTCTATCGCTGATTCTCTGTTGTGCCTCAGCATCCTTTCTGCCCTGGCATCCATCCATGATTGTAGCTCACTTATAGCATTTTTTATTTCATTCTATTTTTCACTTCTTTTATCTCTGCAGAAAGGGATTCTAATCTAATTTCAACTCCAGCTAGTATTCTTATTATAGTGTTTCTAAGTTCTGGTTCAGACATCTTGCTTGTATCTGTGTTGGTTAAATCCCTGGCTGTCATTTCTTCTTGTTCTTTCTTTTGGGGTGAATTCCTTCATTTTGTCATTTTGAAGGGAGAAAAGGAATTGAGGTAGAAAAATTAAAATCAAAAGAATTAAAATTAAAAAATATTAAAATTAAAAAAATTAAACACACACACACACACAAAATCGAATAAATGGTGCTAGATCCTAGGTGTGTTTTGGTCTAGGTATTGAAAGTGGTTTGACAGATTAGAGAATAAAAGGGGGGAAAAAAAGGAAATAATTTGAGAATTTTAGAAAATGAATACACTGAAGTAGACTAAATGAGATGAGGGGAGTAAAATGGAATTTGAAAAAATTTACACAAAAGTAAAGAATATTGTAGAAAAAAATTAAAGAAAAATATTTTTAATAAAAATAAAAATTACTAATGATTTTTTTCTCTTTCTGTATTCAAGAAAAAAATGAAAAAGAGAAAAAAGAGGGAAAAAAGAAGGAAATCGTTTGCAAATTTGAAAAAGTGAATACACTATAGTAGACTAAAATAAAATTATGGAGGTAAAATAGAACTTGAAAAATTTACACAAAAGCAAAAAACAGTAAAAAAATTAAAAAATATATTTTTATAGAATTTGAAAGTAAAAATGAAGTTTTTCTCTTTCTGCATTCAACAAAAAGAAAAGGTACGGAAAAGAGAAAAAAGAAAAAGGAAAAAAAAGGAAATCGTTTGAAAATTTGAAAAAGTGAATACCTGAAGTAGACTAAAATAAAATGATGGAAGTAAAATAGAATTTGAAAAAATTTACACAAAAATTTAAAAAAGTAAAAAAATTAAAGAAAAATATTTTTAATAACAATTGAAATTAAAAATGATTTTTTCTCTTTCAAGAAAAAGAAAAGAAGTGAAAAAAGAAAAAAAGAAAATTGAATAGATGGACCTGCTAACAGATTGAAATAGGACTGAAGTTAATTCGTTTTCCCCTAGAATTCAGACTATGAAGCGCTTTATAGTCCATAAACTAAGCGGGAGGTGAGACTTGTGTTCTTGAGGAGCAAGGTTGGCCCAGTTGGGCGGAGCACAGTGTAATGGCTCTGCTCTCCACTAGATGGCGCTGCTAGCCTACTGGGGTGCAGTGTTGTGGCGCTGGTAGGTGTGTATGCACATGTGTGGGAGCGGTGAAAATGTCCTCACCCAGCTACTCAGTCTCTGGTATCTGAACTCTGCTCTCCCAGATCAACAATCGTGCACCCATCCTGTGTCTTCAGCTTTCATCCACTCTCCACTTTTCACTGTGACCAAGCCCCAGGCTGTACCTCTCTCCGGAGTCTTGTCTCGGGCTGTTTTCCCCAGCCCTTTACTTCTGAAGGACTGTGGCTTTGACCCGTTCCACCCCTCTACAGGAGGGTCTCACCGAGCAATGGCCAAATGAGCAATGGTTGAATATTGGCTGCACCCAGGTATGCCTGCTGGACCCTTCTGCTGATGGTGCCCCGAGACTGCAGCCAGGTGCCAGCCTGCCCCAGAAAAAGTTCTCGAGATAGTGTAGCAGCAGTGTTTCAGGGATTATGGCAAATCACATCACACATCTGGCACCAGGCTTCACCCTTAATGACCTTGATCCAGCACCAGCAAATGTGGCTGTTCTCTGGGGTCTGCTGGGACCAGGTGGCTTCAACAGTCTCTACCAAATGTCCTTCCAGCAGTGGAACCACTTTCCCCGTGTGGCCCGAGGACCTCCTGGACCCCACTCTGTTCCTGGGGATTCGCCCTTCCCACCAGAGCACTGCCAGGTATCGAGCTGAGGAGTTGCAGACTTTGCACTCCCCTTGTTTTCAATCTTAATGTAATTTAAACCCTCTCCTTTCTCCTTTCTCCCTTTTTAGTTTAGTTCTTGCAGCTGTTTCCAATTTTCCACTTTCTCTCAAGCTGCTTTTGGGGAAGGGTTCTTTTCCCATATTCTTTCCCCCTCCCCATCTCTGTCCTCTCTCCACCCGTGAAAATACCTCCCTGCCTGCCACGGCTTCTCGCTCCCCAAGTTCACTTTTTCGTGCCACATACCTGCTGAATTCTGTGTTTCAGGTTGTGCAAATTGTTGTGTTAATCCTCCAGTCAGTTTTCTAGGTGTGCAGGATGGTTTAGTGTTGGTCTGGCTGTATTTCATGGATGCGAGACATACAAAAAACTTCCATGCCGTTCCACCACCTTGGCTCCTCCCCTCAAAAATTCTCTTTTAGAGAATTGGTATACTTCATCTAGGTTATTGAATATGCTTGTTTTGTTTTTTGTTTATTTGTTTTTGTTTTTGTTATCCTCTCAACACTTTAAATTTTTCACTTCATTCTCTTCTTGCACAGTTTCTGAGGGAAATCAGATGTAAACATTATCTTTGCTCCTGTATGGGTAAGGTTTCTACTCCCCCTCCCCCGACCCCTGGCATATTTCAGAATATTTTCTTTATCTTTTATTTTCTTTAAATAATGTGATATGAAAATGATATAACTAGATTTTTTTTTTTTTTGCCATTTATCCTGCTTCATATTCTCTGAGCTTTCTGCGTTTATGGTCTGACTTTAATTTGGGAAAATTCTCAGTCATTATTGTTTCAAATATTTCTTCTGTTCATTTCTTTCTTTCTTCTTCTCTAATATGCCCATAAATGTGCATTACACCTTTTGTAGTCATTCCGTAGTCTTTGGATATTTCCTCCTCCTCCTCCTCCTCCTCCTCCTCCTCCTCCTCTTTCTCCTCCTCTTTCTCCTCCTCTCCTCCCACTTCCCTTTCCCCTTCCCCTCCTTCTATTCTTCAGTCTTTGTTCTCTCTACTTTTTGGTTTTCAAAGATTCTGTTGATATATCCTCTAGCTCAGAAATTCTTTCCTCAGCCATGTCCAGCCCATTAAAGGCATTCTTCATTTCTATTACAGTGTTTTTCCCTCTAACATTTCTTTTTTTTTTTTCCTTTCTTAGGATATCCACATCTCTGCTTACCTGGCCCATTCATTCTTGCACGCTGTCTACTTTGTCCTTTAGAGTCCTTAGGACATTAATCATAGCTGTTTTAAATCCCCAATCTGATAATTCTAATATCCCTGCCATGTCTGCTTCAGATGCTTGCTCTGCTTCTTCAAATTGTGCTTTTTGACTTTTGGTATGCCTTCTAATTTTTTTTCTTGGTTGTTCAACACTATGTACTGAATGCAAAGAACTGCTGTAAATAGGCTTTTAGCAATGTGCTATGAAGTGTGGGGTTAGGAAAAGCATTCTATAATCCTAACATTAGGTCTCAGCCTTTTGTGAGCCTGTTGCTCTGGACTGAGAGCTTTAGAAGTGTTTTTGTCAGTTTTTCTCCCCAATTAAGTGAGGCATGATGAATAAAGGGGGCTTGGAATTGGGTATTTGCCCTTCCTGTAGACCATTTAGGCTCTGATGATACCACAATTTAGGGTCTGGTTAACCAGTTTCTCCTGATGGCAGGTCTTGTTAAGGGCGGAGTGCTGTCATTTATTTGGAAATGGTTCCTTTTCTCTTCTCCCCGCTAGAAAGTAGCATGAGGTGAATTTTTTTTCAGGTATTTAATGTTGTGATCCTAGAGGTAAATCTTATAATATTTTAAGGACATCCACTTGACTGGGACCTCTTGAACTTTTTAACTCTTAGATTTGTCCACACTGAGTCTAGTATAATTAAGTTCAATTACAGTTAAAATTTTCCTACTCGATATTACTTCCTATGGTAGTTTCTGCTTGTGTATCTCTACTCTGGTAAGCTGTGACTCCCTATATTCTCCTATCTCTCCAGTCATGGGGGTAGTGGTTTGCTGTGTCCTCTTCTGTATTCTGTATTGAAGAAAAGTTGTTGATTTTTCAGTTTATTCAGCTTTTTACTAGTTAGCATGTAATGGTCATGTCTAAGTTCCTTACTTGTGGAACCAGAGACTAGACTAGCATGATAGTTATTTAACATTTTAAATATCCAATCCATCTGGAATTTATTTCCTCAAATGTGAGGTGCAGCACTAACTTCATTCATTTACAAATTATTAAGTAATAGTCCATAAAGATTGTTGAATACTTCATACCTCCCTGTTCTTTTATAATTATTTCCTTATAAAGTAAATATTTGTGTATCTTCAGGTATGTTTCTGCCTACAATGAGAATTTTATTTTTGCTTTCTTCTTCAAAGTCTGTATTATGTATCTATCTCTACATATCTAATATATCTGTTGATTTATTCATTTAATTTTGCCTTATAATCTAACAACTCTAGTAAAATGTTGAAATACTAACGGTAAGCATACATGAATTTTTATCAACTTCAGAGTATAAATTTACAAGATTCTACTATTGAGATATTTGTTATGTAATTCATGTAGAAATAATATATCAAATTAATATATATGGTTACGGTTTCCAATTTTATTTAATCCCTGTCTTGCTATGAATATTTGTATGGATAGATGTTAATTTTTAATTGGCTTTTTAGCATAAACTAAGATGATCATAATGTGTTCTCCTTTATTGTTAACATAGAACATTTTACTATTTTTCAATTGTTGAGCCAACCTTACATTCCTAGGCTAAACTCGGTCACATTATGTTTAAGCTTTTTTTATATATCACTAGATTAATGTAGTAATATTTTAGTCATTAGCTTGAATTTTTTCTTTTTCTTAATGTCCTTGTGAGTATCAAAATTGTTCTGGATTCATAAAATGATTTTGAGAGTATTTTTTTCTTTTTCCATTCTCAGGAAAAGTTTATGTTACTTTGATGTGATTTCTTCACTAAATCTTTGGAAGAATTCGCTGGTAGATAAACTGTATTTGGAGGTTACATCAATGGAAATTTTTAAATTATTCATTTAGTTTCTTTACTCTTCTATTACCATTCAAATGTCTTCTTTTTTCAGAAGTCTTAATTGGTTTTGTCTAGAAATTTGCGTATTTTATCTAAAATTTCAAATTTATTAAATAACTTATAAAACCATCTTATTATCCATTTAATATCTATAAGATTTGTACTGATATCCCCTTTTCCATTTGTGATACTGTATGTATATATTTGTTCCTCATGGTCTCTTTGTCTCTCATTTTCTTTTTGGTTGGTCTTGAGACGAATGTGCTATGTTAGATTCATTAGTATTTAAAAAATCATCTTTTTGGGGCGCCTGGGTGGCGCAGTCGGTTAAGCGTCCGGCTTCAGCCAGGTCACGATCTCGCGGTCCGTGGGTTCAAGCCCTGCGTCAGGCTCTGGGCTGATGGCTCAGAGCCTGGAGCCTGTTTCCGATTCTGTGTCTCCCTCTCTCTCTGCCCCTCCCCCGTTCATGCTCTGTCTCTCTATGTCACAAAAATAAAAAAAAATAAAACCTTAAAAAAAAAAAATTTAAAAAAAAAAAAAAAAAAAAAAAAAAAAATAAAAAATCATCTTTTTATTGATTTTCTCTATTATGTTTGTCCGATTTTGTTCATATATTACCTTAAATTTATTATTTATATTCACCTTATTTTCTTTAGCTTAGATTGCAATTATAACTTTTTGAAAGATTCTTATTTTAATTTAAACTTATTGAAATATTTTCTAATGTTTTTATTAAAGGCTATTAGTTTCTTTAGATGCACTACTTTAATCGCAGCTCATATTTTTATGTACCCTATTGTTATTAAATTTAGTTGAAAAAATTTTTAATTCTCTATTCATCTCTTTTTGACCCATGCATTATTAGTTCATATTCTTAATTTCCAAACATACAGGATCTTCCTATTTTTCATTTAATTTCTAGGTTAAATTTAGTATGGCTAATACACATTATCTATATCATTTCAGTCCTTTGTCATATATTGTATGTTTCAGTATGTGATATATTTTGTAACTGTACTTATATTTGGAAAGATGAACATTTTCTTTCTTTCTTTCTTTCTTTCTTTCTTTCTTTCTTTCTTTTCTTCTTTATTTCTTTTTGGTGATGTTCTCCAATACCAACTTTTAAAAAAAATTTTTTTTAATGTTTATTTTTGAGACAGAGAGAGACAGAGCATGAACAGGGGAGGGGCAGAGAGAGGGAGACACAGAATCTGAAACAGGCTCCAGGCTCTGAGCTGTCAGCACAGAGCCCAATGCGGGGCTCAAACTCACGGACCACAAGATCATGACCTGAGCCGAAGTCGGCCGCTTAACCAACTGAGCCACCCAGGTGCCCCTCCAATACCAACTTTTTAAAGTTTTGCTCAAATCTTCAGTATTTTTGTCTGCTTTAAAAAAAAAAAAGTTTATTGATTTTTAGACAGAGCAAGAGAGAGTGAGCTGGGGAGGGATAGAGGGAAGGGAAAGAGAGAATTCCAAGCAGGCTCTGCACTGCCAGCACAGAGCCCAACCCAGGGTTCAAACCCTTTCATATGAACTATGAAATCATAACCTGAGTCAAAATCAAGAGTTACACACTTAACTGACTGAGCTACCCAAGAACCTTAGTTTGCTTTTTCTTTTTTTTTATCAGTTGTCAAGAAAGATATGTTAAAATCTTCATTATATTTAATTATGGGCTTGTGTGTTTTTCCTTTTTATACCTTTTTTTTACTTTATAAATTGAGACTATACTATTAGATACTCTACATTTTTAGAATTTTTCATACATTTTCGTGGTTTAATATTTTTCGTATAATAAAATTTCCTTCTTAATTTGTAGCAATGCTCCCAGATTAAAGTCTACTTTGTGAAGCAGAAGTTCTGTTACTGAGCTTCTTTTGCTTAGTATGTGTATTGTATACAATATTCCTATTGTTTTATTTTCATGTTCTTTATTTTTTATTTATGAAGTGTCTATTATAAAAAACACAATTGCTTTTAATTTTTTTATTTAGTATGATAAACTTTGCCTTTATTTGGATTGCTTTATTTGTTTTATTTTTTTCTTTTATTATCTTGGGAGCCTAGGTGGCTCTCAGTTAAGCATCTGACTTTGGCTCAGGTCATGATCACAGTTCGTGAGTTTGAACCCCACATCAGGCTCTGTGCTGACAGCTCAGAGCCTGGAGCCTGCTTCAGAATCTGTCTCCATCACTCTCTGCTCCTCCCCTGCTCCCTCGCTCTCTCTCTCTCTCTCTTTCCCTCTCAAAAATAAATATTAAATATATATATATATATATAGAATCCTTTTAAGATTAAAAAAAATTAATGTTTATTTATTTTTGAGAGAAAGAGTGAGACAGAGGTGAGTGGGGGAGGAAGACACAGAGAGAGGGAGGCACAGAATCAGAAGCAGGGTCCTGGCTCTGAGCTGTCAGCACAGAGCCCAACGCTGGGCTGGAACTCACCGACCGCAAGATCATGACCTGAGCTGAAGTCGGACGCCCAACCGACTGAGCCACATAGGCACCCCTAATCCTTTTAAGATATTTATACTTGCCCTTGGTTTTCAAAAAATATACTTTATGGTTGGGTATACATGAGGTATGGTTTTGTTATTTTACTTAGAGAATATTGATATTTTTAATTTGTAACTTGGTATCTTTCTTCAAACAGCAGTGCATAGACGTTGGAAGTCAAACAACATTGAGTTTGATCCTTTAGAGAAAGAATTATTTGAGATAAACCCTATAAGTGTCCTGTCTATAGTCTAGAGACACATTACAAGCTGTGGCACACAGAGAAAAAACCCCAAGAAAAATCTAGTCATCTCCCTCAGTCGAGAAGCCAGAATTTGGAGTTTAGAGTGAGTGTCTTTCCTGCTTTATTTTATAAGCCTTAGTACCATAGAAGTAAAGGCTGCATAGAGAGAGTACTACAGGGATAGGAAGTTTTTCCTTTGAACTTTAAACTGACTAGTTATCAGCACAGGCATGTAAAGAAACTTTTGAAGTTCACAAAGAGGAATAAATGGAACTGTCTCCACACATGACCAGGAATTATTTGTGTTCTCATTGCCATTGTGAAAACCTGCTCATTCTCAAAGCATCCAGTAAAGACCTCAGAAGTATCTAGTCTCAATAATAGGGACTGGTGAAGATTACCCTTTGAAGAAAGTTGTCCTGAATCCTCTTAATAATATTTAAAAGTATGCTTTAAAGATCAAGTAATTCAAATAAATTAACTCTGTGCCAGAACAAAGTGTTAACTATTTAAAGAATTGTTTTAGTGTAAGTTGGTTATAAATAAACCCATGACTCAAAAAAGTAATAACACAGTGCCTGCCATTGAATCAGAAATTACCAAAAAAAAAAAAAAAAAAAGAAAAAAAAAGAAAATAACAGTCACAGTGTCGAAAGTATCAATCCCTAGAAACATATCTGAAACACACATATGATAGAATTACTATATAACTATGTTAGAAAACTATTTTTCATCTATATTATATATGTTACACCTATATTAAATATAGTTTATTAGATATATAGTATGTGGACATACTTCATAATACTATACTAATAGCATACTATGTATACAGTATATTAAGATATTTTCTAATTTTATTCCATGTGCTCAGAAAAATACAGGAAATCATGAGCATAATGAGAAACTTAAGATGTAAAAAATACAGACTTCAACCAAAAATACATTTGAAAATTCAAAATATTGGATGTTATTATAGACCAATAATTCATAAATTAAATTAATTAAATTTAATGACTTTCTATATAAACCAGGAGCCTGGTCATACCTTTCAGTTTATACTGATGTCTAATATTGGTCTTCAAAATTCTTTCCCAATTCAACCACTTATTTAATAGCTATTTAACACTATTATGATGCCTTCTCTTAATACATTAACGGGCATATGTTGGAGGTAGATGGAAAATTGCCATGCAAAGTGAAAATTGTTATGAGCTATGAACAATATACTTTTGCAGTATGTATGTATGTATGTATGTACGAGGGCAATTTTGGGTATGTCACAGAAAGCTTCATTGAAAGTACTATATTTAGCAGAACACTAAAGAAATTAGAGTTCCCCAAATAAAATTTTGGAAAGAGAGATTAAAGATAGATAAATCTATGCAAAAGTGCAAGGGAGGCAGAAGGGAATAAGAAAAGTTTTAGAAACTATTAGTACTTCATTGTGCCTAAACATGAAATCCTACAAATCTGTAGTAAGAGATGGGGATTCAGGGAATTGGAAAATAAAATTGATTTTTTTCCTATTGTAGGGAGCTTAAAGTTTTCTGTGTCACAATGGAGATGCAAGATTTTAGGAAAAGACATGACATGGTTAGACGTATATTAAAAAAAAAATCATTCTGGGAGGTGCCTAGGTGACTCAGTCAGTTAAACATCCAAGTTCACCTTAGGTCACTATTCCGCAGTTTGTGAGTTTGAGCCCCACATCGGGCTCTGTGCTGACAGCTCCGAGCCTGGAGCCTGCTTCAGATTCTGTGTCTTCCTATGTCTGCCCCTCCCCTGCTCTCACTCATGCTCGCTCGCTCTCTCTCTCTCTCTCTCTCTCTCTGTCTCAAAAATAAATACATTTAAAATGAAATAATAAAAAAATCATTCTAGAATAAATGTGAAGAATGTATTATTTATCTAGCTGTGAACATGGAGAAAATGAATATTCTAAAAAAATTTAAGTTCAATGGGTGTAAATATTTAATTTACAATGTCTTAAGTTCCCACTGGTTCAATTTCTAGAAAAGCACCTGTTGTATATCATTCAATGGGTATTTATGAGAGTTTTCCAGGAGTTTTTAATATACTTCGTTCAGGTTTTATTCTGCATCAACTCCTACCAGTTAGTATATCTTTGCTTACCATGTGTTGAGATGCTTTTTCATGGTAGGAAAGAAGTATATAATACCTTCTTTATAATGACTGTTTAGTCAGCAGCATTTGGTAACAAAATAAATTTGGCTATGCTTGGTATTTGAATTTATTGGTAAAACTTCTAGTATTGTAAAACATTATTATTTTCCTAAGATTTCCAATTAGCACTTAGGTAGCTGAGTCATCATAGATGAGTCATGATAGATTTTAGCATTAACAAATTTCTAGTTTGAAAACAACCCCTTCTTTAGAAGCCCTCAGGTTGATTCTGATCCCGGTTATAATTCCAGCCTTAAGCCATTAGAAAACATAAAAAAAATAGAAAACAAAAAAACATAATAAAATAAAATATATGTATAAAGTTATGTAAAATATAATCACAAAAACACACATAATATTTATGTGTATATAAATAAATGTGAATAAATATATAAATGAATTTGTATAAAATATGTATTTATATAAATAAAATTATAAGCAATTATATATAAAATAAAATTATGTAGTACAACATGTTTTATCAATTCATTAAAATATGCAAATATATATTCTATATAGAATATGTACAAATGGATTTAAAATATTTTATTTGTTACTTCATCTATGAGTTTTCCTCTAAGATCATTTTCTTTCTGCCTAAATAATATTCTTTTGTATTTCCTTTAGTATTAGTGTGCTGACAGTAAGTTCTTTCAGTTATTATTTGTATGAAAAGCGCATACTTTCATTCTTTAAGGATAATTTTGCCCATTAAAATGTTCTAGATTGGCAGCTATTTTCTTTCAGTACTTTAACTCTTTCCCCTTCTGGATACCTTTTATATATCTTTTACTGGTTTTGGAGGGTGTTGTATAATTTTACTATGTTGATATTTTTTTTTAAATCATATAATTTCTTGAGCTTTTTAACACTGTGGATTGGTGTACATTTATCAGTTTTGGAAAACTACCCATAATCATCTCTTCAGATATGGTCTCTGTCCTTTTCTCTCTTTACTCTTTGGAAGTTTTGCCTAAATATATTATACCTTCTGTCTCTGTTCTCTAGCACATAGTCTCTCTCCTAGTAGGTTCCATTTCTTTCTCTTCAAACTTAATTACAAACATTTGAATTCTCTCTTTAACCTTACCCAACCTTTGTTTAATGCTTCAATTAATTCTTAATTTCAACTCTTGCAGTCATTATAATTATTTTAATTGCTTATGTCAGATTTACACTTTTCTACTTCACGCTAACTTTCTCAGGCTTGACTCTTATTTCTTTGAATATAGTAAACAGTCTGGTACCCTTCCACTATTATGTTTATTTTTTCTGGTGTGGTCACTTATTAATTTGCCTCTTCAATGTCTGGTTATACAATCGCTTATTTTACACCTTGTCTGAACATCTGGGGGGATAAAAAAGGCAAAACAAACTGAATCTTAACTCTTCTCTCTGATACCTTTGTGAAACCTAATCCTCCATATCTATAAATAGATAATCTGTCCTTCCAACTGCGTCAGTAAGCATCTTAGATGTCATTCTTTTTTTTCATCTTGCACATCTATTAAAGTCAGGAAATACAGTGAATTTTTACATCTAATAAAACTATAAAATACATTGACAGTTCTTTCTGGTCTGCCATTAACATCTGAATTAGTCAGTGTTCAATCTGGGAAATAATTCAATATCAAAAATTAGGACAAAAAAGTTTTAAAAGCTATAAGAACACAAGTAAAGCTCACATGGGTACTGAGGTTGAGTGTCCAACCCTGTTGCTAAAACCGTAGATGCCCACAGCCCACACTGGAAACAAATGACTATAGATTCAGTGGAAGCTTCAAAAAAATCAGTCACCCTATGAAGGCTATATTAGTTTTACCATTGCCACTGATGAATTCTGTCCTAGCCTGCCATCATTGCTTTTCTAAAAAGAATTAATTTTCTTAACTTTGTCTTCTAAATTTTGTATAAGTATTTCTCATTAAACAATCAGTGTTAGAACTCTGATGGTAAGGATCCAAGAAAATGTAGTTCCTCCAAAGGCTCATCTATGTAAAGGAAGCCATGAAAGGGGTCAGAGATGAAGCTGGGTGTTAACCTACAATAGTTGCCTCACCACTCTAGTCCAGGCTGCCATTATTTCTATAAACCATTGCTTAGCTTCCAGTTTTACTCTTTCCCTTCTCCAAATCCATTCTCGACCCAGCAACAGAAATGACATTCTTGATATATGTAATGGATCATTTCAGACCCCCTTTTAAAACCATTCAGTGACTGCCTTGCATTTAGCATTGATTTTCTTTGAACTTAGATATAATTGGCATACAATGTTGTGTAAGTTTAAGGTGTACATGTTGATTTGATGGATTTATATATTGCAATATCATTAATGACTATAGCATTAGCTAACACCTCCATCATGGTACATAAGTAGCATAGACTTTTAATTTCTACTATGTTCTGACAAATTGCCATTGACCACTAAACTCTGCAGAATTTGGCTCTATTTCCAACATTACCTATTTTTACTATGCTTCAGACATGTCATTCTTTCATTTCCTCTAATATCAAATGAAAGGACATTTGTAATGGCAGAGTTTGTATATGTTTGCTTCGCATGGAAGATTCTTTCTCTCAAAAGCTCTCACGGCATGCTGTGTTTCACTTTTTAGGCTCTATACTATTTATCACTCGTTCAGAGTGATTCCCTGATCACCTTCTTTATGTATCATTTTCCATATTGCTACCAACATTACTATCACTTTTTTTTCTTCATAGATCTTACACAAATTTATAATCATTTTACTTAATTTGGGTACACTAATTTCCTGTCTCTCCCAGTAGAATGTTAAGCTCCAAGAAAATGCTTGTCTTTTTATCATTGAAATCTCAGTGCTAGTCACAAGACCCAACACCAAGTAAGTGCTACATAAACTTTTTTAAATGCATGAATAAATGTAGAACCTTGGGGGAAATTAATTATCTTCTTTAACATCTTTAAAATGTAAACACACACATTCAACTTCATAGGATTGTGCTGAAATTAAATAAATGCCAGGCATAAAATACAAGGCAATAGAATGTAGCTAATGAAACAATTATTGATAAAAATAATCTAAATGCAGAATCTAATGTGAAGTCATTGGATGCTTATGAGCAGAAGTATGATTAATATGTTCTTAGGATCTTGAATCTGGTCTCAATTTAAGAAGTAATAGTTAATATTAGGAAATAAGTAGACTCAGGAAGAAGTTATTTTAGTAATATGTATAAGGAATAATCAGGATCTCAATTACAATGGGGATTAGTACGAAGTGTAGGAAGATGTTATAGATTATGGGGGTAGGATTTATTTTGCCTGACAATGTTTTAGATTATGGAGAATGAGAAATGAAGATATCTGATGTTTCAGATGTGAGAAACTTAAAGAATGCCAGTGTTGTTAAAACCAACAGGAAAATTATATTGTAATGTGGATGTTTTCTTGTTGAGGGGTGGTGGGAAGATGATATCAGAAGAGATAATTCTGAGTTCAGTTTTAAACAGTAAATTTTACTGATATGAAATTAGGAAAGACAATTTGGAACTTAGAAATTAGTTTGCCTAGAGATAAAGATGTTGGAATCTACAGAATTGAAAATAAATAAATAAATCTATGGATTTTCAGCAAACTATTTGGGTATATTTCAAGACTTAGAAGAAAAAAAAATTCCCCCATGAGGTCTAAGCAAAAGAAATAAAAGAGGAATGAGAGGAATGATGTGATTATCTTGTAAGTGGGAAAAATAGGGTTTCAAAAAGTGGAATGTCAACTGGCACAGTAAAGTTGAATATGGTGAAAATTGAAACTAGCCTTTGCATCAGGAATTCTTGATGTGAGAACAGTTAAGTCGTATTTTGATTAAATTTTTATATCTCAAGTGATTAAAAGTAACATAAAGACAATTTTTTTTTTTTTACTTTAGACGAAGTAAATGCTTTTCTCATAGTTGCTATCACAACACAATGTGGTTAGGTTCTGTTACTGAATTGTGTCTCCTCAAATTCGTGTTAAAGCCCTAACCTAACCCCCTCTAGGGTCACTGCAGATGTAATTAAGTAATTAGGGAATGAGATGGGCCCCTAATCTTACTGTTATTCCCATAAAAAGGGAAATTTGGACGCAGACATGTACACAGGAACAACACCATGAGACAATAAAGCCAGATATCAGGGTGTAGTTAGGGGAGAGGCATAGAACTGATCCTTCCTCACAGTCCTTAGAAGCAACCAACTCAACCAACACCTTGATCTTGGACTTAGAGCCTCCAAAACTGTGAGATAATAAATTTCTGTTGCTTAAATCACTCAGTTTGTGTTACTTTGTTATGACAACCCTAGCAATGAGAAACAGATTTTTTTTTTAATTTTTTTTCCAACGTTTTTATTTATTTTTGGGACAGAGAGAGACAGAGCATGAATGGGGGAGGGGCAGAGAGAGAGGGAGACACAGAATCAGAAACAGGCTCCAGGCTCTGAGCCATCAGCCCAGAGCCTGACGCGGGGCTCGAACTCACGGAGCGCGAGATCGTGACCTGGCTGAAGTCGGATGCTTAACCGACTGCGCCACCCAGGCGCCCCGAGAAACAGATTTTGATGCAGTAGAAATTGTGCTGAGAATTGAAAACTAAAAATTGAGTAGTGACTATATTTCTTTCTTGTTCATCAAATCTATTTTGGTTTCTTTAATCCCCCATAATTTGCTTCAATCTCCTATGACACACCACCTTACTTAGCAAATTTTGTTACTGAAAGAGAAAAGAGAAAAAAATTGAAACTACCTTTCACACTGCCCCAACCATTCTATTTCGAAGCATAGAGTATGAAGACTTGTGTCTATCTACTTCCTCCTAGATTATAATGGAATAAAAAACAAGAGCTTCTTGTGTCCAAATCTTGTTCTAGTTATCTCTGGGTGTTCTGTTTGTTTGTTTTTAATATATACCTTCCCATTCCCTTGGTACCATCCAGCTACTCCATTTTTTTCTTTCATTTTGAAAATATATCCATGATTTCCTACTTTAAGCTATTGCTCTTTCATTCACGCATCTCTGTATAGTTACCACACTATCTAAAGTTTCCCATATGTGTTCAAATCCTTAGAGAAATTTGGATAATTTTCAATACTGTTTTTCATTTCTCGTTGCAACTTCAACTGCTAAAGGTGTATTACTAACTCTTTTACTGTTCTTGTTTTTTTACTAACTTGTCTCTTATTTATTTATAAATGTTCCTACCTCCCAGAGTTGTTTTTAGGCGATGGCATCTACTTTTAAATTTTCAACTACTTGCTTATACACAGATAAATGGCTTCCTTTGGTGAACTTAATGTCTATATAACCTATTAATCAGTATATCTCAGTAAAAAGTATATCCCAAATTAAAGACATTATCTAACTCAAAGAAACTTTCCACTTTCCTATTTTTTCCTGTCTTGGTTAATTGTACTCTTAACTTGGTTGTTCGATCTTTGCTTCTTCTCATTTTCTCACTTCTCACATCTTATTGATCACCAACTTTTACATATATCTCTTTTAATACTGACTACATTTCTTGCCTGGTTTCATTAATATTCAAAAGTTTCAATTATAGCACATTCTGTCTCCAATTAGAACTTTTGTAATATCATTCTCTCCATTTTAACTGCCTCCTTTCTGCCCTCAGCCTCTATACATGGCTGCCTTTTTCTGTATTCTCAAATTTTTCTACATATTCCTAACTCTTACTGAAATAGGCATTTTCATCCCTCTGCATTAATTCAAAATGTTTAGAGTCCTTATTATGGGCCAGTCATAGAGCAGGGAGCTATGAAACAAAGATGATTTAATCACAACTACCGTCAAAAAACTTATGGTCTAGGAAGGAAGCGAGGCAACAGAGATTCATAAACGATAACACAAGAATATGAACTACTGAGTCATAGTACTTGTATTAAAAGCTCAGAAATACAGTTGCTAAGTATGACCACTAGCAAGTGACCTGAGCCTCTTAAGCCATCACTTTCTTGTTGTTAAAATAAAGCTAATGGAATGCCTACTCTATAAAATGAAAGTGAGGAATGATTAAGCTTGGTATAATTTCTGTCCTTTAATAAGTGATCAAAAATTTTTGGCTATTAGCATATCAATATTAATGAGACAATTATCATATAGTAAATAATATAACATAATATAAATAATAAAATACTTAGAGTTAATAACACAATTATTAATTGCTGAGTGTCATAGGAATGACGAGAGGGGAAGGTATTATTACACTGGTGTGATGGAGACCACATGAATGCTCATGTTCTCCTTCCATAGTGTGGAGTTGTCACTGGAAGATGGATGTCCAAACAGGAGCTGCATCTTCCAGTTTTGTTTGCACACACGTGTAGTTCTATGACTAGTTATGATTAATGGAATGAGATAGAAATTGAGAGTGTCACTTATGAATCAGGGATTTTAAGAAATGGGTGAAAATCTCCACTCTATTTTTCCTCATTCCCTGGTTGCAAAGAACTACAAGACCATATGGGATAATGAAGCTACACAAAAGAAGGAGCTACATAATGGAAGGCAAACTGCCAGCTGTTCAAGAACATCTGCATTTGACAGATGACATAAGAAAGAACATTTACTATATTATGCCACTGAAATCTTAGGATTTGTTTCCTACAATAGCAAGCAGCACCCTAAATATACATGCTGGGATCTTTATAAGGGAGAGGAAGATTTTCTTTAGGAAGAGAAAATGTGTTAAAAGCTTCCTATGTGGTATAATACATTATCTTCAGTGTGAAGAAAATGAATGGGCAAAAATGTCATGAGAGGATATAGCTGGCAGAAAACTACTGTTTATAAAATATTAAATAATATTTGAGTTCAGAGAATCGTAAGTTTGGTAAGGTTATAGTGAGTGTTTACAGTAAAAAAGAGGAGGCAGGCTGGACAGAAAATTTGAAGCCAAATTATACAGGGCCTAGTATTGACTGCTAAGAAGTTGATAGGGATAGAGAGGAATATAGAAAAAAATTAGAAAAAGAGTATCTTACAAAAAATAACAACTTTAAGCAAAGAATATATCAGAAAAAAATAGCTGGATAGTAAACATAAGGCTGTTTATTAGGCCATTTGTATACAGGTTACAGATTTGGGGAACCATAATTTCTTGTTAAATAGGCACCTATTTATACCAAATCTTGAGCATTAAGACTTACGCTGGTCAACAACCTTACAGAAAACTGTTTGCTTCAAATCTTCCATTAATTAATGTACTATTCAACCAAATACCTTCCCTAACATTGACCAGTGGGACTAACCACCATGCTTGTCTTCCCTATATTAATCAGTCAGCTTTTATTCCACTAGCATTTCTATAATGATCTCTGTGTCCTTCCAGCTCAGACTGAAATTTCCTTGAGCATTCTATCCAGTTTTTTGCCTTTGGGGGAAATCTTCTCTTCCTTAAGTTTCTTGATTCAAGTTTATTGTGGTAAAGGAGGCATGGGGTAGGAAAAAAATGGTTATAAAACCTAATTAACACACATGTTTTCCTAATAAATAGTTTTGTAATCTACGTAAGTATGTCACTGTTAGAGATACTTAAGTAGATCAGCTCAGAGAGAGATGTCCTCTCCATATAGACCAAAAACATAATGAAACAATTGAGTCTATTTTTAGGCTACAGAAGAAATAGTTCTTATCAGCTATATGGGTTGTAGATGAGTGAATTCTCAAGTGAATTTATCTCAGCTAATGTTTCTATATGCACTTTTTTGATTCTCCATTAACCAGTTGGATGACTGGGGTCCTGAATACTCTTAGAGGTAGTAGATATGAAAAATATCCTTTTTTTGAAATAATGGCTCTAATTGTCACCTACTGTCACTTAGTTGTAATGACTTAAATCTGTGCTTATCTTCCTCAGTAGTTCATAAGCAGAATTGTGTTTCATTCCTCTTTATATTTCTAATGCCTTACTCTGTGTCATGGTAAGCAGTCTATAATTGGTTATTAAGTAAAGGAATGGTTAAATGAGTTAATACTGGGTATTTTATTGGTGGTTGTAATCAATAAGTTCCATTCATGATATAGGTATTATTGTTTAAATAATCCTGACCCAAACTGTAGGCTACAATGATAAAATCATAGCTCTTCATAATAAAAAGGATTGCAGTGGTCAGCATTCCAAATCTCTCCACTCTACTTTTTTTTTTTTAAGTTTAGAAATCTGAGTTTAGCATGAACACTAACCATTCCAGAATCCCTTAGGGCCTTTTTTTCTGTTTGTTTAAAATTTCCCTGACACCAGAAAAACAACAGTTGAATGATGACCAGATGGCAAGAGAGCTGTGGTAATTTGGCTGGAAGTAAGATGAGCATTGAAGCATAATGAGCAAATTAGAGATTTAAATCTTTTCTATGAGCAGATCAACCTAATGGGGTGAACAAGATCACCCAATGGCTTTTTATTAAGTTTATTTATTTCCTTTTAAAAACAGTTACTTATTCATTGGTATTATGATTGTGGGGAGATGTGACTGATGGATTAAATGGAAATATTTTTCAGGTATTATGTTCTTAGAGCTACCCAGGATGAATCCTTCCTAATCTTAGTGTATGAGGGCAGGAATGATATCATTGAGGTGCGTAGCTAAAACCTTGGAAACAATCTTGTACTCTCTATTCAGGAGAGCAAAAGGGATGAAAATCCCCCAATTGTTCCTTACCTTGTCATCTTTTTAAGGATTATGGGATCAAGGGAGTTTTCATGTTCTGAGACATAATTCTGGTCTTAAAAAATTCTGAAAAGACTCTCTGATGTTAGAGATAATTGCCACAATCAGGTTTTATAAGAATTGATGGGAAATCTGTCAGCACCTGAGGCTTTTCCTAGGTTTGTGGCTTAGATTTGGGGTCTCTCACTTTTAATGATATTGTGTTGTCCAACTGATTGACTTAATGGAGGGAGTGAATTGAAAGTCAAGCCTATCCATTTTCTGTGTGCTATAGCATAGAAAAAATCATGTTGACTAGATTCAAAAACATTTAAAAAATATTAAACACCTTTAGTTTGTCTTTCTGAATTATTGGGATAGTTTAATTTGGCTTGTAATTTACTTGCCTCTTTTGCAGTTTGCTACTCTGTATATCTATAAATTAATCAATAGCTGATGTGTTAGAAATGGGAATTCTATATAGGCAGTGATATTAATATAGAAAGGAGACTGTGTATTTCCAATTCCATGTACAATCCCAGAGATGACAATATTCCTTTTAATTAAATGAACAATGGAATAAATTGGGATGATAGGTCTATTTATTTAATTTACATTCTAAATATATGACATAATTGAGCATCTTAAAAGCTAGAGCCTAATTTTGCTTTATTATGTCCTATCAATAATTGTTATTACTAATGTACTAAGCTCAGGTTAATAACAATACGCTATTTATAGATAATGAATTGTTTGGATTGAATTGGATATGCATGCAACTCTCAAAATTTTCTTTAATGTCAGTCTTTATGTGAATCTGCTCAAATGTGTTTCAGCTGATGATTTTTTTTTAATTAAGGGCTTAGACATATATACTGATTTAAGAAGTGGACACTGATTTAGTGTCTCATAAGCAGAATGTGTCTAAAAACAAAGTTAAATAGAGAAAGGCAGTTTAAGAAGTGGAAGTGAACTTGTGCAAGCAATCTCAAGAGAGAAACAGAGAGACACAGAGAGAATGACCAATGTCATTATTTGGATCTCTGAATCACCAGTTCATAAAAGTAATACCATCCTTCGACCTTCCATCCATGTTAAACAAATTTCATTTTTGCCTAAGCTTTTTGAATAGAATTTCCCTAGATAACATACCCTGATTTATACAGTAACTTAATGACAGAATGTGTAAATAAAGATTGATCAGTTAAAGACAACTGCAAACTCTATACTCTACTATTTACCTGGATGACCATTAAGCAGAAAAATTACGAATTCCTGACAGATAGAAGTATTTTATTGAAACTAGTCAACAGTGGAGCTCAATTTTCCTAAACTCCTTTAAAAGAGATAGATTCAAGGGAGTTGTGCTCAAAATGTCAAAATGGCTTTGACTTTTATTACCAAAGATCGTTTATTTTGAAAGAAACACAAAAGATAAGCAGAGTGAAGTAGAACAGTGTCTGTAAAATTTATTTTCCACTTCTGCTGCTACTTCGGTAAAGTTAAGAAAGGGCAATACAGTAATCTAGAAATAGTTTAGAGTGTAATTTGGTGGTAGATGTTGAAAATATATTGTACTGTTATTGATGGCTCTGGATCATTTATGCATATCCTCTGCAGTATTTGAAATGATGGTCGTAGTGAAGATTGAGCAAGATTTGGGGTTTATATGATGAAGGTTGGGACTAGTAGGCAACCACAAATATCTATTTGCAAGTCTTTGATATGCGTAAGGAGCAGGCACCTTCATTCACCTATTCATTCAACAAATATTTACTGAGTATTACTGTGTGAAGCACTGGGGATAAAAGAACAAGGCAGAGATGTCCCCTTTCCTCAAAGATCTTACAACACAGTAAAGGCATGTAAACTATATAATAATTTATTATTTCATAATATAAATTAAATGGGAGTAATAATGGAGGATGTAAATCACATGTAAGTAGCATCTAATCCTGATTTAGAGATTTAGAGATTCATAGAAGGCTTTCTGGAGAAATGGTTGCAAAACTGATTCTGGAAAGACAAGTAGATATTAGACAGGAATAAAGTCAAGGGAATGATATGGATAGATGAAACAAGATGTACAAAAGTTTAGAAGATAGTAAACCTTATGCTTTATAAAAAAAATTCACAGTGAATCAGAGGCTTAAATGTAAATTGTAGAGCTACAAACTTTTATTCATTTTTATATATTTGTATTTTTTCAAAATATGAAATTTATTGTCAAATTGGTTTCCATACAACAACCAGTGCTCATCCCAAAAGGTGCCCTCCTCAATACCCATCACCCACCCTCCTCTCCCTCCCACCCCCATCAACTCTCAGTTCTCAGTTTTTAAGAGTCTCTTATGCTTTGGCTCTCTCCCACTCTAACCTCTTTTTTTTCCTTCCCCTCCCCCATGGGTTTCTGTTAAGTTTCTCAGGATCCACATAAGAGTGAAACCATATGGTATCTGTCTTTCTCTCTATGGCTTATTTCACTTAGCATCACACTCTCCAGTTCCATCCACGTTGCTGCAAAGGGCCATATTTCATTCTTTCTCATTGCCACGTAGTACTCCATTGTATATATAAACTACAATTTCCTTATCCATTCATCAGTTGATGGACATTTAGGCTCTTTCCATAATTTGGCTATTGTTGAGAGTGCTGCTATAAACATTGGGGTACAAGTGCCCCTATGCATCAGTACTCCTGTATCCCTTGGGTAAATTCCTAGCAGTGCTACTGCTGGGTCATAGGGTAGGTCTATTTTTAATTTTTTGAGGAACCTCCACACTGTTTTCCAGAATGGCTGCACCAATTTGCATTCCCACCAACAGTGCAAGAGGGTTCCCGTTTCTCCACATCCTCTCCAGCATCTCTAGACTCCTGATTTGTTCATTTTGGCCACTCTGACTGGCGTGAGGTGATACCTGAGTGTGGTTTTGATTTGTATTTCCCTGATAAGGAGTGATGCTGAACATCTTTTCATGTGCCTGTTGGCCATCCGGATGTCTTCTTTAGAGAAGTGTCTATTCATGTTTTCTGCCCATTTCTTCACTGGGTTATTTGCTTTTCGGGTGTGGAGTTTGGTGAGCTCTTTATAGATTTTGGATATTAGCCCTCTGTCCGATATGTCATTTGCAAATATCTTTTCCCATTCCGTTGGTTGCCTTTTAGTTTTGTTGGTTGTTTCCTTTGCTGTGCAGAAGCTTTTTATCTTCATAAGGTCCCAGTAGTTCATTTTTGCTTTTAATTCCCTTGCCTTTGGGGATGTGTCAAGTAAGAAATTGCTATGGCTGAGGTCAGAGAGGTCTTTTCCTGCTTTCTCCTCTAGGGTTTTGATGGTTTCCTGTCTCACATTCAGGTCCTTTATCCATTTTGAGTTTATTTTTGTGAATGGTGTGAGAAAGTGGTCTAGTTTCAACCTTCTGCATGTTGCTGTCCAGTTCTCCCAGCACCATTTGTTAAAGAGACTGTCTTTTTTCCATTGGATGTTCTTTCCTGCTTAGTCAAAGATGAGTTGGCCATACGTTTGTGGGTCTAGTTCTGGGGTTTCTATTCTATTCCATTGGTCTATGTGTCTGTTTTTGTGCCAATACCATGCTGTCTTGATGATGACAGCTTTGTAGTAGAGGCTAAAGTCTGGGATTGTGGTGCCTTCTGCTTTGGTCTTCTTCAAAATTACTTTGGCTATTCGGGGCCTTTTGTGGTTCCATATGAATTTTAGGATTGCTTGTTCTAGTTTCGAGAAGAATGCTGGTGCAATTTTGATTGGGATTGCATTGAATGTGTAGGTTGCTTTGGGTAGTATTGACATTTTGACAATATTTATTCTTCCAATCCATGAGCACGGAATGTTTTTCCATTTCTTTATATTTTCTTCAATTTACTTCATAAGCTTTCTGTAGTTTTCAGCATACAGTTCTTGTACATCTTTGGCTAGATTTATTCCTAGGTATTTTATGCTTCTTGGTGTAATTATGAATGGGATCAGTTTCTTGATTTGTCTTTCTGTTGCTTCATTATTAGTGTATAAGAATGCAACTGATTTCTGTACATTGATTTTGTATCCTGCAACTTTGCTAAATTCATGTATCAGTTCTAGCAGACTTTTGGTGGAGTCTATCGGATTTTCCATGTATAAAATCATGTCATCTGCAAAAAGCGAAAGCTTGACTTCATCTTCGCCAATTTTGATGCCTTTGATTTCCTTTTGTTGTCTGATTGTTGATGCTAGAACTTCCAGCACTATGTTAAACAACAGCGGTGAGAGTGGGCATCCCTGTAGTGTTCCTGATCTCAGGGAAAAAGCTCTCAGTTTTTCCTATTGAGGATGATGTTAGCTGTGGGCTTTTCATAAATGGCTTTTATGATCTTTACGTATATTCCTTCTATCCCGACTTTCTCGAGGGTTTTTATTAAGAAAGGGTGCTGGATTTTGTCAAATGCCTTTTCTGCATCGGTTGGCAGGATCATATGGTTCTTATCTTTTCTTTTATTAATGTGATGTATCACGTTGATTGATTCGGGAATGTTGAACCAGCCCTGCATCCCCGGAATGAATCCCACTTGATCATGGTGAATAATTCTTTTTATATGCCATTGAATTTGATTTGCTAGTATCTTATTGAGAATTTTTGCATCCATATTCATCAGGGATATTGGCCTGTAGTTCTCTTTTTTTACTGGGTCTCTGTCTGGTTTAGGAATCAAAGTAATACTGGCTTCATAGAATGAGTCTGGAAGTTTTCCTTCCCTTTCTATTTCTTGGAATAGCTTGAGAAGGATAGGTATTATCTCTGCTTTAAACGTCTGGTAGAACTCCCCTGGGAAGCCATCTGGTCCTGGACTCTTATTTGTTGGGAGATTTTTGATAACCGATTCAATTTCTTCGCTGGTGATGGGTCTGTTCAAGCTTTCTATTTCCTCCTGATTGAGTTTTGGAAGAGTGTGGGTGTTCAGGAATTTGCCCATTTCTTCCAGGTTGTCCAATTTGTTGGCATATAATTTTTCATAGTATTCCCTGATAATTGTTTGTATCTCTGAGGGATTGGTTGTAATAATTCCATTTTCATTCATGATTTTATCTATTTGGGTCATCTCCCTTTTCTTTTTGAGAAGCCTGACTAGAGGTTTGTCAATTTTGTTTATTTTTTCAAAAAACCAACTCTTGGTTTCGTTGATCTGCTCTACAGTTTTTTTAGATTCTATATTGTTTATTTCTGCTCCGATCTTTATTATTTCTCTTCTTCTGCTGGGTTTAGGCTGCCTTTGCTGTTCTGCTTCTATTTCCTTTAGGTGTGCTGTTAGATTTTGTATTTGGGATTTTTCTTGTTTCTTGAGATAGGCCTGGATTGCAATGTATTTTCCTCTCAGGACTGCCTTCGCTGTGTCCCAAAGCGTTTGGATCGTTGTATTTTCATTTTCGTTTGTTTCTATATATTTTTTAATTTCTTCTCTAATTGCCTGGTTGACCCACTCATTTGTTAGTAGGGTGTTATTTAACCTCCATGCTTTTGGAGGTTTTCCAGACTTTTTCCTGTGGTTGATTTCAAGCTTCATAGCTTTGTGGTCAGAAAGTATGCATGGTGTGATGTCAATTCTTGTATACTTATGAAGGGCTCTTTTGTGACCCAGTATGTGATCTATCTTGGAGAATGTTCCATGTGCACTTGAGAAGAAAGTATATTCTGTTGCTTTGGGATGCAGAGTTCTAAATATATCTGTCAAGTCCATCTGATCCAATGTATCATTTAGGGCCCTTGTTTCTTTATTGGCCATGTGTCTAGATGATCTATCCATTTCTGTAAGTGGAGTGTTAAAGTCCCCTGCAATTACCACATTCTTATCAATAAGGTTGCTTATGTTTGTGAGTAATTGTTTTATATATTTAGGGGCTCCTGTATTTGGCACATAGACATCTGTAATTGTTAGCTCTTCCTGATGGATAGACCCTGTGATTATTATACAATGCCCTTCTTCATCTCTTGTTACAGCCTTTAATTTAAAGTCTAGTTCGTCTGATGTAAGTATGGCTACTCCAGCTTTCTTTTGACTTCCAGTGGCATGATAAATAGTTCTCCATCCCCTCACTCTCAATCTGAAGGTGTCCTCATGTCTAAAATGAGTCTCTTGTAGACAGCAAATAGATGGGTCTTGTTTTTGTATCCATTGTGAAACGCTATGTCTTTTGGTTGGTGCATTTAGTCCATTGACATTCAGTGTTATTATAGAAAGATATGGGTTTAGAGCCATTGTGATGTCAATAGGTTTCATGCTTGTAGCGATGTCTCTGGTAATTTGTCTCACAGGATCCCCCTTACGATCTCTTGTAGGGCTGGTTTAGTGGTGATGAATTCCTTCAGTTTTTGTTTGTTTGGGAAGACCTTTATCTCTCCTTCTATTCTAAATGACAGACTTGCTGGATAAAGGAATCTCGGCTGCATATTTTTTCTGTTCATTACATTGAAGATCTCCTGCCATTCCTTTCTGGACTGCCAAGTTTCAATAGAGAGATCGGTCACGAGTCTTATAGGTCTCCCTTTATATGTTAGAGCACGTTTATCCCTAGTTGCTTTCAGAATTTTCTCTTTATCCTTGTATTTTGCCAGTTTCACTATGATGCGTCATGTAGAAGATCGATTCAGGTTACCTCTGAAGGGAATTCTCTGTGCTCTTGGATTTCAATGCCTTTTTCTTTCCCCAGATAGGGGAAGTTCTCAGCTATTATTTCTTCAAGTACACCTTCAGCATCTTTCCCTCTCTCTCCCTCCTCTGGAATTCCAATTATGTGTAGATTATTTCTCTTTAGTGCATCACTTAGTTCTCTAATTTTCCCCTCATACTCCTGGGATTTTTTTATCTCTCTTTTTCTCAGCTTCTTCTTTTTCCATAATTTTATCTTCCAGTTCACCTATTCTCTCCTCTGCCTCTTCAATCCGAGCTGTGGTCATCTCCATTTTATTTTGGAGCTCATTAATAGCATTTTTTAGCTCCTCCTGGCTGTTCCTTAGTCCCTTGATCTCTGTAGCAGTGGATTCTCTGCTGTCCTTTATACTCTTTTCAAGCCCAGCGATTAATTTTATGACTATTATTCTAAATTCACTTTCTGTTATATTGTTTAAATCGTTTTTGATCAGTTCGTTAGCTGTCATTTCCTGGACGTTTTTTTGAGGGGAATTCTTCTGTTTGGTCATTTTGGATAGTCCCTGGAGTGGTGCAGAACTGCGGGGCACTTTCCCTGTGCTGTCTTGAATAACTTGCGTTGGTGGGCGGGGCCACAGTCAGACCTGATGTCTTCCCCCAGCCCACCACTGGGGCCACAGTCAGACTGGTGTGTGCCTTCTCTTCCCCTCTCCTGGGGGCAGGATTCACTGTGGGGTGGCGTGGCGGTCTGGGCTACTTGCACACTGCCAGGCTTGTGGTGCTGGGGATCTGGCGTATTAGCTGGGGTGGGTAGGCAAGGTGCACGGGGGCAGGAGGGGCAGGCTCAGCTCGCTTTTCCTTCAGAGATCCGCTTCGGGAGGGGCCCTGTGGCACCAGGAGGGAGTCAGACCCGCCTGAGGGATGGATCTGCAGAAGCACAGTGTTGGGTGTTTGAGCAGTGCAAGCAAGTTCCCTGGCAGGAACTGCTTCCCTTTGGGATTTTGGCTGAGGGATGGGCGAAGGAGATGGCGCTGGTGAGCGCCTTTGTTCCCCAACAAACTGAGCTCTGTCCTCCGGGGCTCAACAACTGTCCCTCCCGTTGTCTTCCAGCGCTCCCGCTCTCTGAGCAGAGCTGTTAGCTTATAACCTTCCAGATGTCAAGTCTGCTTGCTTTTGAAACACACTCCGAACGGCCCCTCCGCTTTTGCCAGTCAGACTCAGGGGCTCTGCTTGGCCAGCGGGCCGTCCCTCCGCCCTGGCTCCCCCCGCCAGTCAGTGTAGTGTGCACCACCTCTCCAGCCTTCCTGCCCTCTTCAGTGGGCCTCTCGTCTATGCTTGCCTCCAGAGACTACGTTTTGCTAGTCTTCTGGCCGTTTTCTGGGTTATTTAAGCAGATGTAGGTGGAATCTAAGTGATCAGCAGGACACGGTGAGCCCAGCGTCCTCCTACTCCGCCATCTTCCCCAGGCCTCCAAGCTGCAAACTTTTAGTGAAAAAAAAAAAAAACATCAGATATTCAGACAAAGAAGTTTTAGAGTTAACACCAAAGCATGATTCACAGAAAGGAAAACAGGTAAGTTGGACTTCATCAAAATTAAAAACTTTCATCCTGCAAAAGTTTCTATTAAGGATAAGAAAATGCAAGTTACAGACCGGGAGAAAACATAGCAAACCATATATTTGACAAAAGACTAGTATGTAGAATATATAAAGAGCTTTCAAAACTGAACAGTTATCCCCAAAATGTAATAGTTAAATTGAGAAAAGACATGAAGAAACATATCACTAAAGAGGGTATTAGGATAGCAAATGAACATGTGCAAAAAATTCAGCACATTAGCTTTTAGGTAAATGCAAATTAAAATCACAATGAGATATCACTGCATACCTTTTAGAGTGACTAAAATTAAAAAAAACAGTGAAAATTCTAGATGCTGTGAGGAGAGAGAGAGAAACTGGATCACTTATATTTTGCTGATTGGAATGTAAAATGGTACAGGATACTCTGCAAAAAACAGTTTGGTAGTTTCTTAATAAACTACATATATAATTATGACACAATCCAGCAATTGCACTTCTAACACTTATCATGAAGACATATCCACACAGACATCTGAACATGGAATTTTATAACATCTTTATTCATAGTAGCTCCAAACCGAAAATAATTCAAATGTCTTTAACAGATGAATAGTTAAATAAATTGCGATACATTTATACCACAGGGAATATTATTCATCAAAAAGGAAAAGATACATAAAAATCTGGATAAATTGCCAGAGTATATTGTTGAGTAAAAAAAAAAAATCTCAAAAGGTGAATATTGTTTGATTTCATTTATGTTACATTTTTGAAATGATAGAAGTATAGTAATTGAGAACAAGATGGTAGTTATCAGAGATTAGGGAGGGGTTGAGGGTGTGAGAGAAGTGAGTATGTCTATAAAAGGGCAACATAACGGAATCTTGTAACGATGGAAATGTTGTGTATCTTGCTTGTATCAATGTCAGTATACCAGTTGTGATTTGGTACTGTAGGTATGCAAGATATTACCATTAGGGGAAATTGGGAAAAGGGTTACATGGCATTTCTCTGTATTATATCTTACAAATGTTTGTAGATCCGCAATTATCTTAAAATAACAAAATAAAATAAGTCAGAAATTTCATCAAGACATGATATATAACATTATCAACATGGGGTGAAGTGTATATATATTTGAACTGGAGTGACTTAATCTCTCTGTGGATCCGTTGTCTGTTTCATGGGGAGGCTCTCTTTCCCATATTCCTATCACAGATGTGAAAAGATGGATCTGTGAGATACTTGCGAACACTTGTGACTAGTTTTGGTTTATTGGATTGTAGAATTTTTATAATAAAATTTAATAAAATGCAAACATTTGGATGGAAAGTTAAATGTGTTAACATGACCACATTTTACAAGATGCCATAAAAATCAGCCTGTTTTGTTTTGTTTTGTTTTGACTAATCAGTTACTTTTAAATGAAAAAAAATCTAAAAGAATGTTATATGGTTACAAGGCACGGCATTTAGTGCAATTTGTGTCAAAAAGTACAAGTAGGAGTCAAAAACTTCAAATTTAAATAATGAAACACAAAACGCATGTTCTAAGTTGACAACTGACAATGCTTCAGGTAGATGACATGTGCACTGTAGGTATAAAATCATATTTTATTTTTAGACAATTGCAGTCTGCTTGCTGATTGAGAAGTTGAACATCATTTATCTTTTATTATTTTATACAACTTTTTATTTGTGGGCCAGGCCAAGGTAACTTAGATAAAAATAGAATAAAGCTAACAGCTAGAAAGGGGCCAAAAATAATAATAACTATTCACTGTGCACTAAAAATTTAATTCTAGTGGTTATTAGGTTTTCAAAATGTGTTGGACTTCTTTTGGACAGTTGTCAGGATCAGTACTTTTTATTGTTCTCATAATTATTTTTATGTTTGAGGGTTTTGTGATAGTAGACAAGGTAGGTGGTTTAACAAGAATTGTCCTGGAGAATAGAACCAACAAGGTGAGGAAGCAAGAGAAAAATGTGATGTTCTTCAGATTTTTATTTCTCTGACGTTTCTATAATAAGTAACTTTGTTTGACACGAGTTCAGAGGCAGAAAGTAACCTAACTTTCTTATGTCCTTCTTTCCCAAATACACCTTAACACACATATTTTAGAGTATCGTTAACTGTTGCATTGATAAATTCAGCAAATAAAAATTAGTTCTAAAGAGTTATATATTAAATAATGTTGTACAATGCAACATGAAATGCAAAAGCTTATTTTTGCTAGCTAAAAGGATATTTCTTTCTGTGCAAACACTGATGATACTGAAAACTTTAGTGTGTTTTATGAAAACTTTCAAAATACTATGAAATACCATAAGAGGTTTTTTTTTTTCCATGTACCAAAATAGCAGGTTATTTATATGGAATTTAGGGGCTGCAGAAAAAAAAAAAATCTCAAAAAAAAAAAGAAAAAAAAAGTCCTGAGATATATAAAATGTAAATGTATCATTGCTGCTAACTAAATAGTGAGATTATTTAAAAGAAAAATGATATATCAGAGAGAGTCATGAAAATGATCAACTATATAAAATTCTCAGTGAATTCTAGTCAGAAAATAAAGAATTTTTTTAAATGAACATGAAATGGAAAAAGCAAAGTGAAGACTTAAAAGGGAAAAAAGTTTTGCTCCATCTAAGGAACCACTATATGAATTTTATAGCAGCCCTTAATGGAATACTAAAGGATTTCTATTTGGAGGTTCACAAGCATGCCACATGAATCCCCTAGTGACTGAATTTACAGCCCTGTGGTTTTTGAATTTGGCTTGAATTGTGCTTTATGCTTGCTGGGTTAGTGCTGCATTAAATTCTAGCTAAAAGTATCTTTTCTACTTCACATTGTTTGTATAAAATACATTTCCTTCTTTCTGATAGTTAATATCTATTTTTAAGATAAATATTTATAATATTTGGGAATAGTTATCACTTTAATAAAGATATGTTTAGGTAAATTTACACATACCAAATTGTGTTTGTGATGTTTTGTCTGTCTGTAAGGCTGCCCTTTGGGTCTGGATGAGACTTTACTTCAAAATGATGTTTAATGGTGTTGCTTCATTGTCATTATTATTATTTTGTCACTCATCTTTCTCACCTTTGTTCCTTTTTTACTGTCATCTATTGCTATTTCTATATTCTATATTTCCTATTACATTCATAACTGACTGCCACAGATTGGATCGTTAGGATTAGACACTATTTCAAAGAACATTGTCCAAGTCAAGCTCTTTATATATTTTAAAGGGAAAAAATTTGAACTATTCCTTTAAAAAAGTAGAAACTGTTGGTTGACTTGTGTCTTGGCTGGTAATGAAAATCAACTGTTTAACATTTTAGAAATGTTTCGCATACATTAACCTTATAAATACACACTTCCTATTTACCTTTACCCATCTCATAAACTAATGTCTTCAGAAATAAAACAATATTACATCCATAAGCCAAAAATCACTTCTGAGGTATAGAGGCTTGAAGCCCTAAGTATTATCCTGTGATTGTCTTCCTTCAATCAATCAATGAATCAATCAATCAAACATGTACTATTATTCTAAAAACCTATATATAGAAGTGGATATATGAATCAGGAAGCTCTTGGTAATGACAGATGGCAGGTAAAGGAGTGACAGTGAAAGTAGAGAAAATGGATTTGTTTCAGAAATAGTGAAGAAAGAGTGGGACTTGATGTAATTAGACTTGGTTTGCAAGTCGAGAAGACTTAATTTCTGACTTGAGATTTGTGGGGACGATTTTGCTATTAATTGCAATTAAGCCAAAACAACAAGAACAACAACAACAAAACTATGAGGACAAATGGGAGAATGATTTTTATCGTCTTATAAGTTGGATGCCAAACTTTTGTTTGTGGTATACTAGATTCACTTCATGGACAACAAAAGAGAAGCATACTTGTCTTGATCTCTGACCAGAACAGGCTTAGCTGTAACAGAGAAAGTAACTGCTGCTAATGCTGTCACTGCAAAGACAACTGCTTTTGTGCCCTTGTGGTGCTTATGGGTTGAACTGACATTACCTTATCTCACCCCTGACCAATATGAACTTTTGCCTACTTTCCTGGGTCTTTCCTGTTGCCACTGAGGTACAAGACACTCTAGGAGCCATTTGACACACACAAATACAGCTAAGAAATGCAGGATGTGGATTCTTCAGAGACAAACTTTGGCCATTTGAAAACAAAAACAAGTAGCTAAATTGTTCTCCCCTCCAAGTTTATTTCATTTAGAATTGCAGTTGTAGTCTATTTAAATATGTCCTGTGAGTCTCTTTAAATGTATCCTGTGAGACAAGGTAATCAGCTTGTCAGAAAGCTGTAGAAGATGCCATAACTGACTCGACTCCCATGTGCTGGCCACCTTTCCTTTTCAGATTATTCCCCGTTACACATATTCCTGATTCTTTGGGATTGACCCTTGATATTCAAGCAATGGTGAAGCAAATTTATTATTTAAAATATTCATCACTTGGGATGATAAATCACATTACACTTTTACATGACAAAGACAATAGTACACAAAGTAGTACCTTTGGTCATGTATTTCATTTGGAGGGAGATGTAACCATAAGTATGGATATATACTGGACTGTGGTGAATGGCTTGACTGGTGAAAAATGTCCTGAAAGAAAAGTGGTCAAAGAATGTGGCACATGGAAGGACCTATAAGGTTCAGAAAATTGGGATGACAACATAAAAGTGGATTCTGATGAAGCTGGGAACCTTGAGCACAGAAGTAGTCATCTCACACCTGCATAAAGAGTTTAACTGCTACTTTCCTAAAGAAACTTTAATGATTTCTCATCAACTAATTGCCTCAAAAAGCACTGCTGATCTTCCTTAGGACCTATCCTCACCTCTTCTTTTTGCTTCCCTTATATTTTTCTCATTATTAGATTAGGGTTAAGAGATTTTGTTAGGAAGGCCAACCAGAGGTAGAGACATTCCCATCAAATCTTATTAACACAACATCTTGCTTATCAATTTATTATTTATTTATTTAACACATTTATTCATTAAAATTTAATTTTGGTTAAATCTCATATTTAGATTTTGTTCAAACCAGTCTGATTTTGGCCATTAGGAACACTTAACACTTGGCTCCTCTGTCCCTTTAACATAACTAATCATCATAGATTCATTTTCGTCTGTGTTTTTTTTTTTCTAGAAGTTCTGTAGAATTTTTTTTTTTTTTTTTTAGTTTTCCAGTATTTTTTTTGGTATTTTTATTTAATTTATTATTTTTTTAAATTTACATCCAAGTTAGCATATACCGCAACAGTGATTTCAGGAGTAGATTCCTTAATGCCCCTTACCCATTTAGCCCATCCTCCCTCCCACAGCCCCTCCAGTAACCCTCTGTTTGTTCTCCATATTTAAGAGTCTCATGTTTTGACCCCTCCCTGTTTTTATATTTTTACTTCCCTTCCCTTATCTTCATCAGTTTTGTATCTTAAAGTCCTCATATGAGTGCAGTCATATGATATTTGTCTTTCTCTGACTAATTTCGCATAGAATAATACCCTCTAGTTCCATCCACGTAGTTGCAAATGGCAAGATTTCATTCTTTTTGATTGCCGAGTAATACTCCATCGTATATATACACCACATCTTTATCTGTTCGTCCATCGATGAACATTTGGGCTCTTTCCATACTTTTGCTATTACTGATAGTGCTGCTATAAACATTGGGGTGTATGTGCCCCTTCAAAACAGGATATCTGTATCTATTGAAAAAATAGGTAGTAGTGCAATTGCTGGGTAGGGTAACACAAAAACAGATACTGTGTTTTGCTGGCACAACACAGTGCCAGGGTAGTTATATTTTTAATTTTTTGAGGAACTTCCATACTGTTTTCCAGAGTGGCTGCACCCGTTTGCATTCCCACCAGCAGTTCAAAAGAGAGCCGCTTTCTCTGCATCCTCACCAGCATCTGTTGTTGCCTGAGTTGTTAATGTTAGCCATTCTTACAGGTGTGAGGTGGTATGGTGGTTTTGATTTGTATTTCCCTGATGATGAGTGATATTGAGCATTTTTTCATATGTCAGTTGGCCATCTGGATGTCTTCTTTGGAGAAGTGTCTATTCATGTCTTTTGCCAATTTCTTCACTGGATTATTTGTTGTTTGGGGGTTGAGTTTGATAAATCCTTTATAGATATTTGGCACTAACCCTTTAACTGATATGTCATTTGCAAATATCTTCTCCCATTCTGTCTGTTGCCTTTAATTTTGGCTGATTATTTCCTTCCTTGTGCAGAAGCTTTTTATTTTATGAGGTCCCAATAATTCATTTTTGCTTTTGTTTCCCTTGCCTCCAGAGACGTGTTGGGTAAGAATTTGCTGCGGGCAAGGTCAAAGAGGTTTTTGCCTGCTTTCTCCTCGAGGATTTTGATGGCTTCCTATCTTACATTGAGGTCTTTCATCCATTTTGAGTTTATTTTTGTGTATGGTGTAAGAAAGGGGTCCTGGTTCATTCTTCTGCATGTCACTGTCCAGTTTTCCCAGCACCACTTGCTGAAGAGGCTGTCTTTATTCCATTGGATATTCTTTCCTGATTTGTTAAAGATAGTTGGCCATATGTTTGTGGGTCCATTTCTGGATTCTCTATTTTGTTCCATTGATCTGAGTGTCTTTTCTTGTGCCAGCACCATGCTGTCTTGATGATTACAGCTTTGCAGTTTAGCTTGAAGTCTGGGATTGTGATGCCTCCTGCTTTTGTTTTCTTTTTCAAGATTGTTTTGGCTATGCAGGGTCTTTTCTGGTTCCATACAAGTTTTAGGATTGTTTGTTCTAGCTCTGTGAAGAATTATGGTGTTACTTTGATAGGGATTGCACTGAATATTTAGATTCCTTTGGGTAGCATTGAAATTTTAACAATATTTGTTCTTCCTATCCAGGAGCATGGAATATTTTTCCTTTTTTTGTGTGTATCTTCCTCAATTTCTTTCATAAGCTTTCTATAGTTTTCAGTGTACAGATTTTTCATCTCTTTGATTAGATTTATTTCTAGGTATTTTATGGTTTCTGGTGCGATTGTAAATGGGATTGATTCCTTGATTTCTCTTTCTGTTGCTTCATTATTGGTGTATAGGAATGCAGCCGATTTCTGTGCATTGATTTTATGTTCTGTAACTTTGCTGAATTCATGGATTGGTTCTAGCGGTTTTTAGGTGGAAACTTTTGGGTTTTCCATGTAGGGTATCATGTCATTTGCGAAGACTGAAAGTTTGACCTCCTCCTGGCCGATTTGGATGCCTTTTATTTCTTTGTGTTGTATGATTGCAGAGGCTAAGACTTCCAATACTATGTTGAATAACATTGGCAAGAGTGGATATCCATGTCTTGTTTCTGACAGGGGAAAGTTCTCAGTTTTTCCCCATTGAGGATGATACTAGCATTGGGTTGTTCATATGTGGCTTTATGATCTCGAGGTATGATCCTTCTATCCCTACTTTCTTGAGGATTTTTATCAAGAAAGGATGCTGTATTTTGTCAAATGCATTCTCTGCATCTATTGAGAGGATCATATGGTTCTTGTCATTTCCTTTATTGATGTAATGAATCATATTGATTGTTTTGTGGATATTGAAGCTGCCCTGAATCCCAGGTATAACTCCCAGTTGGTCATGGTGAATAATTTTTTTAATGCATTGTTGGATCCTGTTGGTTAATAGCTTGTCGAGGATTTTTGCATCCATGTTTACCAGGGAAATTGGTCTATAGTTCTCTTTTAGTGGGGTTTCTATCTGGTTTTGGAATCAAGGTAATGCTGGCTTCATAGAAAGAGTTTGGAAGTTTTCCTTCCATTCTATTTTTTGGAACACCTTCAAGAGAAGAAGTGTTAACTCTTCCTTAAATGTTTTGTTGAATTCCCCTGGCAAGTCATATGGCCCTGGACTCTTGTTTTTTGGGAGATTTTTGATTAGTAATTCGATTTCTTTACTGGTTATGGGTCTGTTTAAATTTTCTATTTCTTTCTTTTTCAGTTTTGGTAGTATATATGTTTCTAGGAATTTGCCCATTTCTTCCAGATTTCCTATTTTATTAGCATATTATATTAGCTCATAATATTCTCATTATTGTTTTTATTTCTGCTGTGTTGTGATCTCTCCTTTTCATTCTCGATTTTATTTATTTGGGTCCTTTCCTTTTTCTTTTTGATCAAACTGGCTGGTGGTTTATCAATTTTGTTAATTCTTTCAAAGAACCAGCTTCTGCTTTCATTGATCTGTTCTACTGTTTTTTAGTTTTGATAGCATTAATTTCTGCTCTAATCTTTATTATTTCCTGTCTTCTGCTGGTTTTGGGTTTTATTTGCTGTTCTTTTTCCAACTCCTTAAGGCGTAAGGTTAGGTTGTGTATCTGAGATCTTCCTTCCTTCTTTAGGAAGGCCTGGATTGCTATATACTTTCCTCTTATGACCGCCTTTGCTGCATCCTAGAGGTTTGGGGCTGTGGTGTTATCATTTTCATTTGCTTCCATGTACTTTTAAGTCAACTTCTTGGTTAGCCCATTCATTTTTTAGTAGGATGTTCTTTAGTCTGCATGTACTTGTTAACTTTCAATTTTTTTTTTTTATTTTGAGTTTCATTGCATTGTGGTGTGAAAATATGCATGGTATGATCTCAATCTCTTTGTACTTGTTGAGGGCTGATTTGTGTCCCAGTATATGATTGATTCTGGAGAAGGTTCCATGTACACTGGAGAAGAATGTATATTCCACTGCTTTAGGGTGAAATATTCTGAATATATCTATTAAGTCCCTCTGGTCCACTGTGTCATTCAAAGCCACTGTTTCCTTATTGATTTTCTGTTTAGATGATCTGTCCATTGTTGTAAGTGGGGTGTTGAAGTCCCCTACTTTTATGGTGTTATTATCAATGAGTTTCTTTATGTTTGTGATTACTTGATTTATATATTTGAGTGCCACCACATTTGGAGCATAAAAGTTTACAATTGTTAGGTATTCTTGGTGGATAGACCCCTTAATTATATATAATGCCCTTCTTCGTCTCTAGTTACAGTCTTTATTTTAAAGTCTAGATTGCCTGATGTAAGTGTGGCTACTTCGGCTTTCTTTTGTTGACCATTAGCACGATAGATGGTTCTCCATCCCCTTACGTTCAATCTGAAGGTGTCTTTAGGTCTAAAGTGGGTCTCTTGTAAGATCATCATATAGATGGATCTTGTTTTCTTATCCATCTGTTACCCTTTGTCTTTTGATTGGAGACTTTAGGCCATTGATGTTTAGAGTGAACACTGAAAGATGTGAATTTATTGCCACTATGTTGCTTGTAGAGTTGGAGTTTCTGGTGGTGTTCTGTAGTCCTTTGTAGTCTTTGTTGCTTTAGGTCTTTTTTTTTTCATCTTTTTTCGCCTCAGAGAGTCCCCCTTAAAATTTCTTACAGGGCTGGTTAATGGTCACGAATTGCTTTAATTTTGATTGTCTGTGCAACTTTTAATCTCTCCTTCTGTTTTGAATGACATCCTTGCTGGCAGCACCTCACTCCTGAGTTTTATCTGAGATGTGGCTGTGTTTTCTGACACCTCACTTCTGAGGGACTGCAGCGTTGACATGCTCAGACCCTCTGGGGGAAGGTCTCACCAAGCAATATGACTGTATATGTGTGAGTGTCTATGTGGAGTCTTTATTTTAGTCTACTGATCTGTGCATCTATTTCATAGTTGTCATACTGTCCCTACTGTACTGTAGCTTTTATAGTAAGTCCTGAAGTTGTATAGTATCAGTTCTTCAACTTTATTTTTTTCTTATTCAGTATTGTGTTGTCTATTTCGTATCTATTGCCTTTCCATATCACATTTAGAATCAGTTTGTCAGTATGTACTAAGTTGCTTGCTATGATGTTGATTGGGATTGCATTGAAGTTATAAATTAAATTGGAAAGAATCGACACCTTAACAATATTGAGTGTTTTGATTCATGAGCATAAAATATATATATTTAGAGTTTGTTTGGTTTTTACAAATGTTTTATAGTTGTCTGCATACATAATGTGTTTAGTTTTTCTCCTGGCTTCTTGTAAGTTATTTTTTCTGTGATTCTGGCTTTTGCAGTTTAAATATGATATGCTTGGGTATAGATTTCTTGGCATTTATTCTGCTTGGAGTGTTTCAAACTTCTTTGATATGTGGTTTGATGTCTTTCATTCATTTTGCAAAATTCTTTGCCATTATTACTTAAAAAATTTTTCGCTTCCTTCCCTGTCTTCCCCTTCTTGTGTTCCACTTATGTAATATTGCACCATTTGAAATGGTCTCCAGAACCTTGAATTTTTCTGTTTTTGTTTTTGTGTAATTATTCTGTTTGCATTTCAATTAAGAGTGTTTCTACTGACATATCTTCAAACTCCATGATTCATTCCCTTTCCCTGTCAAGTGTACTAATGAATCTAGAAAAGACATTCTAAAATTCAGTTACAGTGTTTTGATTTCAGTGTTACTTTTGGGGTGCTTGGTTAGCTCAGTCAGTTGAGAGTCTGACTCTTGATATAAATTCAGGTCACGGTCTCTGATTTCATGAGATTGAGCCCTGTGTCAAGCTCCATGCTGAGCACAGAGCCTGTTTGGGATTTTCTCTCTCTCTCTCTGTCTGCCTCTCCTCCAGTCATGCTCTTTCCCTCAAAATAAATAAATAAACATTAAAGAAAAAGAAAATGTTACCTATCTGCTCTTGCAGGGTCTCTACTTTTTCCATTATAGCTCTTAACACTTAATTATATCTATTTTTAATATTCTACGTGTTAGTTTTAACATTGGTGTCTTATCTGAGTCTAGTTGTAATGCTTGTGCTGTTCTTTTGGGCTGTGTTTTTTGTTGCATTTGGACATGCTTTGTAATTTTTGTTGAAAGCCAGAAATTTTGGGGGGAAATAGGAACTAAGGCATAGGGTTGTTATATGAGTATTTATGCTAAAATAGGCATTATTGTGTTTAATAAATGTTGTAACTATATGTGCTAGAAACTTATACATCCTTTGTTTTCCTTGTTTTTGTCACCTTTGTTGGTTTGGGCTTCCATAAAGTCTCTTCAGAGTCTATCTAACAAGTCTTTCAATATTAAACTACTGTTATTATTACTCTGGAATCCTATTTTTGTTTCACTAAGATATGGAGGGAGGGAGAGTAGTCCATAATCTTATAACTGAAACTCCTTGCTTAGGGGCACCTGGGTGGCTTAGTTTAGCATCCAACTCTTGACTTTGGCTCACATCATGATATCAGGGTCATGACATAGAGTTCTGCACTGAAGTCTGCACTGAGCATGTAGCCTGCTTAAGATACTCTCTCTCCCCCTCTTTCTGTCCCTACCCCACTCTCTCTCTCATAAACAAACAAGCAAACAAGCAAACAAACCCTCATTGTTTATTGGGAGTATGACCTCATGTTTCTCTAGCTTTTGTCTGTTTTGCTTTCTTCTCTTTTCACTGGATGCTTTTCCCAAATTTATTTTCTTGAATCCCTAACCTCTGTTAACTATATGCCCGCTGCTCCCCACCCCTTACCCTCCAATATACATTTTTGGTGAGACATAAAAGTTAAAAATGGCTGCTGTAGATGTGATGCCTTACTCCCAGCTAGGATGAAGTTATGGCAATGTCTTGTTTCCTGGAGATTAAACCTCCATTATGAAAAATACTCTGGGGGCACCTGGGTGGCGCAGTCGGTTAAGCATCCGACTTCAGCCAGGTCACGATCTCGCGGTCCGTGAGTTCGAGCCCCGCGTCGGGCTCTGGGCTGATGGCTCAGAGCCTGGAGCCTGTTTGCGATTCTGTGTCTCCCTCTCTCTGCCCCTCCCCCGTTCATGCTCTGTCTCTCTCTGTCCCAAAAATAAATAAACGTTGAAATAAAAAAAATTAAAAAAAAAAAAAAAGAAAAATACTCTGGTCATAGTTCACAATATTTGTTCTTAGGCCCATGACAGAACTATGAATGATCTTCACCAGGAGAACCTGTCAAGGTTCCTGAAAGCAAAGTGCTAGAAAGTGTGAGTCCCCCCAAAGACTGTGTCTCTTAAAGATTTTCTCACTCTCAAGATAGTTTATACTCAGCTTCCATAAATTATTCATAATTTCCCTTTATGTATTCCTATCAGTTTATGGTTTAGGAGTTTCTGCTCCATAAAAGCAAATCCTGTCTGTGTCTGTCAGTAGGTGCCTGTCTTTCCTGATTTTATGATGGTGTTTTACCTTGAAACCTCTGTTCTCTGGTATGTGCAATAAAACTATTGATTTTCATTTTGTACACATTTTAGTCATTGTAGGGACTAGAGTGACAACTCTCAAGTACTTTGCATATTCTTTTTTTAAATTTTTTTAATATTTATTTATTTTTGAGAGACAGAGTGAGACAAAGTGAGAGTGGGGGAGGGGCAGAGAGAGAGGGAGACACAGGATCAGAAGCAGGCTCCAGGTTCTGAGCTGTCAGCACAGAGCCTGATGCAGGGCTTGAACCCACAGACTGTGAGACCATGACCTGAGCCTAGGCTGCACACTCAACCGACTGAGCCACCCAGTTGCCACGTAGTACTTTGCATGTTCTTAAATGGACAGGTAATATATATTTTATGCTTGTAGATCATATGATTTCTGTCATAACTACTCAATTCTGCTACTATAGTATAAAAGCAACCACAAATAATATATAAACAATTGAGTGTGAATATGAACAGATAGAACTTTCCTTTAAAACAAAAAACAAGTTTTCTTCCATTTCTTCTTCACTCACCTCCATTTTAGAGCTAAACTCAGATTCAAGACACAGTGGACTCCAAAGAATGAAGTTCAAAGTGAAACCTGTGAGAAGGTGTGATAAACACCAAGATATTTGCACCAATTTATGCTGGCAGAATACTTGGGAACATGTGTGAAAATGGATTTTATGATTATGGAATCAAAGTAGAAGGATATATAAAATTGGATTAGGCAAGATTTATTGGTATCAACCTTTGAAAACAGAGATCGTGGATTCAGTGTTTTAGCTTGATGGGCTAAGAATGTCTCTAACAGTTTGCTTATCAGTTGACTGAATTATGGACCAGCAGTAGTCTATACTCTATGAAGTTGAAATGCCCAAAGTTCCTTTGTGTATTATAAAGGAAGGTATCAATAGATTTAAGAAGTTTGGAATGCTGAAGAGGAATATTAAGTAAGATTTGATCACCCATTTTGAGAGGGGCAGACCATTTATCATTGTTGCCATAATGAATTTATGAGCTCCAGTTCACAGACCTTTAATATAAGAGAGGACAGGTACATTTGAGTAAGGTTCTTGCCACTCCTCCAAAAATGTATTCTGTTAATCTTCTTCCCAGGCATTCCTAAAGGACCTGCAGCCTGACCGTGTTACAGAAGAAAAAATAATCGGAATTGTCAAGGATTATTGATCGTTGATTCTGTAGACCCAAAGCATCACTGTGGTCTATTAGTCAGAGTAGGAGTATATAGAAGTTATATGATTAATGGTTTGTTTTTATCAGTGAAGTTTTGCTTCAGGGTGTGTCACAGCAGGCTCAGTCTTCCTAGTATATATCTGTGCATTTTCATACTCACTTCCCTTGGAAGATTGAATGGGCTGGAAGAATTTGCTACTCCCCAAAGAGAAGTGTTGCCCCACACAATGGGTCAGAACAGCATCATCAGGTCATTGTAGGTGAGCTATGCTGTCCTATCCTGTGAGCAGTGTATTCTTTTGGGGAAAGTTTGGACAGTGGCATGCTCACTAGAATGCCCCTTCATCTTCTCTGGCTATTAGGCTTCTATAATCAGCATATTTACTTTCATTTAGTGTGAAACTGTAAGTGGATCTACCCAATTGGTCATCAACAGCACATGGGAATAATAAATTTGGATTTATGAAATGCAGTTGTATTACCATATAAGCCAAACAGATAGAAAATGTTAATAATTTTAATTTTAATCAATGATGTTTCATGGATTTAAAATGTAATAGCATTACTTTTCAACTAGTATAAATAGCTGAAAGCATAGCACAAGTATTTTCTTGATATTGTAAAGTTATCAAATTCATTTCACAATGATAATCTTTACATCAATCATAGCATAATCAGAAGTGTATGAATCTGTCTGTACTGATAGATATAAATATATTTGTCAATGCTAAAAAACATTTTTCACAGCTGAGTGTATTATTTAATTTGAAGTTAAAGGCCTTATACTACAGTTCAAATAATTTTAGTGGATTAGGTGTCATTATGTGAACATCTTTGTCAGCAATTACTTGCTATAAAAATATGAAAACAAGTACAATTTGTCTAAAATAGACATTTTTCCTTTGAAATATAATGTGAATGTTTCTTCAGTTGTCCTCTTTCATAAAGAACTAGAAATTAGAATCAGCCAGAAGAGTGTCAAAAACTTACCTTCACTTTTCCCAAACTGTAGTTTAATTGAGCTTTAACATCAAATAAACAGTCTTTACCTTTAACACTAATGCACCCAAAAGACAGTTTCTATTCATTTTGTATGATTAAAACTACATTAGGAATATAAATGTATTAATTTATAGATACAGATACTAATTGCTTAAATATTGAGTTCAAAACCAGGCACTAATATGTGTGGAATAATTGGTTCTTGCTGTAGAAGGAAACCATAATAAAGAACTTGAAAGTGCTGTCACATTTCACATAACTAGTAAAATCTCAGAATATTTTTCAAATATTCTGAAAGAAAAT
The DNA here is from genome assembly GCF_014898765.1 of Herpailurus yagouaroundi. NCBI lineage: Eukaryota > Metazoa > Chordata > Mammalia > Carnivora > Felidae > Herpailurus > Herpailurus yagouaroundi. The sequence continues at coordinate 30,934,680 of NW_024412407.1, forward strand.
GTCTTGGGGCTTTCTTAATGAGAATGAATGTGGTTTGAAAAGATCAAATAATATTCACATATGTCAAATACAGGTTTTAATAACAGTTAGAGATAATGAATAAAATTAAAGTAGGTCAATTTAAGTCATTTATTTTCCAAAAGGAGTTACACATCATAATCACTACTTGTTAAGATATAATTAAAAGCAAAAAGTAGTATTTACCAAAGCTCAGTTACTCAACATAAAAAAACAACATGAATTATGATTTATCATCTTTTAATTTTTATGTTCATCTTTTTATTAACGTATCAACATTTTGTAGCTAATAGTCATATAAATATGATAATGTAATAATAATTGAGATAATAATGAAAATCATGAAAACAGTACCATTACTTTGGCCCTGGTATATTAGCAATCTGCTTTTATTGTGATTGAGAAAAAATTCAGAAGCCTTCTATCACACATAAAACTTTTTTGGAATTACATATCTTATCTTTGAGAACAAAAAACTCCAAAAAACTGAAAAACATTCCTTTGATTCATCAAAAATAATACTAAATAGAAATCATAATCTTCACATATTCATATATGTGAATTATAAGACTATAATCCTTTCTGTGGCAAAGCATATTCTTTGCAAATAAGACTCCATTACTGAACATATCAGATCATGACTTCAAATATATTGTTCTTTGTTAGAGAGTATAACTTGCTTAATAAGTCTACTATAAATTCAATGTAAATACCTAATTTTCTTTAAAAATCAGACTTCAAGAAACTTTCATCAGAAAATTTAATTTCTGAAATCCAGTGAATATACTCTCTGGAATACTTTTCTATGGGGGTCATTATTTACAGGGACCCATTTTAAAGAAATTCTACATGATCAATCCACATTGTAAATTTTTTTTGTAATTTCTTAATTTTTGAAGGAAAGGAAGAGAGTATGACAGTTTGAGTTAGGATGGCAGGTGTCATCATCATTACTCTCATAAACATTGAAGCTGAGAATAATTTTCTTAAAGATCTTTAAAAAATAATCAACATTGTTGGCAGAGTCAAATCAGCACACTCAAGAAACTTCCCCCAGGTCAAGGAAATAAAACCAAAAACTATTACTGGAATCTAAAATTTCTCTTCATGACCCTTCTGAATCAGCACCCTTCCCCTTCTACACAAAGGTAACTACCAGCTTAAATTTTTCACATATATTTTCTTTCTTTCTTTCTTTCTTTCTTTCTTTCTTTCTTTCTTTCTTTCTTTCTT
>NW_024412407.1:30935940-31013332 GCF_014898765.1 Herpailurus yagouaroundi
CTTTCTTTCTTTCTTTCTTTCTTTCTTTCTTTCTTTCTTTCTTTCTTCTTATAAAAGAATATAAAATAAGTATTATTTGTGCCTGGCCATTTTAATATTTTTTGTCAATAATGTGTATATGTGATACATTTTTATTATTGCATACCCTCATTTCCATTACTGTTTATCACTTCACTTCCTGAATATACCAAAACTTATATATCCATTATATTGCTACTAAATACTTGGATTATTTTAAATTTGGGGGTATTTGATTAATGCTGCTAAAATTCTGTACATATCTGTTCCCATTCATGAACTCTATTAATGTACAGCTACAAGTGAAATTGCTGACTCCTAGGATATGCATAGGTTTGAATTTAGTAGACAATGCCAGATATTAAATTAGGTGTGTGAATTTACAATTATATAGACAATTTTAAGAATTCCAGTTTCTCTACATCATGACAACACTTGCTAGTGGATATATAATGGTATTGAATAAATGTGGTTTTAATTTACAGACAACTGATTGCTAGGCAATTAAACACATTTTCCTATGCCTGGTAATTTTGATATACAATTTTGCAAAATATTTATCAGGTTTTTCCCTTTTTCCTATTTGTCTTTCTCTATTTTTCTTATTAAGTCACAAAAATTCTTTTATAAATTCTTAATACAAAATTTTATGGCTGTGATGTGTTGCCAATATTTTTCTCCAACCCTGTAGGTTGTCTTTTTGTTCTTTGTAGATGAATTTTGCTAGGAAAAGAAAAATATTTAAAATTTTGATGTATTTTAAATAGTGTTTTCTTTCATAGTGTTTTGTGCCTAATTAAAGAAATCATCATCTATTCCAAAATCCTTAACATATTTATGTTATATTCTATAAGATATATTGCTTTACTTTTTACTTATGTTTCTTTAATACAGATGAAATTTATTGGCTATATATATGTAATGTGACTGAGGTCAACTTTATTTTTTTCCCATACTAATATGCAATTTACCTCACTCTTTTTTGGTGCTACTTTCTTATAAGTAAACTATGTACACATACGTCTTTTCCTGGACTATTTATTTCAATCTGCTAAATTATTTGTCTTCCTTGAAACTGATACAAGAATGTTTTAATTGTTATGGTTTTAGAATAGGTATTACTAGTAATAGGTACTACCTACATTCTTCTTTGTAATTCTTCTAAATATGTTATCTAGTAAAGAATTCTTCTGTTTTAAGAATCTTATTTTTTTTTTAATTTTTTTCAATGTTTATTTATTTTTGGGACAGAGAGAGACAGAGCATGAACGGGGGAGGAGCAGAGAGAGAGGGAGACACAGAATCGGAAACAGGCTCCAGGCTCCGAGCCATCAGCCCAGAGCCTGACGCGGGGCTCGAACTCACGGACCGCGAGATCGTGACCTGGCTGAAGTCGGACGCTTAACCGACTGCGCCACCCAGGGGCCACTAAGAATCTTATTTTGTTTTATTTTTCTTATTCACTGTCTTGTGCAGAGCAGAATTTTTTAATTTTAATAAACTTCAGTTTATCAGTTCTTTCTTTCATGGGTTGTGCTTTCAGTGTTATATTTAAAAAGTTATTGCCATACCAAAGTCAGCTAAGTTTTCTCTTCTGTTGTCTTCTAAGAATTTTATAGTTTGGTGTTTTAAATTTTGGTCTGTGATCCATTTTAAGTTAATTTTTCTAAAGAGTATAAGGACTTTTTTCTTTAAGTTTATTTGTTTATTTTGAGAGAAAGAAGGGGAGCATCATCAGGGCAGGGGCAGAGAGGGAGGGAGAGTGAGAATCCCAAGCAGGCTCTGCAGTGTCAGTGAGGAGCCTGATGTGGGGCTCTATCTCAAGAACTGTGAGATCACAACTTGAGTCAAAATCAAGAGTCAGATGCTTAACTTGACTGAGCCACCCAGGCACTGTGAGTATAAGGACTTAACCTAGATTAATATTTTTATGTGTGGATGTGTAGTGGTCCAGCATAATTTGTTGAAAAATATATGTTTGTTTAATTTTTTTTACCTCTGCTTCTTTGTCAAAGATCAGTCAACTGTATTTATGGAGATCTATTTCTGAGCACTTGAGCTAGTGATATTTTAATTAATAAATGAGCAGTGTAAGAAAGAAGGTACTGAGAAGTCTCAAACTTTTGGTAATGGGACAGTGCAGGCTCTTTGAGAACAGAAGTTGCATTGGTATGAGTTGCCTTATCCATGAATAGCAGTAATGTGTTCACTAGCCCAACTGGCAAGCCTAAATCTCTGACCATATCAGAGATTTGTGGAATATCCTTCAACAAATTTATTCTCAAACTAGCTGGAGTGTATTCTGTTACAAGTATAAAACCTGATGTAGTATTTGGTGTCAGATTGAGGCAACAAAAAATGTGAATCTGTCAATAAAATTGTAGCTTGTAATATAAAAAGAAGGATTCAAGCAGCCCAGGTGGTCAGAGGCAAAATCAGTAATAGAATTAGTGCCTTTGATCAACAGTAATAAAATGCCCATTGAAGGCAAAGCTTTAAAGTACCCAGTAGCAACGGAATGGGAAAAGATATTTGCAAATGACATATCGGACAAAGGGCTAGTATCCAAAATCTATAAAGAGCTCACCAAACTCCACACCCGAAAAGCAAATAACCCAGTGAAGAAATGGGCAGAAAACATGAATAGACACTTCTCTAAAGAAGACATCCGGATGGCCAACAGGCACATGAAAAGATGTTCAGCGTCGCTCCTTATCAGGGAAATACAAATCAAAACCACACTCAGGTATCACCTCACGCCAGTCAGAGTGGCCAAAATGAACAAATCAGGAGACTATAGATGCTGGAGAGGATGTGGAGAAACGGGAACCCTCTTGCACTGTTGGTGGGAATGCAAATTGGTGCAGCCGCTCTGGAAAGCAGTGTGGAGGTTCCTCAGAAAATTAAAAATAGACCTACCCTATGACCCAGCAATAGCACTGCTAGGAATTTACCCAAGGGACACAGGAGTACTGATGCATAGGGGCACTTGTACCCCAATGTTCATAGCAGCACTCTCAACAATAGCCAAATTATGGAAAGAGCCTAAATGTCCATCAACTGATGAATGGATAAAGAAATTGTGGTTTATATACACTATGGAATACTACGTGGCAATGAGAAAAAATGAAATATGGCCTTTTGTAGCAACGTGGATGGAACTGGAGAGTGTGATGCTAAGTGAAATAAGCCATACAGAGAAAGACAGATACCATATGGTTTCACTCTTATGTGGATCCTGAGAAACTTAACAGGAACCCATGGGGGAGGGGAAGGAAAAAAAAAAAAAAAGAGGTTAGAGTGGGAGAGAGCCAAAGCATAAGAGACTGTTGAGAACTGAGAGCAAACTGAGGGTTGATGGGGGGTGGGAGGGAGGAGAGGGTGGGTGATGGGTATTGAGGAGGGCACCTTTTGGGATGAGCACTGGGTGTTGTATGGAAACCAATTTGACAATAAATTTCATATATAAATAAAAAAATAAAAAAAACTAAAAGTCTCCCGTTGATAAATTTCTTCATATATAACATAGGGGCCAAAAGAATAATATACTGTATTTCTAGAATCTTTAAAAAGAAAGATGAAATTATTTATTTTTTTCAAAATGTAACCATATTTGAGACCCTGAAATGTCATGTGCAAATAAAAATTTTGTGGTATTAGACTCTTACCAGCTCTAAACAAATTAGGAATAATGACAGTGGTATTACTGAAAAAGAATTAAGATAGCAAATTTTAAAATCATTGACAATAAGCAAATTTTAAAATCATTGACTATTAGTGCTTATATAATTTTAAAGATTTTTTTTAAGTTTATTTATTTTTGAGAGGGAGAAATAAAGAGAGGGAGGGCAGAGAGAGAGGGAGAGAGAATCTCAAGCAGGCTCTGTGCTGACACGAGGCTGGAATTCATGAACTGTGAGATCAGACCTGAGCTGAAATCAAGAGTCCCATGCTGAACTGAGTGAGCCACCAGTGCTTATAAAATTTTAAATTAATTTTTAAAAAACATAAGGAAAATGCATTTGAATGCTTTACAACTTTTACATAGAAAAATAAAGAAATAAATTTATCAAAATAGATTGGAAGATTTAAGGGACATTATTCTACCCCACCTATTGTGAATTTAAGATAAGCCACTTTAAAATGATTTGCACAGATAACACATAATGGCCTCTTTGAAAAGAAGTAGTTGTTGGCTTCTAAAGGTCTACACTCCCTATGAGTTACTGGCTTGCTAGCTGTGGATTAGAATTGATCAAGTGGTCTACGGGGACAAGAAGAAGGCCTTGGGCAACCACTCACCTTACACCATAAAACCCTTTCTTATAAAATTAAACAGAATGAGTTGCATTGAACTCTGCTCACTTTTGCCTTGTTTCTTTTATCTTATCTATTTGAAACTCCAGAAGCAATGCTGTATGAAAGCATTAAGGTTGATTTCATTTGTGATTTGAAGAATATCCATATTAGAGATTATTAAATTAATGGCAATCTAACCTTGAAAGCACCTCTATCCGCTGAAAGAGCAACACTTCATCACCTGTTTTGATTCATTAATGTATCATTTAACTTGGTATGACACATGTTCAGCAGTTATAATTACATTATGGTCTTCCTATTACATCAGCTCTGCTCCAAGTTTCTGTCACCACAAGTCCAATTTTCAACATAGAGCAATCCACTGCACTCTTTCCTTATTAGTGTCATCTTTAATGTAGCAGAGAGGCTGAACCATTACTTGGCACTGAGAGTTTAACAGCAATTAACCCCTGCTCTATCCCCAGGGAGAAGTACATCAGCAACTTGCCAAAACACTGTAAACAAGCTGGCCAAGATCAATGTGCAACCATGCTGGCTGCAGAGCACCTAGTGTATTAATTTAGGATTGATATATGGGTAAAAGAGAAGAAAATGGTCTGCATGAAATTAACCTAAGCCACTCCCCTACCCTAAACTGCAAATATTTCTTCCCAAACATAGATATCGGACTAAAAGAAAAAAAAAAGAAAAAAAAAAAAAGAAAAGAAAACCATGCTTACAGTTAGCAAATATAGTGCATGTTTATTCAGTTTTATTGCCATAAGAAAATAATTATTGAATTGATTATTTCACAGGAAGATTCTTTGAAAATGGAAAATGAAATGCATAAACAATGTATTCACATAATGTAAAGGTCAAATGCAAAGAGCAAATGACAACACAAACGCAAATTCTGATATATTCCTTAGTCCTTTCTAATATACAACTGAATGGCAAGGGGACCCAAATGTGGTTATCTGTAAATTTCAACATTAGGAAATTCTTAGCATGACAAAGTAAGTACTTCTGAGAGTTGATGGTACAAACTCCAAAAGAGTACAGAGAGTGAGCCCAGAGCAGAATATGTAGTCTGACATTTTCTAGACTCATTCTGCCAGAACTTGTTAAGTGCAGAAAGCAGTGGTACAAAGCTGAATACTTTCATACTGCAGTCTGCTGAAAGTGGGAAGAGCATTATGTTGAGAGGTAAGTGTCTGCTATAAGTGTAAGCAATGTTAAAATATCCGGAGGCCTTATTTAGAACCAGACCAAAAATTTAGCTGGTTACCTCATTACAGTGCATTGAAAAAAACCAAAGGGTCATAACTCTAAAATGTCCAATTATTTTCCTGTTGTTACTTAGTGACATTCATTTGCTTATGCTATGTATTTTAACATTACCGTTTCAAGACTGGCACCGTACATCACCACTTTCAACATAATAGCAACTGAACCTCATGCTAAATGGTGGCCTGAGCTTCACCTTGTTGTGAAACAATAAGCCCTTGTAGATACAAAAATTTCCTTTGTATGCAAAACTAATTTACTAGTTTGTCTGCATTGCTTTCTTCTCCATATTTCTTTACAGAGATGACAGTCTTTTGTGTAATTGCCTTATTGTGGTTCTTTGTTTATCTAAATAGTCAAGCTTCTCTAGATTTGGGAAGCCCTGGGTTTCTAACACATTTGAGAAACAGATGACAGAATGGATGATTTTATTTGGGGGTATTTTCTTATTATTTACTTTATACATGAAAATCCCAATTTCCTTCAGAATATGGATCTAAGACAGATAATGACTGATGTAAATCAGTACACAGTATGGCAACAACTGGTTTTATGTTGCCAGACAACATAATAGATTTTTATTCTAAATCACTACCAAATGATACATACAGAAATGAAATATAGATAGCTTCCTTCCCAGGCAGATTAAATCACTGCATGCTAGTTTTAAATTTTTTTTCAGTTTTTTTTAACGTTTTATTTATTTTTGAGACAGATAGAGACAGAGCATGAACGGGGGAGGGTCAGAGAGAGGGAGACACAGAATCTGCAACAGGCTCCAGGCTCTGAGCTGTCAGCACAGAGCCCGACGCGGGGCTCGAACTTACGGACCGCGAGATCATGACCTGAGCCAAAGTCGGCCGGTTAACCGACTGAGCCACCCAGGCGCCCCTACATGCTAGTTTTAAAACATACATTCAATTCTGCCTAATCCTATTTCTCAATTACATTTGGTACACAGGACTATTCCTTCCTCAGAGTACTGTCTTCACATGGCCCTGAGGATAGCACACTTCCAGATGTCCTTTTATGTTGTGTTCTTCTTTTAGCTTCCTTCACTGGATTTTCCTCTTTCCCTCCCTCTATCTGAGTGACCCCAGGGGTTAGGGCTGGAATTCATTCCATAGTCTGCCCAGTGATTTCACCCAGTTATAACCTCCTAAATGTCACAGGAAAGAATGATAACTCATAAAATTGTTTATCCAATTCCATATTCCTTCCCTGAGATCCACATTTGCATATTCAGCCCCTTACTCTCCTTCACCGGGAGATGGGTGTGTGATATCCATCTCAAGCTTAACAGGACTAAAGCAGAACTTACAGATCTTCTATAGAGCAAAAACTTAGAAGTCATTCTATTTTCCTTTTTTATCCTTAGACCTCACCAAAAATGTCTCAATAATTCCTATTCACTGTAGCTGTATTATATATTCTGACTCTAAGCATTTCTGATGATCTCTACTATGTGTACCCTTTGTCAAGTGCCATCATTTCTTTTCTAGAATATAGAAATATTAACTGGTCTTCCTTCTTCCATTTTCATCCTGCTAAATTATATCTCCATATAGCAATCAGAATAAATAAAATTGCATCACTCTCTTCCTTAACATCTTTCAATGGTTTCCTATTACATTTAGAATAAATGAATGAATGAATGGATAGATAGGAAATGAATGAATCAATCAATTTCAAGTTTTTCCCCCAAATTATGAGCTTCTATATGATTTGTCCTGGCTGTCTCTTTAACCGTTTTTTCTACTTGATCTCTGCCCAGATAAGACATCCTTCAACTCCTACTTTCCTTTTGTTGTTCACCAATCATCAGTCATGGTGAATTTTAATTTTTACTAAATATATTATGTTCTTCCCTCTCCACCTTGGGCTTCACATTTGCTTCCTTTTTTTCTTTTCCTTTTCTTTTTTTTTTTTTAAATTTTCTTCCTATATGGAATACGTTTCTCCAAGGGAAATCTTGTCATGTCTCATTCTTTCATGTGATTCACTCCTGTTTCTCCCACAGACCTGTGGCAATATCACATATAAGGAGAACTCTTGCTGATCATTTTTCTGTAACATCTTGTTCTTTCTCTGTTTCTCTGTCTTTGTCTCTCTCTCTCTCTCTCTCTCTCTCATATATATACACACACACACACACACATATATATATATATATATATATACACACATATACATTTATAGAATCATATTTAGATATTAAGTATTTATCTTCCTGTTAACACTTTGTTAACTCTAGGAACTCATCACTGTTTCACTTTCTTCACAACACCATATGTTCTTATTATCTATTGTTATGTTTTAAAATCACAGCGCCTGAAATTAAATTAGTTATTTGGCTGTTTATCTGTCTCTCCCTTTGGGTTTTGTATTTTTCACCACTGGTGCCTATGAAATCACTCAGAAGATAATTAATACTCAATAAATATTTTTCAATAAACGGTTGACTAAATTAATTTTGAGTATAAATAATGTAGATAGTTCCTACCACAGAAATAGTAGTGCATTGCTTCTAACCTAGAGAGAACATAATGATTTTATAACTTGAACAAATAGAAAAAATTTCAAACTCTGTAGGTATCCAAAGTAAAAAAAAAGTGTTTTCTCCAACTAGAATGACTATTATCATTTGTTCAAAAGTAATTTTGAAAATTCTTGAAAATTGTTGAAAATTCTTGAACACAAAAGCTATAGGGTATGGAAAAAAATCAAATAAAATAAATGTATTTTACAAAGAGATGCAAACATATGTACTTAAAAAGATAAAGATCTATGATTGGATCTCTCTTAAATTTTAGTGTTATTCAATAACTATTTTTAATATAACTTATAAATATATTTAAGGTGTTAAAAGTTCTATGCCTACTGGAAATGTCTGTTTTTAAAGCAATTTATCATTTGAGAAAGTATCTGCTGCTAAATTAGTTTAGCAATACAAAATAATATCAATATCACCTTTTCTCAAGATGTACCATTATGATTTTATGATAGGACAATTGCCTTAAAGCAAACTTGATATTTTCAGTTCATCTCAACCCATCATTTTAGGAAACTGAAACAATAAACTGTACATCATATAGTACAGACTCTGAGATTGTCTTAGTAAATCTCCATAGGTTTTCAGTAAATTCAAATCTTAGTGGGCCTTCCAGGACAGTGGCTAAAAGGCCTTAGGGACTCACTTATCTTATATTCCAAGTATTGTTAATGACCCCTAAGTGGGCTTAAGGGTGAGGAAAGGGTAAGCAAGTTAGGTTTTTCAAGCCATTGGTAGGCAGAGAATGAAGCATAGTCTTACCTCAGCACACAGCTTATTCAACAATTTGTTTCTGTTGTTGTTGTTGAGCACTCGTTATATGCCATGTACTGTTCTAGAAATTGAATATACACAGAGGCAAAAACTAAAACTCTGACCTCATAAATCTTATACGTAAGTAGGAGGAAATTGAGAATTAAAAAAAGTGAATAAAACATATGGTATATCAGATGAGGATAAGTATGATGGAGAAAAAGAAAGCAAGAGAGAAATACAGGACATTTTGGGAGGGAAGGATTATTTTAAATGCATTGGTCAGTGGAAGCTGTATGAGAAAGAGATTTGAACAAGGAAGTCAACCATTCAGTAAATATGTGTTCAGAATCTCAGTTGAGCTGGAGAGAACTAAACTGCCAGGAGCTGGGATAATGGATTAAAGGAACACTCAAGGCTGTAGTCATTTACTACACTAGTATAAGCAAGAGTTTAAAACCAGAGAAAGCTCCAACTCCCCCGTTTCATTTTTCCCATGGGATGGCACACTGGCAGAGCGCCAGGTAGGTTGGTATGGATGTAGGAATCCTTTTACTGTTGATGGAGCACCCCAAAAAGGCCCCTGCAATTTATGGACCTGAGAGCTGGGGCAAGAGACATGGTGGGTAGACGTAAAAAAGTACTGAGTACTGATTCAAAGTTTTAAAGTGCCTTCAAGGTTTCCCTTCCTCTGGTAAGGACTGAACTGAAGCTTTTGACCAGAACGCCCAAGATAAAGAGATCTGGGAATGAAGGTGCCTGGGCTAGGACTGCAAATATGTCTAAGAGCATGGCTGGCCAAAGGGGCCTGGTCTCTGACTGCACCTCCCTCCACAGTCTGTAATGCACTGGCTAAGCACCAAGGCTGGTGTGGGGTGGGCAGTTCTCTCCATGAGGCTCACCAGCAGAAAGACTTTGCAATTGCTGTGGCCAGGCCCGAAAAATCACATACAGGATTTATGGCAGGAACCCAACTCCTAAGTAGGAGGGAGGGACATTAGAACGTGAGAAATGAGAGCAGCAAATGAGAAATCCCTGAGAGGGAAGTAGGGCTGGACTATTAGAAAAACAGTGCAGGGGGTGCCTGGGGGGCTCAGTCGGTTAAACATCTGACTTTGGCTCAGGTCATGATCTTGCAGTTCATGAGTTCGAACCCACGACAGGCTCTGTTCTGAGAGCTCAGAACCTGATTCCGCTTTGGATTCTGTGTTTCCCTCTCTGTCCACTCGCTCCACCACTCGCACTCTGTCTCACTCTCTCTCATAAATAAAGAAAGAATAAAAAAAATGTTTTAAATAAAAACAGTGAAGAGGTAAGAAAAGCTGTTTATAAGTGAGCTGTTGTGGGAGGAGGTCAAATGATAGTCAGAAAACTGTCAACTTGGATCTAGCCTTAGAAATTCCGGAGAGAATGCTGGCTTTTGCTGTGAGGGGCACAGGGAATGATTGGATTATTTGGATAAAAGGAATGCCATGATCAAACTCATACTTTTTTTTTTAAAGACTTATGACTTCTAAGTTTAGCACAGAAGGGCACAAGCAAAGACACCGTTAAAAAAGCTAATGAAATGACTCGGGAAATTGCATGATGGTGCTGTGGACTAGGTAGCAAAAGTGATGGAATTCTTAATATATTAAAAAGATAGAACTGGAGAATTTGCTGATGGATTGGATGTAGGCATTGAGAAACAGAAAGGTGTCAAGACCTGTGCCAAGATTTTTTATTGAGCAACTAGGAAAATGGAAATATCTATATACAGAAATAAGAAAGATTGCTAGAAAGCAGGTAAATGTAGGTGTGGTTGAGGGTGGGTTCGAGGGGTGGAGATTTGAATTGGATTTTTGATATCTACTGATATCCCACTAATTATCATGTCAGTTCATGACTAGAAGAGATCCTGGAATGCAAGAAAATGATTCAGGCCAAAGACCCAAATTTAGGAGTTTTTACCATATAATTAGGATTCGATGCAACACAATGAATGAGATAATGGAGTGTGTGATGAACAGGACCAAAGATTCAACCCTAGGGCACACCAGTGTGAAGAGATCCTGGAGATAAGCAGTCACAAGCAAAGGAGACTGATAAGGAACAGAATGGTAAGCAGGGAAGGAAGAATTTCAGAAGGGTTGTGTGGTGTCTTAAATGCCATGAAGACAGCATTTCAAAGAAATGAAGGAGATCAGTTGTGTCTCCTGATGCTGAGAGGTCAGTATTAAATGCCCCTGGCAAGAGCAGCTTGTGTTAGGAGGAAAGTTTTATTGGAGTATATACTCATTAGTGCATTGGAAGAAAAGAACTAGACCACTTACTCAAGGAACTTTCCTGTTAATATAAAGAAATGAAAAGGGGTGAAGAATAGAAAGGGATGGGTCTCTTATCTTTGTAAAAAAAAATCTTGTACTGGGAGAAATTACAGTCCATTTTTATGCCAATGAGGATGATCAATTAGATAATAAAAAAATTGGTAATTCAAAACATGAAGGTAGATTTCCGAGAGCAATGTTCTTGAACAGGTGAGGGAGTTGGATCTAGAACACAAGTGAACGGGTCGTCCCTAGACTGAAGCACGCATTGGTCATCCAAACTGATAGGAGATAAGTCAAATATGAAGGTAGAGATGCACGTGGGTGATGGTCGGACTTGTGGAAATCATCTGACTGCTGATTGCCACCATTTTCTGAGTGACACAGGAAGTAAAGTTATCAGTGCAAGTGAATATGGAAGACACGGCATTGAAAGTTTGAGAAAAGAAAAGGACATCTGCAGAAGTCAATTCTGACTATCAGTTGGACAAATAAAGTGTAATAGAAATGCCAGTTAACACTAAGGGCCTGCCAAAATTTAACAGTAATGGATGTTAAGTGAAATAAGCCAAAATGGTTGTGCTTTTTCTTTAGTTGTGATCAGCTGGACGGCTACAGATAAGGAATAAGCCAAGAGTTGCATTTAAATAGGACTAAAGTTTTTCTACATCAGTATGACAAAATAAGAATGATATTTTTAGCGATCTGCTCCCCTCATCTACTTTCCTCTTATTTCTCCCTCATTCCTAAAATTCTTTAGAGAATTGAAAATTTAATGTCTTTCCAATAACTTGGCTTGGAAGAAGGTGATCAATTTCCTAATATGTGAATTTGGATTATACAACAGCAGGGGAAAAACAATTTTTTTTTTCCTTGAAGAGATGTTAATATATCTAACTTAAAACATAATAACAAGAAATGTTAAATAGCCTTTGCTTATGAGACTTAATGCTTAGATACTAAGCCTCTTCCTAACTCCCAACCTGGACCCAAAATTCAAACATCTATCATTGTAATTATCAGTAGCCAAACATTTCTGAGGAGGGGAAAAACATATTGTTAAATTTTGGAATTAAATTGGCAGTGAACTAAAGCTCTTCCCCGTTTTTCAGCTATCGCTAAGTCAAAAGCCATAGCTGCCAAGAACTGCTGTGATGCCAAATTAATTACCTTATAATGAGAACCTGAAGTTGGACCAACTTTGTTAGCATTGACCATTACTGACCCAGAAAGAAGCCAAAAACCATGAAGGAGAGATGACAAAAGGAAAGAAATGAAACATTTTTTTCTTCTTTTTTTTTCTTCATGGAAAATCATGTAAATATTAATTCTACTGAATTTGGCCCATTACCCTAAGATGAAAACAAAAACAAAAACAATGTTTTTTACTTCTTGTAAAAAACAAGTACTTCTTGGGCATGGTACTCAGGTACTGGCAGATCTTTCTAGTACATTAGCTCTGCTATGAGTCAAAGTCAAGGCCAATTCCCAACAGGCTGTTAAGTTACTCCTAGGCTTTCTCCAATACCATCTTCTGCTAACTAAGAGAAGTGGCTTATATGTCCAGGTCAGGTAAACACATCCTTATTATTACAAGAAGAGACAGGAGATGAAAGAAGTTAAATTACTATCAAGGTGACTTGAATTAACACTACTACCTATTTCCTTCAGCTTCAATTTTAAAACTTAAGCACAGAGTATATAGACCCATATGTGTGTTTGTGTATTTAGAATAATTTTTTTTAGAGATGATACAAAAATAGGACAATTTTTCTTAGCTAAAACTTCCTTGAAGGATTTAGGAGAAATAAAAGAAAAAGAGTTTTATTTCAGCCTAACAAAAGCTGAACAAACACAGAATGCTATACCATAGTCAAAAGACTCAGCTTTTAATAATTGATGGTTTGGGCCCCTCTTAGTAGAAATATTTTTTTTTTAATGTTTAAAAAATGAATTATTGACATAAGATAACATATTATACTTTTTAAATAAAAATCTTATTTCTAATTGAAAATTGGCACCTTGCCACTAACTAAACTTGACTTCAAAAGCAACAGCTGGGAAAGCATCTTTTTAGTTGTTAATTACTATAGTATGTAAACCTTTTTCCCTCTTCATAAGGCGCTTGTTTAGCTGAGGATGAGATCAAAGTACAAGATGTGGGAAAAGAAATTATGACCTAGTCCATAAATATGAAATATATTAAAATTCCACAAAGAACTCAGGAATGAACTTACACCAGACATTTTTTCATTATATAAAGTCAGATTGTTGACAGCATGCCGAGCAATTAGAATAAGGTTGGGGACACCATTTGCTCAAACATATCTTTTCTTACAAAAAACTGTTACAAAACTGTAAAGGAAAAGGATGTAATATGAGCTCAATTCTCCTCTGACTACCAGGACCCATTAAGAATGGGAGAGAGGAAAGAAATGGGGAGAAGACTCCATCTTACTTCTCTAGTGTTTGGCATAGGCACTGCCTCTTACTCTTCTTAACCTGGTTGATTTCATCATGATAGTCAGCTCCAATGTTTCCCTCTACAATCCTAAGGGACCTCATAAGAAGCAACTTAGGGCAAACATGAGGAAGTATTTCTTTATTCTAAGATAAAGTAGCTTTGAGTCATTACTTTTCCAACAACCAGAATGGGGTTGCTAACCATTGTTCATTCATATAAAGAGGGCTAATTCTTTGATGCTTCACATGTTTGCAACAGCTTCATGTTTACAAAGAAACTGGAAAAAAATATATATATATATACACATATTATTTTAATGTTTGTTTATATTTGAGAGAATGAGACAGAGACAGAGCACGAGCAGGGGAGGGGCAGAAAAAAGAGGGAGACACAGAATATGATATAGGCTCCAGGCTCTGAGCCACCAGCACAGAGCCTGATACCAGGCTTGAACTCATGAACCGCGAGATCATGATGTGAACTGAAGTCTGATGCTTAACTGACTGAACCACTCAGACACCCCTGTATACATATTTCTTATTCCACCTGACTCAATGTCAAACACTTTTCTAAATGATTGCGTTCTTAATAATAAACACATCAATAAGTAAGATCTTACTTCAAGTTAAATAAACCACATTTTAAAACATTACATTTTCAATCAATAGAATAATTTCTTAGATGGTAGTACTTTTTCTCTTTTATGAATAACCTTGACAGTGGATCTAACTTAAAGAAAGAAAAAAATACAATGGAATATTCCAATATGAAAACATACTAATGAAAGCATTCACAATACAAATCTCTAGTATGCTGATAGTGTTTTGAGAGGAATCCTACTGAAATGTTGGTGCAAGAGGCTGGAAGTGACATTATACAGAGGGTAAGAAATGGGATGGCGAAAAAAAAGCCTCAATTTTTTCTTTAAAACAAGGTACCATTGTTGCCCGGCACAACCCAACT
Organism: Herpailurus yagouaroundi; assembly: GCF_014898765.1. Classification (NCBI taxonomy): domain Eukaryota; kingdom Metazoa; phylum Chordata; class Mammalia; order Carnivora; family Felidae; genus Herpailurus; species Herpailurus yagouaroundi. The sequence continues at coordinate 30,950,582 of NW_024412407.1, forward strand.
AGCACTCAATAACTTCTGATGTATCTCTAAGTCCTAGCACTTGGAGTGCTTACCTGTGAAAAGTGCTCACCTGTGAGGAAAGTGTGCTGTATTACTGTGAAATCCCTAGTAATTCAGTCATCTTACAATAGGTCCAATATGAAGGAAACAGGATTTGGAGATAGGGAGAGGGGGAAGTGACACTATACTTTTAAAGTTTATTGTAAGTACTAACATGGCTCTGTTTTTAAATCACAGAAAACATGGAAAAAAAGGGAAATTCTAATTCTTATATAAATGCACTAATAAGTGCTAATATGAAGAAACAAAAATAATTTGAGTTAACATATCCATCCATATAAAAAATGTAGAGGTATGCAATGTAGTATGTTTGCCATAATTCCTATATTACTTGGGCAAGTTGCATTATGTTTCAGTGGCATCATCTTTAGAATACGGAATTCAAGGGGCGCCTGGGTGCCTCAGTCAGTTAAGCATCTGACTCTTGATTTGGGCTCAGGTCATGATCTCACACTTCATGAGTTCAAGCTCCACATAAGGTTCACTCTCAGCCTGTTTAGGATTCTCTCTCTCCACTCCTCCCCCACTTGCTTGCTGGCTCTCAATATAAATAAATAAACTTAAAAAAAAACAGAATTGGGAATTTGAATTAAGTGATAGCTATAAACACTCTATTCATTTCTTACATCTCTACTTTTCTTTACCTGGATGATACAATCTTTCCAATCTAATTGTGAAATTGGGTGAACCCAAAGAAACAAAACTCTTTTCAGATGATGTTGATAAAATATGTGGAAAGACATATTTTTACTAATTAACCTTTTATAGAATCCAACAACATTTTATAGACTCGAACATTCCTTTGAATATTTTAGTTAGGGTAATACAATGAGTGATCTCTGATTTTGTGTTTCTGTTTACTTGGTATTTGGTACCTACTGATCTCAAAATCTATTTATTTATAGATAATAGGGTAAAATATGGGGAGAGAACTAAACTTTGACTCTGAATTCAGAGAGAATTCTATTTGAATAAGAAAATTCTTTCTGAATTTGAATTTTTCTGCTGCCTCTCACTAGCCAAATGGCTTTAGACAAATCATCTGTATCTATCTCAGTTCCTCATCTAAAAATTAGAATCAATAATGATATCACAGAGTTACTGAGATGTTAAATTACATACATAGAAATGCCTTAGTACAAAATAGTTAAGGCTCATTATATGTTATTTTTTTCTTTGCCCCAATATTAATAAACATAAATAAGGTTACATATGTTGTCAACAATATTAGCAGCAATCCATGATAATTATGGAAAATAAGAGTACCTCAGGATCAAATTCACTGCATAATTTCAATTCTCCCATCTTATTTCTCTCTACTCTTCTACTGCAAACAGGTTAACTAATCATTCAATGATAGGTACTAAAGACTCATTGTCTAAAATGTTCCTTCAAGAAAACTAATTGGTATGAGTACAGGAAATCAGACACACAAGCCAAGAGATATTTTAAAAAGTGAATAAATAGAAACCTGATTAGATGTTCAATTATTGGATAATTTAAATGTGGATTTGGGGGGGCGGTGGCGGGGGGTGCCTGGGTGGCTCAGTCGGTTAAGCAACTGACTTTGGCTCAGGTCATGATCTCATGGCTCGGGTCGTGCATGAGCTTGTGAGTTCGAGCCCCATGTAGGGCTCTGGGCTAATGGCTTGGAGCCTGGAGCCTGCTTTGGTTTCTGTGTCTCCCTCTCTCTCTCTCTGCCCCTTCCCCCACTCATGTGCTCTATCAAAAATAAACATTTGAAAAAAAATTTAATTTTAAATGTGGATTGTTTTAAATTATCTGAGAGCCAGAACTACTCAATTCTAGAGAATTCTGCTTAATAATCATTCAAATGATTGTAATCCAAACAGGGATGATCCAGGGGCTTATGTGTTAAGTCGGCATTATAAAGCAAGAAGATATTCTGGGTAAGACACTCCTTGAGGAATTGCTCTGTACTACCTACAGGTACCTGTTAAGTGTTTCTGCAAAGCAGTGCTTAAATATTAGCATTTTTTCACTTAAGGGAAAATGAACACAATGGGGGGAGAGAAGCCTTTTGAAGATACTGGTATTTATTTTTTAAATTGTTTACACCCTGAAAAATGGAATCACAATGTTTCCTGATTTTTGTGCAAATATATAATAAATACCCTTCTCCAGTATGTCCGATGAGAAGGCAAATATGTAAGACTATGATGATGAGAGTTTGTATCCCTAACACATTCTTCCCCCAGGTTAACTTGCTAGGTTAATTCATCCCTAGGTACTCATTCTTAAACTTCCTTTAATTGGCAATTGAGAAGTATTTCAGCAGACAGACGTGCTGCAGATACCCTAAAGACAACAAAAGGGGAAAAGTTAACAAGGGGTTCTGAGGCACTGCGACAAGGGTGACAAGGTTTGTTAAGCACGAATAAAGGGGATGAGCATTGCAGGAGGTATTATGGATTGGCAGCCTTTTCAGAAAGGTCAGCAGCTTCCTTTTATAATTGCTTCCATTCATTTCAATACAGTTTGCTAGAACACTCTAAAGCCAGAAGCTGTCTAAAGGCATACTGGTAACTTCCCTTTCCTTTGCAGTATCTCTTTCATTCAAAATAACTTTTCCTTTAGCAATGCTTCAAAAAATCACATGCAAGGAAATCTTATTTTAAAAACTTATTTTAAAAACTAGGGATTTTTAAATAAATCTCTAGTAAATTCTGTATTATTTATTGAGAGAAACAGGAGATGACTTTGGCCCACAGTGAAAAATCCACTTTTATTGTAAAAACATTTGTAAGCAGCTAAAACCTTTTGGTGCAGCAGCACAAATATCTTGACTTCTGGAATATAACAATGACCACATATTAGAGATTAAGATTTCAAAAACATAGGTAATTACCGGATGATTTTCCTTTTTCAAATTCATCTTGAGTCTCCTGTTTTGTTTTTTATTTTTTCTTATTTATCAAACTTGATGCAACTTAACCTGTTTGCACTACTGAGAACAATTTCTAATACACCTGTTCCTAAATGTTCAAATATATTTGGGGTGTTTCTTGAATACATGTATGTCTAGTCTTGATGGGGTTTTGGAGTGGTGGGGGGTCTGGAGCTGACAACCCAGAAGAATTCATGAGACTTTTTGGTACATAAAGGTGATCGTATTAAAGCACGGGGACAGGACCTATGGGCAGAAAGAGCTGCACTGGGGTTGTGAAGAGTGACTGGCTATATACTGTGGAGTTGTGGGGGTAAAGGAAGGCCTCTAAAAGGGCTTTCGTATACTAAAGAGGACTGGAAAGATACTGAAGGCTTAGCTATCCTCAAGCAAAGGTGTTTTTTTTTTTCCTGCAGTAAGTCATTAAGGCAGTAGGGAGTTCCTGGAGGAATGTGTTACTCTGCCTATCTCAAGAATTTGTCAATGGGCTGCAGGTTATAAAGAAATTTAATTTTACCTACCATTTCCTTCTTGCCTTTGTTCCCCACATCACTATGGAGGGAAGAGTGATGTTGGGGCTCCAAGAACCTGAGTCCATAGGTTTCTGGAGATCAGGATATTGAAAAGATTGCCTTTTCCTTGTAATTTACTAAGACATTTAAAAACTGATGGAGACTCATGTCCTGCATGACTGTGATTGATCTCTGTCAGTAAACCATTGGTTTCTCCCTTTCCTTTGTTCTTGGGCAGCCAGGAATGCCTGAGGAATGTCACACATATCCCACCTGGGGTGGGGGTGGGGGAGGTGGTTAGTTTGTGCTTTGCCCTCAGCTTGCCTTTGGCTCCCTCATCAGTCTCACCATCCCAAATGCAGACTCACTGCTTCCAGAAGGGCCCTCAACTCTGCATTTATACAAGCCTGTTATCCTCCAGGTAATTTTGATGCAGACATTTCCTAGACAATTAGAGAAAGGATGTATAAAACCATAAGATCCCAGAAAATGCATCAGTTTGAAACAATACTCTTTATTAGTCTTTTGTAAATCCCTCAGGGTAATAACATTTAGTCATCAGTATTCTTTTATTTTATTTTTGGCAAATTTCTTCTAAGTCATTGTGGTACAAATTAGGTAGTTCTACTAGTCTCCTGGATAGTCTATTGGGGCAACTGAGACCTGTCCAAGGGTGCTTGAAGAATAAAAAATAATAACAAGAAATATCTAGTTTTTTCTAAAAAAAATTAATTTAACGTTTATTTATTTTTGAGACAGAGAGAGACAGAGCACAAGCAGGGAAAGGACAGAGAGAGAGGGAGACACAGAATCCGAAGCAGGTTCCAGGCTCCAAGAAGTCAGTACAGAATCCGACGCGGGGCTTCAACTCAGACTGCGAGATCATGACATGACCCAAAGTCGGATGCTCAGCCGACTGAACCACCCAGGTGCCCCAATAAATGTATAGTTTTATACAAAATAAATTTAAAACAAAAAACAGACTTACCTGAAAAATGAAACCATTCTATTTTCTTTAGTAGGTTTTTAAAAGTTAGAAAAAATGTGAGTAGATAACATTTTTAAAATCATATGTTCGAGTACTTCTGAGTAGTGTACACGTTGCTTTTTAAATTTTTTCTTTAATTTCTGGTTCTGAATCCTACCCCATTCCTTCCTATTCTGTCTGCTATATGGATATTTCCTTTGTAGTAATTTCATAATTTGTGTATTCTTATTTGAATGGAAATTGCTGAGGTTCACCTCCACCCCCTACAGCAAACTTCCATAAGCTATTAATTTTGTTGGTGTAAGCAAGGCATAGTCTAACCTTTTGCACTTACAGATATAGGGCCAGGAGTTGGACATGTGATTTAATCTCAGTCAATCACAAACCCTTAAAAGTTGGATCCTGTGCTAGTGGCAGAGGGAAGGCTTGGAGGTCAGATTTCCAGCAGCAGCCTAGAAAGTATGCAAACCATATGGTTTCTGATGCATGCCCTTTATGTGGTTCCTGCTGTTCACTGTCCTGAGCTCCTTTGACTTCTGCCAATACGTGACAGAACCTTAGTTTGTCAGCTTTCTACTGACTTTCTGAGTCTAAATTTGCTTATGAGGAATCTCTTACTGTTTAAAACTATGGTTTCCCCCCTGTTGGTTATAATCAAGAATCCTGAATAAAACACTTTGTTTTACTGATTTTTTTTTTTTTTTTTCATTAACAAGGCATGTCTGGTAATGAACACAGATAGATTTGTGTGCAATTTGGGGATTATTCATGATCACATCATCAATGATATGCTGTAAAGGCATTAGGAATTAAAATCACCATTACACAGGAAATTGGAAAGGAAGAAGTCAGGAACATATAAAAATAATTCAATATGAATTTCAGAACATACAGCTAATACCAGGGAGACATCCTCCACTGATTTTGGTTGAAAAGAGTTTCTGCTTTATCATATTTTTAAAAAGTTGTTAAAAATTAAGCAAAACGAGAACTTTAAAATTATCTGGAGCTCAATTGTGCAGATATGTTAGTGAATCAGACTTGAGAATGACTTGCTGAAACCAAACTTTAAGAGGGCATTATGAAAAAGGTCTTAGGCATGCAAAACAAGAATTGAGAAGAGTGAAGGCATGTCTCAAATGAAGAAATTGATAGACATATCCATATGTACATAATAGTTTTTTAAATATCATCTGTCACGTATTAAGAGCTTTAGAGAGAGGAAACCTGAAATCTAAATGCACATAGTTGAAACAAACATTTCAGCTCCAGATAATATGCTCCCATATATTTAACATATTCATAAGGGTCAGATAGTGCATCTAAGAATTAGCTGAGAGTTAATTAAAATAGCAAAGCGATTATTTACTTAAAAAAAATTTTTTTGGGGGGCGCCTGGGTGGCGCAGTCAGTTAAGCGTCCGACTTCAGCCAGGTCACGATCTCGCGGTCCGTGAGTTCGAGCCCCGCGTCGGGCTCTGGGCTGATGGCTCAGAGCCTGGAGCCTGTTTCCAGTTCTGTGTCTCCCTCTCTCTCTGCCCCTCCCCCATTCATGCTCTGTCTCTCTCTGTCCCAAAAATAAATAAATGTTGAAAAAAAAATTCAAAAAAAAATTTTTTTTTTTTTTACTTTTGAATGTTTATTTATTTTTGAAGGAGAGAGAGACAGAGTGTGAGCAGGGTAGGAGCAGAGAGACAGGGAGACAAAGAATCCAAAGTAGGCTCCAGGTTCTGAGCTGTCAGCACAGAGCCTGACACAAGGCTCAAACCTACAAACTGTGAGATCATGACCTGAGCCAAAGTTGGACACTCAACCGACTGAGCCACCCAGGCGCCCCAGCTATTACTTACTTATTATGACTGGATAAATAAAGAGACCCCCTTTCTAAAATCTTCATTCAGTTATAGTTAATCTCATTTCATAAGAAACTTTTAATTTTACAGCATACCACCAGCCCAGTAGTGGCACTCAATGGCAATTTTCTAATGGTGAATATTGGAAAATGATAATAATGGCCATTAAATACTGTTTACAATAAACTGAGTCACAGTAAACTGTCACAGTAAACTGAGGACACGTCAATAGATCAATAGGTGTGGTATGGAAAGGAAAGTGAACACAAAAGTACTGAATTTAATTTCTAGGCTGTTAGCTCCCATTTAACTCATTTAAAAAAGTCTCTGTTACATACACATCTGTGTGCTTTGGCGTATCTCTTGATGCCTTTCAAGACAAAGGAACCTTATAAGTGAATGTACCCAATACAATATGTAGAATACATGCATGAATAAATAAATAATCTGTGAGGTAGGAAGAGAAATAATTACCTCCTTGGGTATAATAGTCATCAGTGCATTCAAGATATATTTCTAACATGCTCCTTCCTCGGCGATTGGCAGAGTTTTATTTCCCCACTCCCTTTGAGGTGAGATGTGAACATGTGACTTGCTTTGGCCAATTAAATGTGAAATGTTAAACGATGGTCACTTGTGGATGGAAACTTTCAAAGTCAGTGCACAATGCACTATTTTTTATTTTATTTTTTAAGTTTATTTATTTATTTTGAGAGAAAGGAAGTGGGGAGGGGCAGAGAGAGGGAGAGAGAGAGAATCCTAAGCAGACTCTGCACTGTCGGCCCAAAGCCCAATGTGGAGCTCAAACCCACGAACTGTGAGATTATGACCTGAGCTGAAATCAAGAATTGGATGCTTAACTGACTGAGCCACACAGGCACCCCAATGCGCTAATTTTTAAATTATTATTTTTGGCTGTGGAGTTTGTAGAATAACATATTGAAATGAAGCTTCAGTCAACCCATATTCCTGAGTACTATAATACAGAGCAAAACCTCTAACTTATCCACAATAGACACGTATCTTATGTGTCTTGCTATTATGCAAGAAATAAGACTTGCAATTTTAGATATTGTTCTTGTAGCATAATCTAGCTAGTCTCACTGGTACATAGGATAACTGTAAGAGTTAAATAATCAAGGTGAAAATGTACTGTTGCTAGTGAAGTTTTATATATATGCTATTTTATTTTATTTCCATAATAACCATCTTGGCATTTGTGAATGTAAAGACATTTAATAATAAATAACACATACCCATATAATTTGGCAGAAGTCACTCTGAAGAAATCAAGAGGCAGGCTGAGAAATAACTATTTTAATATATGGCAAGACTAACACTTCATTAAAAAATTCTGATAACCCCTCTTTGTATCCCTTAAATCATCTTGACTAGAAATAAATAGGGTATGCCAGGTTTTGTATAATCAGCAGCTTATACTTCTCATATCCTTCGATACTATGTAGGTACAATTCAGTACTAACTACAGTCCAACGGAAGATAGCTATTCATGGCTAGTGCCATGTACTCTTCATCTTTTCGCTACTATTCTGTTTCCTCTTAGTCAAGCTTATTCCTCTCTACTTTTAACAAAATAAAACAAACAAACAAAAACAGAAAAAAACACAACAGCAACAAAACAACTCTGTGTGGTTGGAGAAGGAAAGACCAGAAAAGCCAGAAAAGTTTTGGGAAGAAGTAGTGCTTATTAGATTCAGTGCTAGTGTCATTAGATGATACACAGTATTCCATATTGCAAATCACTATGGTCAGGTCAACTGTGCCACTTCGCTCTACTCATGTTATCGCAAATATACTTATAAAAACTTATATTAGTAACCCATCCTCCTAAAAATAATTAAAAGGGTTGTTATCCTTATTCTAGCCAATGCAGTTTAAAGTGGGAAGATTATACGTATGAAATAGTGCTAGTGAAATAATGCACATTAAAGTAAGATGCCAGTTTTCTGATTCTGTCCCAATTATCCAATCATGCAGTCCTCTAACAGTGATGGAACCATGAGACCTCTTATTCTTTAACATTTGTTTCTTCCTAACATAAATTTTACTAATAAAACGGTGATTTATAAATTCAAGTTTATAAATTCAAATGCTGGTGAGAATTATTTCATCATTCACTAATAGTCAATATATTCTTAAGAATCATGGCAGAGGAATAAAGCTGAATATTCCAGGGTGCTGTATCCAGGGTTATCCCAGAAAAAAAAATGTTAAGCAAGCAAGATGGTTTTTAAAGTCTTCTGTTCTGGTGTTTTTCTTATTTCCTGCTTAAAGGTAAGTCGACCTTAAATCCCCTCACCCTTACATTAGGATTCTTCCTTTCCCCACTATCAAAACACGCTCTGGAGAGTAGGACCAAAATGTTTTGAGTTTATACAAATTGGAGAATTACTGTTGTTCATCATTCATCATTAACATTTTATGAACAATGAAAATTTGAAGCTGAAAAATCAAATTTTTATCTTAGATCACAGAAAGCAACAAATGGGTGGATTGAAGAAACTCAGGGTAAATAAAATTTTCACAGAAACCTGAAATCATAGAGTGGATCTACATATTCTCATTTTTCCAATAGTTCCAAATAGCTTCAACATTTGTAGGAAGGAAAGCAAAAAAAGTAAAAATAAAATATAACAATTAAAGTATCATAACTATTTAGCCATGATACCTGGAACATGTGTCAGTAGGTTTTCCCACAATCTATTACACACTCCCTCCATCCAAGTCAAAAGAGTTTACATGTATTCTTCCCTTCTAATGTTTCCTAGTATGCTGGATTCATTCTGTAGAGATGCAAGTACCTGAGCTAAAAGGTAGATCACAGAAGAATAAGAAAGAAAAAAAAAGAAGCAAATCCAGAAATCTTTCCTCTCTCCTGTGCATATATTCCTTTAATATTATGAATGTTTGAGAAAGAAAATTTGTAAAGTCTATTTTACTTATTTCAGTTGTGATTTAATTATTTTATACTGTCAACATACATCTAAATTCAGTGCTATGCTAAACCCAATTTCTCTGCTGACTCTGTTTCTTTAAAATGTGACTTTAAGCTACATTTAGTTCAGTCTAAATTTGAATGTGTGCAAAAAATAGATTACTTATGGCACTCACCCATTTAGATGTCAGGAGAAGTTCTATATGTCCACCAAATTAAAACATCCTAATCATCAGCTGTCAAGCCTTGGAGAACTTGGCACTGCCTCATATTTCTGTTTATGACAGCTCACCGAGGGCATGCTGTGAACTTTTCTTTTTTTTTTTTTTTCCTTGCTTAGGACCCAATTAGGAGTGACAAATGCACGAGTTTTAATATCCCCAATACAAATATGTGATATTGAGTACATATCTAGAGGTGAGGTCACTAACTTATTTGCCAACGCTCAACATTCTGAAACAGGAGAATTAATGCTTTGGCTCTGGTAAGACTCTAGATCTAGAAGTCAAAATCTTGTTTTGCAAAGTGCAAAGGGTTCTTGGAACGTGGAACTGCCTAAAGGTTGTGAGAGAATAATTGACTCCTACAAAGAAAAAAACAAAGATAAAAACAAAACATGGAGACAATCTCTTTGAAAACATTGAAGAAATATAATAAATACTTATTGGCCTAGGAAGGCAAAATTTTGACACAAGGAAGAATTTTACTTGATTGTTGTTATTGGAGGGTTTCTGGCAGATATACATAAAATAATTATAGAAAACAAGTAGATTGAAAGAGACCTATGAGGAAGACATAGTCATTGCTTCTATTTCCTGCCCTTGAACAACCACCACTTCCTTATTTGAACAATCAACTATCCCTCCCTCCCTTCCTTCCTTGTTTCCTTGTTTCCTTGCTTCCTTCCTTCCTTCCTTCCTTCCTTCCTTCCTTCCTTCCTTCTTTCCTTCCTTCCTTCCTTCCTTCCTCACTTGGATTATTTCCAAAACTCCTTATGGAATTTTGCAACAGAGGAAGAAAAACAACTAAAGACACAATCCTCCATTAGGAGTGATGTTAAAAATAACTGTGATAAACTATGTACCCAAGCAAAATTATTATAGATAGATGTGCTGCTTTATCAGGCCACAGTGCCGTCATTGAACCCAACTATCCATCTTCTTACAAGGCTTCCTGTGTCTCTGAGGAAATAATCTGTAACTTCAGGCAGTTAAGGAAAACATAATTTGGAGAAGATCAGAACAATCCGCATTGTCACATATTGTGCCCCTTGAATTCTGTGATTGGTGGATTTTGTAAGCAGCGAAAACATCATGATGATATATGGGTGCCCCTTAAGCTGTCTTATAAACTTGGAGCCTTTATGTAACATAAGAAAAGGCATTTTAGAGATGATCTGAACCCTCCAGCACAAACGACACAGATTTTTTTTTTTTGCATTGAAGATTTGATATCCTTTTTGTAGTATAAATTCTATAAAAATCATGGACTTCCCCCGCAGTTGTAAAGATGGTAGTTCTCTTTCCTGCCACTAAGCCACAGAGAATACTGATCACCAGGTTTATTACACTACTTACTGAAGTGTTGTCTTTCAGTCAACTCTGTTATTCATGAGCTGATTATACAGGTGGTGGATTACCTCTGTTCCTCCTTCTCTTCCTTTTTCCTCTATACCTGCTCATTGGCTATTCACATGCTTGTTAGCATTTCCACCAGTAGATGAGTAACAGAAGGATGGGGGAATGAAATGACAATCAGTCAATTTTATTACTTGTTAGCAGCCCTTATAAAGATTTGGTAGAAAAGGAAAATTTAAAATAGTCATTAAAATTAGGTTTGGGGGATTATCTATGGGTTTTATTTATTCATATGCTTTTTCTTGTCTATTAGCATAATCTATGACTATTGCATTTTACAATTATCTTGAATAAAAATGTGCTTTTAGTGGAGAGAGCTACGTTTCATTAATAAAGCTGTGTATAGTCTGTAAAACACATTGGGAGCTTTCATTATGGTGGTATAAGTATACATGTAAAATATTATGATTAAAACTGACTACTTAAGTAATGTTGGTAGTATTTAATAATTGATATTTGCAACATGGAGAAAGAACCATCCAATGAAATATGCAATATATAAAGTTTCCACTTGCAGGTTTTCATATTCTCTGCTTTCTAGTGTTTCATAAGCATTCAGATCACTCTGATTTCCAGTTTATAAATACACCAAGAAGTTTAAGGTTAAGGCACTAGTGATATCATGTCCCTTTTCCACAGAAAATTCAACATAGTGGTTACTTACAGATGGTATAATTCTATAATGCCCATATCATTTGTTGCATCATTATTGCCTGCTACCCCTAAATTGGCAGAGTATCCCTACCTAGATGATTAAGAAGTTCCAGCACATAATGCAGTAAGATAATACACTTCAGTGAAAAACAAACAACCTTATATAGCAGTTTCTAAAGTTTGACAGATGCCTATTTTTCTTATCTAAGAATATAAACTTCCAGAGTTATTACCTTGGCTGCCTCTCATCCCACATCTAGCAATGTAGTAAAATAATCATTAGTATAATCTTGCTATAGGAGGAAAAAGATGACCCACTGTTTATAAACAGCCTGAAATACTAATTCATATTAAAGTTTTAAGGACTGTTATCTTAAGTATTTCTTAAGGAAGTCAGTACATAGCCTACTTTCCTAGCAGAGTAGCACTGACTTCTCAAATGAGGTATGTTCTGAGTTTGTCTCATTTCCTCATTTGGAATTATTTTGATGGCATCTATACTGCTATTTTTCTCAGTAATACTTATCACAGGACAGACACTATTCAGTGATAATTTCCTAAGTCTTCTTGAATTTCTTCTCACCTGGCTGAAAGTATAGATTAAAATGAGGAATTCTTACCCACAGCAATGCAGGAATGAAAAACAAACAAACTCAGAATACACAGAGCTGAAACTCCACAGAAAAGGGGCATAAATAAATATGATTATAGATGTCTTTTGACAGTAACCACAATGTCAGTAGAAGTTCAATCTTGAGTCATCATATAAACACATTCCTGTCTAAAGTTTATTTCTGGGAGAGAGTTGAAATATAATGTATTTGTGAAGGCCAGGCATACCAGAACAGAGAAGATGAAGAGGATCCTCATGGATGAAGAAAAATTTGTAAGGTCATAATATCAGTGGTTTTTGCTCCATTAAAAAGACTTGTTAAAAACAAGGCAACAGGGTCAAAATAAATTCCTTATTGCTAATCTCCATATTACCAAACCAAGGCTTAATTACAGATTTGGCCTCTCCCAGAAATCAAATCCTAAACCAGTCAGTCAGGAATCACCTAGTAGGGACTAGGGAGGTAATTTGCCTGATAGACTCTTCCCATGCCCTAAAGGAAAGTGACCTTGCCACAACCAATCCACTTTTTGCTACTATAACTCCCTTGTGATATTTTCCCCAGTTTTGGCAATGGCAGATCATGTATGTACTGGAAAGAAAGCTACACAATCTCTCTTTCTCTCTGAGATACACCTTAAAAGTAACAGCATCCCCGAAGCCCTACCAATACCAATATCTGCACTTTGGTCAGAGAAAATACTGTCCTGCTCCCTAGCCCAATATGATGTATCCTATAGAAAACTGTGTAGCCTTCCCAGGCATTAACATACTGCTGGGGAAATAAGTGGTTATAGCAAACTATGGATCTGAGGGTCATGAGTAAAACAGTAAATTGTTATAGGCAAATTCTATAATACCAAGATCGGAGAACTGTTCCAACTTGTTGGAGTGATCAAAGCACTCTTCTAGGACCTAGTTGATAAATCTCTATCCCCTCCACTTTTTTTCTTGTTAAGTTTCTTGTTAACTTTTCTTGTTAAGTTTGAATACTCCACTTCATGTCAGAAAATGAAATAACATGAAGAAGAATAAAGATCATTGAATTTCTGAATGTCTGCTAAAATGGAGCCTTTGCATGAACTGACTAATGATGTCTAAAATGGATAACACAGGGGATTATGTGTGGCTTCTTGGCAAAAGGTCTCACTACCACTAAGCGGTACCACATCCATAGAAAGAGAAAGATTTAAGATGAAAATCATCATAATTATGGCCCAAAGAAACTTCAGAATCAAACATGTATAGAATAATATTTTAAAACTCTCAGGAATGGTTTAGTCTCAACAAGTATCCGTTTTGTTCCAATATTTGTGGACATTTTTCCAGGTGCTTTGACTGTAGGTCAGTCAATATTTTCAATAATCTAATATCCCCAAGAGATGGCATCATGGTAGAAAAATTTGAATGTGGTCCCCCATGACCTCCAACCCCCTAAATCAGGGTGTATTGTTGGGATTCTGGAGGACTTCCTATCTTCTAGATTCTACTGTTCATCCATCTGTCTCTTGGAGACTCTAGATCTTCCTTTTCTGGATTGCTCTGAGCAGTGAGGTCATGGCTAGATGGCTACAAAATTCTCAGGTTGAAGATCTGCAAGGGAAGGATGGCCTTTGCTCTCCTCTGCTATTCTTGTTGCAATGATAAGTTTACTGTTCTGCAACTTTGGCTGTTCCAGCTTGGAAAGAAAATAAAATACAAAGTGCTTGAAGAAGAATGGTTACCTTATGTCACACATGCTGAAATTCCAAATTTTTCTGCTATAATGAAACATTTCTGAAAGCTAAGGCATATCTCATCTGGTTTACTACTATCTTCTCAGAGACTGCAGTGTCTGGCAAAAGGAGTCTATTAAAAACAAATTGCATCCACGTTTACACAGGGGCATCAAAGAGCATTTGTTTTTCTCAAAGTGCAACTCCATATCTAAAGCACAATTCCTGTTCTCTCAAATATATTATAGGTAGTTTCAGCTAACATATGTTTCTTCAAAAAATCATACAACATGTGAATACTAACTGCTTAGGAAGTTCCTTTATTTTTGATAAATATTCTTCTGTGTTGGATTTTTTTAATGATATATGTTCAAATTTTGTCAGAGTAAGACAAAATCCTATTATAAATTAATTAATTTATAATTCCTATAAATCTGGAGTATCTCCCTTTCCCTGAAAAGATTGTTATTATTGTTTGTTATTGTTATTTATTATTGATGCCCACATCTAAACATGGATATGATCTTTTTATTTTTTTAAAACTTAAAAAAAAATTAATGTTTGTTTATTTTTGAGAGACAGAAAGAGAGAGAGAGACAGCAAGCAGGGAGGGGCAGAGAGAGGGAGACAGAATCTGAAGCAGGCTCCAGGCTCCAGGCTCTGAGCACAGAGCCCAGTGCAGGGCTCAAACTCACAAACCACAAGATCATGACTTGAGCGCAAGTCGGACACTCCACTGACTGAGCTACACAGGCACCTCGTGGATATTATCTTTTTAAAATAGATTACTTTTACAAAATAGGAAAGTGAAGAGGAAATAAAAGCTGTATCATATCCTGACCCCAAAAAGTAAACTATGGGCTATCTTTGATTGTCATAGGATTTCATGACTTTTCTAGATAAAATGTATCTAAATAACTTCCACCTTATTTTCCAAAGCCAGTTGCTTAAGATTGACTGAGTAATGGATCTGTGGTAGTCAACCAAGGACTCTAGGGAACTATACATGATTACCTAACTGGAAAGACTGCTAAATCTTGAGGTGTCATGTTATGCTCTGGTGACTCCCCACCTTTTTATGAGAATTGGCAAATAACTCAATAGTATGTCAATTCATTATCAATTATATTTTTTAAAAGTCCTGAATATTTAAGATGCAATGCTAACACCCTTTCATTCTAGCTTTGGACATAGACATGTTGATAAAATGTCTACAATATACATCATACTGTTAAAAACATTTTGCCTATGCTGACCACAAAGGAAACAGAGAAGAAGTAGCAATTAATTTTGGTCTAAGGACTCATGAGAGGTTCTAAGAGGAAAACCTGTCCCTTAGGAATGCTCATGAGAGACTCTTAAGAGTTTGTAAAGGCAAAATAATTCAATCAGAAAAGCATTTATGAATGGCCATTATGTCTAAGATACTAAGGCACTGTGCAAGGCACTTACTTGAAAAGTACAAAGATTGGAAAAAAAAACATTTATATCAAATTACTTGGTATATAATAGAGGAGAAAGATATGTAAATCTCATTATAACACAGTAATATTTAGAGGCTATGTGACAATAAAGAAGGAAAAATTAATTGTAGCACGGAGATTATAAAAATGTTCTCATGGAATATTCATCTGTTTATTTATTCAGTCATTCATTTAATAATTTATATAATAAACTGTAAGCTAGGTACTGTTCTAGGTAGTGAAGGCCAAAACATAAATGATGAAAGTTACATTACAGTCTTAGAAATAATGGAATAAACAGCTAAATAAGCAAATAAATAAGAAACCATCCAATGCTAAACCATGCTAATTTGGAGAGCAAATTTCAATTTCAAAGATACACACAATTGAATGGCTAGAGAAAGTTCTCTGTGGACATTACCATTTAAGCTGTGTTCTGACTGACAATAATAAAGGAAAGACTCTTCTGGGCAAAATATGTAACTTGTCCAAAGGCTTAAGGAAGAAATGGAAGAGGCCAGTTTGAGTAGAGCCAAATGACAGGGTTGGGGGTGGGGATGGGGGCATAAACCAAAGTGACACAAAGAGTAGGACAAGGCCAGATCATACAGGGCTTCACAAAACAAGAATCCAGAGCTTATTCTAAGTGCTACAGAAAGATACTGGAGAATTTTAAGCAGATACTTTAGAATTCCTTTTGCATATGTGGGGTGCATGGAGTAATAGACAAGGCATCCCAGTTGTATGGCTACCTTAATAGTCCAGGATAAATGTGACATTGTTTTTAAAAATTAGAATTGTCATAGTGAAGAAGGAAAGAAATGGATTAAATCAGAATATTTTGGAATTGCACAGTTAACTGGAGCACTATGGTTGGGTAACGAAGAGTGGGATGTTTAATCTGATCCTTAAGCACTTCAACCAGGGAGATAAGAAAAAGTTACTGTGAGAGGAAAAAGAAGACAGGTAGTTTGGTTGGAAGAGACTTTTCCTTAGAAGCAGAAACAAGGCTGATACACACAAGGTAAAAATATTAAGGTTGCATATTATGTCATTATTGAAAGTTCTAAATTATGTAGATGACAAAGGCAAGAGTTCTGGGAGGGATCAGATATAGATTGTTACAAGTGTACTTTCCTATTTGACTCTCAGAAGAATATGGACCATTATTTTCTAAAAAAAATTTTTTTGGCAACATATTTTTAATAGAGAAGTAACAGATACTACAAAGTAACATGAAAATTTAACAGCTATAATCCTACAACCCAGAAATGACCAATCAACATACTGATTTTGAATTTCAGATGCCTTATTTTTTATGTAATCATATGATATGTCTCACACAAGATATATGTTATTACTTAATTCTTGATATTGGTAATAAACACATGTTGAAAATGTTAAGAAAAAAATAAAACCACTATTAAGACAATGAAGTGTTTGTCTATGCTATAAATCACTTCATCAGTTAAGGAATTAATTGGCTCATATAATCGAGTGGCTGAGGAATAGCTTAATTCAGGACTAAAACAACATCCTTAGGATCCACCAACTGACTCTTATTCTTCTGTATGTCAGCAAGCAAGCCATGCAGCAAAATGCCTAAAGATCACTGTACATGGCCTAAATCCGAATCTTGTCACATCAAATCTACAGAAGAGAGATATTTTGTTGGTGTTTGTAAAAGTTATTAATCATGATGTTTCATTGCCTTACGATGATCACTAGTTTCATCCAGCCACTGTGTTGGAAGTAATAGAATATCCTAATTAGTTCAGCCTAAGTCACATATCTATGACCTAGGGAAAGTTATGCTAATCCCACCTAAACATTACGTACTGAGAATGAGGAAAAAATCATATTCTCCAAAATAAGACTTATATGCTCTTACCATAAGAAATGGTTCTGGTCAGTAAATAGTCAATTCAATAAAACTTTCAAACTGTAAGAATGCACTGTGATACATTAGTTTCTTCTTAATAGGTTACAGATGGATCAATATATAGATATCCTCTATCCTTAGAGGGTTCAGTAAAGACTGGCAAGGTTACCCTAGATGGGAATGGTTTTGTGCATTCAATATAGTGTGATAATCACGTTATGTTCTATGATCCCTCATGTAAAAAAAAATAAGTTTGGGAAGCACTATCCTACAATGCCAGCCAAAATAAGATCAATATGTTACAAATCCATTTTAAAAATGGAAAGAACCTAGAAACTTCATAAGCAAAAAACATACATTAATGTGAAATTAACTTGAAACACCTCCACATCAAGGAAAAATTGTTAATGTAGTTCAAAATTATTACATTATCTTGTTTATTAGTGACACCTCTCAAATAGTGATTATTTTTTTTTTAACATTTATTTATTATTGAGAATCACAGAGAGACAGAGCATGAACATGGGAGGGTCAGAGAGAGGAGGAGACATAGAATCTGAAGCAGGCTCCAGCCTCTGAGCTGTCAGCACAGAGCCTGATGTGGGGCTCGAACTCACAAACCACAAGATCATGACCTGAACTAAAGTCGGATGCTTAATCGACTGAGCCTCCCAGAGGCCCCTCAAATAGTGATTCTTGAATTATAAAATATAGGGGATAGGTTGAAATGTATTAGGCAAAAGCAAACAATAGAAAGAAAGCAATGAGACAACATTGACAGCACACAAAATAGAAATCAAGGGAAATAACACATTACACAAAACAGAAAAGGGGATTTACTATTTATAAACAAAAAACCTTCAATTTAAATGAAATAATAATTTTATAAAAGTAATTAACTTTCACATATCTGATAAATTACTTCTAAATAAATAAAAGTTATTTAAAAAATACATAATAGCACTACAAGAAACACAAATGTACGAAAGCATTTTACATTTTTGCTCAGTATTATCAACCAAGGCCAACAACAACAATACTTACAAATATTTTTAAAATTTTGAATACTGATGAATTGAATATTGATAAATATACTGTTGTGCTCTCTTTTAAGAGTCTATGGATAATTTATAGAATTATTTTCAACATAGTAATCAAAATATTTTGAATATTTCAATTATTTTTATTGAACAGTATGAAGTAAAAATAAAGTAGAATTTCTAGAAGTTATCAGAAAAAAAAGTGTTGGGAGGTGATGTCACTGAAAATAGAAGAGTAGAGAACTCTAAAACTATCTTTCCCATAAGCAATAATTAAGTTGATAAAAAACATGAGTCAACTTTTAATGGAATCTAATCATACTCCAACATAATAGGGGCTATGAGGATAGTCACATTCCTCATGAAGTTTGCAGCAAGACAGACCTAATTCTCAAAGAATTGGAGTAGAGTGTTTTGACTTGTCTGGTAGCTCCCTAGTTGACTGGCTCAAGGTCTTGCCTTTTCTTTACCCACTTTGGATTTTACTATGGATATGTGGCTTCTCAGGTGACATCTGTCAAAAGAACTTAACAAAAAACATATTAGGTGCAGCCATACATGACAAAGGATAACAGTTGCAGCAAGTGATGTATAGGCAGCTATGGTCATGGAGGGGGCAAGAGAGAAGAGCACTCAGGGGAATGTAAAGGGAGAATGTTTCCCTGAAAGCATTGGCTTGGAAAGCTAGAGAGGCAGAATTCTGTGAGTTTTTGCAACTAGAGGGGCTTAAACTCTGAAGTTTTAAGGGTCAGAGGGCTTGGCTGGGATACAGCCCAGAGGCACTGCCCTTCTCCTGGAGATAAGACAGGGCAAAAGACCTGGGGAGAGACAGTGTGGAAACTTATCTGAAGAGTTCCTGGGGCACACAATGGGGAGATTATTTGGTCTTCTCAGAATGTGTCCCCGAGAGGAAGCATTGATGGAGACACCACTCCAGGAACTAAGAAGCTGGCTGGCACCATTTCCCTCCCCAACACCCCAGCATAAACATAGAGCCACCTGTGGGAAGCAGCTCAGTACTAATACTGGCTGCCTATCTTGCTTATACCAGGCCCATTCTGGTGAGAACAACCCTTCTCAGTCATGCTTGCCTAAGTCCCAGAGCAGTGGGCTCTAACACCAGAAGATCAATACAAACCCCTGCCCACATCATGTCTCTCAAACAGAGAGTTGTGCAGAGCCTCAGTTCTGGTGGAGGTGGCAAAAGTCTCATTTCACAAGCAGACAAGAGTACCTACTTAAAACTAACCACATTTAGGCCAGGGGTCAAACACTACACAAAGCAGACAAGGACAGCCTCTGCAGATGACTGGACTGAAGGATAGAGTAGCCAGAAGATACCAGCAGAGCGCATGCAGTACAGATTCATGACACTCCCTGAACCACCAGGCTCTGGGAACTACATGACCTCTTCTTTATAAGGTCATTGACTTCAGTAGCAGGAGACATAACAGGCTTTTCTAACACACAGAAGAAGGCAGAAAGTTAGACAAAAATAAGAGGAATTTACCCCAAATGAAAGAAAAAGATAAGGGCACAGCCAGAGATCTAAGTGAAACAGATACAAGTAACATTACTGATAGAGAATTTAAAGCAACAATCATATGTATGTTCACTGAGATTGAGAAAAGAATGGAAGACATCAGAGAGACCTTTACAACAGATATAAAAGAGTTAAAAAAGAACCAATCAGAGATGAAGAGTGTGATAAACAAGATTGAAAACATGCGTGATGCAATGAGAAGCAGTCTAGAAGAAACAGAGAAGCAAAGTAATGACCTAGAAGATAAAGTAATGGAAAGCAATGAAGCTGAACAAAAGAGAGAAAGAAGAATTATGCAACATGACAATAGACTTAGGGAACTCACTGACTGCATGGAATGTAATAACAGTTTTATTATAGGAGTCCCAGAAAAAGAGAGAGGAAACAGAGTAGAACATTTATTTGAAGCTGAAAACTTCCCTAATTTGGAGAAGGAAATAGACATCCAGATCCAAGAGGCACAGCTCCCATCAAGATCAACAAAAGCAGACCAAACCAAGACATATTGTAATTAAATTTGCAAATCATAGTGATAAAGATACCCCTAAAAGCATAAGATAAAATAAGTCATTAACTTACAAAGGAATTCCCATAAAATTATCAGGAGATGTTTCAACAGAAACTTGACAAGCCAGAAGGCAATGTCATAATGTATTCAATGTGCTGAATGGGAAAAATCTGCAGCCAAGAATGCTCTATCCAAAAAGGTTATCATTCAGAATAGAAAGAGAGAGAAAGAGTTTTCCAGAAAAACAATAACTAAAGGAGTTTGTGACCAGTAAACCAACCCTGCAAGAAATATTGAAGGAATTTCTTTCAGTGGGAAAAAAAAGACTAAAAGTGAGTATAAAAGCAGGAAACACAAAGCAGTCAAAATAAATATTTCTGTAAAAAATCCATCAAGGAATTAAAAAACAGGATATAAAATATAATAACGTATATCTCAAACATGGAGGCAAGAGGAGAAAAGAATGGATACAAACTTGAATGACCATCAACAATATAGACTATTTGCAGAAAAGTTTACATACAAACCTAATGGTAACTATATATCAAAAACCACTAATAAACATGCAAAGAATAAAGAAAAAGAAATCCAATATCGCTAGAGAAAATCAGCAAAACATAGAAGAGAAAAAAATCAAGAAAGAATCAGAGAAAATCTCCAGAAATGACAAAACAAGTAATATAATGACAATATGTGTGTATCTATCAATAATTACTTTGAATGTAAATGGACTAAATACTCCAATCAAAAGACTTAGGGTGTCAGAATGAATAAAAATACATGACCCATCTATATATTGCCAACAAGAGACTCATTTATATCTACAGACATCTGTAGATTAAAAGGAACTAATTGATAATAGTACAATAATAATAGAGGACTTTAACACCTGACTCACATCAATGGACAGAGCATCAAGAGAGAAAATAAACAATGGCTTTGAATGATACACTAGACCAGATGGACTTAACGGATATATTAAAAATATTTCCACATAAAACAGCAGAATATACATTGTTTTCAAGTGCACATAGAACATTCTCCAGAATAGATCACATATTAGGTCACAAAACAAGTCTCAACAAATACGAAAAGAAGGAAGTCATACCATATATCTTTTCTGACCACAGTGCTATGAAACTAGAAGTCAACCACAAGAAAAAAACTTGGAAAGACCAAAAATACACAGAAGTTAAACAACATGCAACTAGACAATGGATGGGTTAACCAGGAAATCAAAGAAGAAATTTAAAAATACATGGAAACAAATGAAAATGTAAACATAACTGTCCAAATCTTTGGGATGCAGCAAAAGTGGCCTTAAGTGGGATATTTATCGTAATATAAGCCTACTTCAAGAAGCAAGAAAAATCTCAAATAAACAACCTAACCTTACACCTAAAGGAGCTAGAGGAAGAACAATAAATAAAGCATAAAGCCAGCAGAAGGAAGGAAATAATAAAGATCAGAGCAGAAATAAATGATTTAGAAACAATCAAACACACACACACACACACACACACACACACACACACACACACACTACAACAGATCAATGAAAGTAGGAGCTGGTTCTTTGAAAAAATTAATAAAATAAACCCCTAGACAGACTTATCAAAGAGAATAGAAAAGACCCAAGTATATATAATCACAAATGGGAGAGAAGGAGTAACAACAAATGCCACAGATATACAATTACAACAGATTATGAAAAAATATAAGCTAGCCAACTGGACAATCTAGAAAAAAGGGATAAATTTCTAGAAATATGTAAATTACCAAAACTGACACAGGAAGAAATAGAAAACTTGAACATACAATAACCAACAAAGAAACTGAATCAGTAACCAAAAAATCTCAAGAAGCAAAATGTAGGATAAGATGTCCTAACAGGCAAATTCTATCAAATATTTAAAGAAGAGTTAATGACTATTTTTCTCTATTCCAAAAAATAGGAAAGGGAGGAAAACTTCAAAATTAATTTTATGAGGCCAGATTACCCTGATACCAAAATCAGATAAAGACATCACTAAAAGGGAGAATTACAGGCCAATATCCCTGATGAAATTAGACTTAAAATTCTCACAAAATACTAGCAAACCAAATCCAACAATGCATTTAAAAAAAATCATTCACTACGATCAAGTGGGACTTATTCCTGGGTTGCACGGGTGGTTCAGTGTTCACAAAACAAACATTGTGATACACCACATTAATAAAAGATAGTATAAGAACCTTCTCATCATTTCAATAGATGCAGAAAAAAAATCTGACAAAGCATGATATCCATTCATCATAAAAATCCTCAACAAAGTTGGTTTAGAGGGAATATACTTCAACATAATAAAGGCCATCTATGATAAATTTACAGATAATATTATCCTAAATGGGGAAAAACTGAAAACTTTCTTTCCCTCTATAGTCAGGGACAAGACAGGGACAAGACAGGGATGTCCAATCTCATGACTTATATTCAACATAGTACTGAAAGTCCTAGCCACAGAAATCAGGCAACATAAAGGAAGAAAAGGCATCCAAATAAGCAAGGTAGAAATACAACTTTCACTGTTTGCAAATTACATGATTATATAAAAAACCCAAAAGACTCCACCAAAAAACTTGTAGAACTGATAAATGAATTCAGTAAGGTCACAAGGTACAAAATCACCACAAAGAAATCTGTCACATGTCTATACAATAATAATGAAGCAGCAGAAAGAGAAATTAAGGAATCAATCTCATTTCCATTTGCATCAAAAACAATGTTACTTAGGTATAAACCTTACTAAAGTGGTGAAAGATCTATACTCTGAAAACTATAGAACATTGATGAAAGAAATTGAGGATGACACAAATAAATGGAAATCCATGCTCATGGATTGGAAGAACAAATACTGTTAAAACGTTTATATGACCCAAAGCAATCTACACACTACAATGCTTATCAAAATACCAACAGCATTTTTCACAGAGTTAGAACAAAGAATCCCAAATTTTTTATACAATCACAAAAGATCCTGAAGAGCCAAGCAACCTTGAAAAGGAAAAAACAAAGCTGGAAGAATCACAATTCCAGACTTCAAGTTATATTTCAAAGCTGTAGTAATCAAAACAGTATGGTACTGGCACAAAAATAGACACAAAGATCAATAGGACAGAATACAAAACAGAGAAATGAACCCACAATTATATGGTCAATTAATATTTGACAAAGCAGGAAATAATATCCAATGGGGAAAAGAATGTTTCTTCAACAAATGGTGTTGGGAAAACTGGAAAGTAATATTGCAAAAGAATTAAAATGGACCACTTTCTTACACCATACACAAAAATAAATTCAAAATGGATGAAAGATATAAATGTGAGATAAAAAGCATAAAACATATAAAACCATAAAAAATCCTATAAAGAGAACACAGGCAGTAACTTCTTTCATATGATCCATATCAACTTCTTTCTAGATATGTCTCCTGAGGCAAGGGAAACAAAACAAAAAATAAACTATTGGGATTACAACAAAATAAAAAGATTCTGCTCAGTGAAGGAAATAATCAACAAAACCAAAAGGCAACTTACTAAATGGGAGAAGATATTTGCAAATGACATATCTGATAAAGGGCTAATATCCAAAATCTATAAAGAACTTATCAAACTCAACACCCAAAAATCAAACAATCCAATTAGAAATGGGAAGAAGACATGAATAGACATTTTTCCAAAGAAGACATACAGATGGCCAACAGATACATGAAAAGATGTTCAACATTACTTATTATCAGAGAAACACAAGTCAAAACTACAGTGAGATGTCACCTCACACGTGTTAAAATGGCTAAAACAACACCACAAGAAACAACAGGTGTTGGTGTGGATGTGGAGGAAGGAGAACCCTCTTGAATTGTTGGTAGGAATGCAAACTGGTGCAGCTACTCTGGAGAACAGTATGGAGGTTCCTCAGAAAGTTAAAAATAGAACTACTCTATGATCCAGCAATCCCACTACTAGGTATTTATCCAGAGAATACAAATGCTAAATGAATCAATCAATTAATCAGAGAAAGACAAATGCCATATGATTTCACTCATATGTGGAACTTAAGAAACAAAACAAACAAGCAAAGGGGAAAAAAGAGGCAAACCAAGAAACAGACACTGAACTATAAAGAACTGATGGTTACAAGAGGGGAGATGGATGAGAGGATGGGTTAAAAAGGTGATGGGGATTAAGGAGTGCAATTGTGATGAGGTGTTGGATGGAAATATTGAATTACCATATTGTACACCTGACTAATATTACACTGTGTGTTAAGTAACTAATTTAAACAAATTCTTTAATATTATAAAATTTTTAAAATTAATATTATAAAAATTTTCTCCAAAGTTACATCCCCTGATCAAATGTAAAAAATTGAAAAAAAAAATAATAGAAGCTTAACAAATAAGCAAATAAAGAACTGATTTGACAGGAGTAGAAAAAGAGAAAGTTGAAAAAAAGCTTTTAGGATATACAGACAGAAAAATACTGTGTTAAAGAATAAAAAGAGAAATAACTCAGGGAAGCAGATAAGTCACAAACCAAATAAATGAGAAAAAGCTATTAGTATTATTTAATATGGTTTAGCAATGTGGTTTTGTTGCTATTGCTATTATGCTTATGTGTATGTGGTGATTTGCCATATTAATGTTCTCAAATATAATGTCTAGGAAATAGCATTCTAGAGTTACCTATGCTGAAAAGTACTCATTGTAAACAACTAAAGGTGTTTATATTTAATGATTTGTCTTTGCCTAAATATAATCAAATTTACCATCTTATATCACTTCATCATTAAATTCCAAGATTAAGCAAATAAAAACTTAGGCTGAACTAAAATATCAGATAATACAAAAATTATTTTAACTAAACTGGAAGGTTGAATGGATGTATAGCCTTGCCCTGTATGTAAGAATGGTGTTGAAATCACCAGATGCATTGTTGTGAGGACTGTCAAGTGAGTAAGATGCTGGAAAAAATGTTTTAATATAAATATAGTATATCTATATTTATATTTTACAATATCAAGAAAAACAGTAAAATTTTATTTCAATTTAAGCATATCTCATGACCAAAGTCCCTGTACATGGTTTAGCAAATTTATGGTAGATTCAGATTTTAGAAGATAAAATTTGGCATTTAATTTTAGAACTTATGGTAAAATTTAAGGTAAACACTATGTTACTTCAGTAGCACTTTTTCCTTAATGTATATAAACCTAAGTTCTTTAAGTCCCAAATCTTCAGCGTTATAAGATATCTCATATTTTAAAATATTTTTAGATGCCTCAATGACTTCTTCTTGAACTATGGAAATTCTAGAAGCTTTTCAATATGTTTAAGGAATTTTGGTTGTATGAGAAAAAAAAAAGAAGTTATATTTTTGTTGTTAGTCTACTCTGCAGCCTGCTTTTTTTAACCTGAAGCTTGACGTTCTTAACCATCCTTGTTGGTCCTATAATTGATATTTGCCACCCTATCATGACCATCAGGTCCTTTTATTTTTAATATTCCGAAGTACCTTTTGCATAGGTTAGCTTGTGTGGCCATTTTCCCCTAAAGATTTGGAGAAAAGGAAACAACTAAAAATTAAATGTTGACTATCACTGTACCTAGTAATAATCATTGCACAATCTGATTTGTTATTCTGGCTCCCCTTTTGCCCTGGACACTCTTCATTTCCTTATGGTCCCTTACTACAAAGCTATCCAAGAATATCCAAGATTTCTTTAATTTATTCTGCATAAAATTGAGCTCTAACTTCATTCTTTTTTCTGACTTTGCCTTGAGGCTAAAAGTGTGGGAGTTGCTCCTTGTCATTTCCCCCAAAGGCCCTTGAATGTGCTTTGCTAAAGAAACAACCATCTGCCTGAAGATGACTCATGATCCACCAATATATGAAAATGGCCACCCCCGATTTTTCTTATATGTACCCTAAAAAGTTGGTTTCTCCCCTTTCCCATTGTAAATGCAGATACCCTTAATTTAAAATTTTAAGGTATTTTTCTTCTAGTTAGATAATGTTTGAGGAGAAATGATATGCATATTTTAAAGTGACTGCGTACTTGCTTTAGAAATTTTCTTTGAAATGTTCTCACTGAGCTATTGCATTCCCCAACTGATAAGCTACTTTTTTTAATTAAAAAAATTCTATGTGATTAGAAGTAGAAAACAATACAATATAATGGGTATTGAGGAATAATGATTTTAATACTGATGTCTAGTGCCTCTATTCTGCTTCCTAAGGAAGGCATTCACTATCAACAATTTCTTGTATCTTTCTAGATATTATGACTATATACATGCATATATGCATCTTAAAAAATGGCAATAAGCTTTTACCTACTGTTGAGCTCCTCACTTTTTTGTTGTTGTTGTTGTTGTTTGTTTAGCTTTATATATTGGGTACATTTCATAAATGCAACATAGCTCTAACTTTCATATGGCCATAAAGTATTCACTCATATGGATATATTGTGATGTATTTATTCAGTCTTCTGACTGACTTTGCCATTGTCTCAGCATGTTGCTACTATATACAGTAAAGCAAGGTATGGCCTTCTACCTGTATTTTGAGTACATGGAACATTAGCGTGCAGGATAACCCTAGAAATAGAATTGCTGGTTCAAAATATAAGTACATTTTACATTTTGATAGATAATGCCAAAATATCTTTTAATGAGGGTCTACCAATTTGCATTCAATCACTGTACTCATTCTCAAGGATACAATAGTGGTAACATCAATCCTTTTGCAGTTCCTAAGAGGCAACAAATGAAATGATTAAGAGAATGTACTCTGAATGCAATGCCTGTATTTGAATCCTGACTATTTTGTGACCTTGGAAAATGTGCTTGATATTGTCTGTATAGTGGCATTAACAATAGAACTTACTCTTTAGGTTGCTATAAGAAGTTTAATTAGTTAATGCACATAAAGCACATGAAACAATGTATATTATCTATGGAATACTTAATACAAATTAGCTATTATAGAGTTAATCCAGAGGAGAGATAGACAATAATCAAAAAGGACAAATAACAATAAAGCTGCAATTATTATGATCATTTTGAAGGAGAGGCACTTGATTTCAGAGTCTACAGTATGGATCTTGCTTTGTCAAGGACAAGTGATTGATGATTTAGTTGAGATCTAAAAGATGAGTCAGCATTAACCAAGTAAAGAAGTTCAAGGAGAACATTTGAAAAGGAGAGAATTATGTACAAAACCTGTGTAAGGGGAGCAACAGATAGTATGGGAAAATGAGTGAAGGAGAAAGAACACAGGTGAGAGTTACTTTGGATGAGAATGGAGAGGCAGGCAAAGTATGAATAACACAGAATCTGACACATGTAGGCATTCAATCGTTTGCATTTTTCTTTCCTCTTTTTCTCCTCTATCCCATCTTTTGTATAATATATGTAGAATCAGCCCAAGTTTTGGATACATATACTTGCTTCATTTTTACATTTTAATCTTGTATATTTCATTATTATTATTACTATTATTTAGACTAAGCATGTAGCATTATAGTCAGAAATATATTTCTAATTATTTCCTAATTACACATTATTAAGGCAGGAATGTCTTAATTTCTGGCATACTAGAATTTTACCTTTTGAAATTATACTAACCTATGATAAATCCCAAGTTATTTATTATATCCCTATAATATATAAAATGTAACAGCTATAATTGAAAATAGTTACTAGGAACCCTAAAGTACTGTTGGTGCACATGCAAACCAGTATAGCCACTGTGGAAGACAGTATGGAGGTTCCTAAAAAGAAATAAAAATAGAATTATCATATGATCTAATAATTCTACTACTGAGTATTTACCCAAAGAACACCAAAAACATTAATTTGAAAAGATATATGCACCCCTATATTTATTGTAACATTATCTGCAACGGCCAAATTACGAAAGCAGCCCAAATATCCCTCAATAGATGAATGGATAAAGAAAGTGTGGCATATGTTTGTATGTATGTATGGCTGACTATTAGCCATAAAAAAAGAATAAAATCTTGCCATTTGCAACAACATGGATGGATCTAGAGAGCGTAATGCTAAGTGAGTGAAATAAGTCAATCAGAGAAAGACAATACCATATGATTTCATTCATATGTGGAATTTAAGAAACAAAACAAAAGAACAAAGAAAAAAAAAAAAGAGAGAGAAATCAAAAAAGACTCTTAACTATAGAGAACAAACTGATGGTTACCAGAGAGGAGGTGGGTGGGATATTGGGTGATATAGGTGATGGGGATTAAATAGTATATTATCTGGATAAGCACTAATGTGTAGAATTGTTGAATCACTATATTGTGCACCTAACAATAATACAATACTGTATGTTAATGATACTGGAATTAAAATTTTAAAGAAGAAGAAATAAATAAACAGAATAAGAAACTGAAAGTAACCAAAAATAAATGAATAAAAGCAAGCAAACATAAATAGGTACTAAAAGGAAATAAAGCAATAAATGATAAAATAATAACAATAATAAAGCATTGACTCATATGTGCCACAGTCTTCTAAGAGCATCATATGTATCCTCTCATCTAATTCTTACAAGACTTTATGGGACAGATATTGTTATTGTCCATATTTTATAGATGTTATTATCCATATTCTATTGACAATGGAGTCAAATAAGATGCAGGAAGTTTTGCTGCTGGTAAGTAGTGGCACTGGGATTTGAACACTGTTCTTTCACATTCCAGAACTTACACTCCTATGATGAATTTGAAAATGTCAGTTCAAAAATTGCTCTCCTCAGTTCTGGCTCCAACATTTACTAGCTCTAGTATCTTGTGCTACTGTCTTACATAGTTTCACATGGCAACTATAGAAGAGAAAATTCACAAAAGACACTAAAGAAATGCCTGTCACATGGTATATGCTTGCTATAAGTAAAATAAAAACATTTAAAAATATGTTATCATTATGGTCATTGTTCAAGTTTGGTTATTTACCTGAAGACAAAAAAAATCAGTTTTCTCACTCTCTACATTTTATATTAGCTGATATTTCCCTGGTATTAGGACAATCACGTGGTACTATAAATGAGAACTTTTTAAAAGTTACATAGTCATGAAACTAGTTTTACAAATTTTAAGTCCACAAAATTCAGCGCTGTAATATGAAACTGAATGGCAACTCCCAATTTCCTGAAGAAATCAATGTTTACAGACTTCTTTAATTTTTGGTGCATGTTTTGTTCATATTCAACAAAAGAATTTGGATGCTTGACAGAAAGGTGATTTAGACTACATTTGCATGCAGAACTAGTTCAATTATTATGAGGGTCAAGTCATTCAAAATCCAGTTTTGACAGAACCTAGATTGCTAAAGTAGTCTTCTTTAAGATGAGTATGGTTTGAGACCTTAAATATTCATCATTAATAAAAATTCTA
This sequence comes from Herpailurus yagouaroundi, assembly GCF_014898765.1. Lineage (NCBI taxonomy): Eukaryota > Metazoa > Chordata > Mammalia > Carnivora > Felidae > Herpailurus > Herpailurus yagouaroundi. Next base: position 30,980,370 of record NW_024412407.1, read on the forward strand.
TGACATTTTTCAAAAGAACATTTGCCCAGGTCATTTGACCAGATGCCAAGTTAAATCATTAAGGCATGGCCAACTGCCATTTCATTTTTCTTTTTTCCCTTAATATCATAGATTTTTTTAATTTAAAGGAACCAGAGATATCATTTTTGAGTATAACATTTACAAGTGAATATCAGAGTCTCACAAAGTGCCTTTCCTAAACCTAGAACTTTTGAGGTCTTTGAAAAAATCTCCCCTTGGGATCAGGGTACTGTTTGTTGATAGGCAACAGGGTTTCTGAGTTCTTATTAAATTCCGAATAAAATTTTCCACTAAAATATTTTCTGATGAGTAGATCAGAAACTGTTTCACTTGCTGTTTGTTTTGTTGTTGTATTAGTGGTCATTACTTCTTTTTAAAAAAATTTTTTTATAACTGAGGATTAAATCATAGACCATTTGATAGAGTTACTCTGTGGATGATTTTCTCTTGTATCACAATTTCACAGCAATGAGTGAAGCACTTTTTTTTAAAACTTATCCACACATTTTAATAACCTTTACCATTTCTCATTAATTGGAGGTAGGGTAAATCCTTTCCAATCTGTTTTAGGATATAATAAAGACAGTTTTGTTTCACATCCCACAGAATATACATCCTTGCTTTGCTACAGTAACAATTTGTCTTATCAGTTTTGAGAATTTGTTTGCATGTTGAAGGAAATTAGTGATACTGTTTTTGAATGGTGACTTGATATGACTTTTGAAAGGCTACTAGAATTAATGAATGACTTGTATAAGAAAATGAAAATGAAAATTACCCTTGAAAGTATGCTATTTTAGATTCTCTCATAGTTTAAGTATGTAGACTTAATATATTATTCTAAGTTAGAAAGCATTTTTACCATCCAGGGGCAAAAGGTCTCCTAGTTTTATCCCATCTATATTTTATTACTTTCAAAATGATAAATATTAGCTATACAGATAGATGCCTACTATGTTCCACTCGCAATTATGTATGCTTAAAAAATGTGATGTTTATATCCAGATACACTCACTAGGACAGGGTAAATTTTTACTTACTCTTAAGGACTCATTATTTTTTACACATTTTGTGATTTCTTATCTAATCCACAAATGGAATCTTCCCTGAGTTTACCTTAGAACATTATCAGAGATCTTATCTTTTTCTTTATAAATTTTTATTTAAATTCTAGTTAGTTAACATACAGTGAAATATTGGTTTCAGGAGTAGAATTCAGTGATTCATTGCTTACATCAACACCCAGTGCTCATTGTAACAAGTGCCCTGCTTAGTACCCATCACCCATTTACCAATCCACTTCTCTCCATCACCCCTTAGTTTGTTCTCTATCTTTAAGAGTCTTTTATGGTGTGTTTCCCTCTACTTTTTTCCTTTGCCTCCCCTGAACATATATATGGTCATATTTTTGTTTCTTAAATTACACGTATGGGTGAAACCATACAGTATATGTCTTTCTTTGACTTATTTTGCTTAGCATAATATACTCTAGTTCCATCCACATCCTTGTAAATGGCAAGATTTCATTCTTTTTTTTGAACCAAGTATTTCTCATTTCTTTTTTATTTTCTTCCAAGATTTTATTTAAATTCAAGTTAGCTAACATATAGTGCAGTATTGGTTTTAGGAGTAGAATTTAGTGATTCATGACTTACATATAACACCCAGTACTTATCCTGACAAGTGCCCTCCTTAATGCCCATCATTTATTTAGCCCATCCTTCTACCCACCTCCTGTCCAGCAACCCTGTTTATTCTCTATATTTCAGTCTCTTACGGTTTGCCTTCCTCTCTGTTTTTATCCTGTGCTCATTTATTTTATTAAATTCCACCTATGAGTGAAATCATATGGCATGCATCTTTCTAACTTATTTTGCTTAGCATAATACACTCTAGTTCCATCCACGTCATTGCAAATGGCAAGATTTCATTCTTTTTGATGGAATATATTCCACACATTCCATTGTGTTCATATATACATTCATATATATTCATATATGTATATATGTGTGTTTATATATGTCATATATATGTATATGTGTATGTGTATATACATATGTGTATATGTATGTGCATGTGTATATATACATACATACACACACACACACACACACACATATATATCTTCTGTAACCATTCATCAGTTGACATTTGGCTCTCTCCATAGTTTGGCTACTGTTGATAATGCTGCTATAAATTATGGGATACATGTACCCCTTCAAATCTGTATTTTTTTATCTTTTGGGTAAATACCTAGTACTGCAATTTCTGTGTCATAGGGTGGTTCTATTTTTAATTTTTAAGGAACCCCCATACTGATTTCCAGAGTGGCTGCACCAGTTTGCGTTCCCACCAACAGTGCAAGAGGGTTCCCCTTTCTTCACATCCTTGCCAACACCTGTTGTTTCTTGTGTTATTAATTTTAGCCATACTGACAGGTGTGAGGTGGCTTCCCAATGTGGTTTGATTTATATTTTCCTGATGATGAGTGATGCTGAACATTTTTTTCATGTGTCTGTTAGCCATCTGGATGGCTTTTTGGAAAAAAAAATCTATTCATGTCATCTGCCCATTTTTTAACTGAATTATTTCTGTTTTGGGAGTTGAGTTTGATAGGTTCTTTATAGACTGTGGAACTAACCCTTTAATAGATATGTCATTTGCAAATACCTTCTCCCATAGATTGCCTTTTAGTTTCGTTGCTTTTGTTTCCCTTGTTTCAGGAGGTGTGTCTAGTAAGAAGTTGCTCCAGCCAAGTTTAAACAAGTTGCAGCCTGTGTGCTCCTCTAGGATTTTGATGGTTTCCTGTCTCATGTTTAGGTCTTTTCAACCATTTTGAAATTATTTTTGTGTATGGTGTAAGAAAGTGACCCAGTTTCATTCTTCTGCATGTTGCTGTCCAATTCTCCCAGAACCATCTGCTAAAGAGACTATCTTTTTTCCATTGGATATTCTTTTCTACTTTATTGAAGATTAGTTGACCATAAAGTGGTGGATCCATTTCTGGGTTTTCTATTCTGTTCCATAATCCATGTGTCAGTTTTTGTGCCAGGACTATACTGTCTTGATGACTACAGCTTTGTAATATAGCCTGAAGTCTAGAATTGTGATGCCTTCAGCTTTGCTTTTCTTTTTCAGGATCACTTTGGCTATTTAGGGTCTTTTGTGGTTCCATACAAATTTTAGGATTGTTTGTTCTAGCTCTGTGAAAAATGTTGGTTGTATTTTCATAAACTTTGCTTTAAATATGCAGATTGCTTTGGGTAGTATAGATATTTTAACAATATTTGTTCTTCCAATCCATGAGCATGGAATGTTTTTCCATTTATTTGTGTCATCTTCAATTTCTTTCATAAATGTTTTAGAGTTTTCAGAATAGAGATCTTTTACCTCTTTGGTTAGTTTTATTCCTAGGTAGCTTATTGTTTTTAGTGCAATTTAAATGGGACCAATTCCTTGATTTTTTTTCTGCTACTTTATTATCGATGTAAAGAAATGCAACAGATTTCTGCACACTGATTTTATATCCTACAGCTTTGCTAAATTCATATATTAGTTCTGGCAATCTTTTGGTGGTCTTTTAGGTTTTCTACATAGAGTATCATGTCATCTACTGAATTCTTTCATGCTGATTTGGATGCATTTTCTTTCTTTCTTCCTTTCTCTCTCTCTCTCTCTCTTTTTTTTTTTTTTTTTTTTTTGTCTGATTGCTAAGGCTAAGACTTCCAGTACTATGTTAAATAGCAATGGTGAGAGTGGACATCCTATCTTGTTCTTGACTGTTGACGAAAGCTCAGGTCTTCCCCATGGAGGATAATCCTAGCTGTGGGTATTTTGATATGGCCTTTTTGAGGTTGAGGAGAGATCAATTTTTTTAGTTTATTTTTTTAAGCTTATTCATTTATTTTGAAAGAGAGAGAGAGAGAGAGCAAGCTTGCGCACAAGTGCAGGGAGTGGCAGAAAGTGAGGGAGACAGAATCCCAAGCAGGCTCCACACTGTCAGCATGGAACCTGATGCAGGGCTTAAACTCATAAATGGTGTAACCTGAGCCAAAATCAAGAGTCTGTTGCTTAACCAACTGATCCACCCAGGTACCCCAAGGATAGTTTTAGCTATATAGACTATATAGACTAGCTATATAGACTATTTATATAGTCCTAGCTATATAAAAATATATTGTCTTAAGGCAAAAAATATATTTTGTCTTATTGAATAAGTCCAAAAAGTCTTAGCTATAAAAAAGTCTTAGCTATATTTTTATATAAATATATTTACATATATAATATATATAATGTATATGTAAATATATATTATATATAATATATTATATAAATGTAAATATATATTTGTATATTTTATATAAAAATATAGCTAAGACTTTTTAGAGTACTTACTATGTCATGCATGTTCCTAATATACTATTTCATTTAATGGTTTAATTGCTCCAAGAGAAACTTTAACTTCTGTAGTTGCCAATTAATTGTTATCATTTATCTATTCAACAAGAACAACAAAGGTCTGTGTGTGTGTGCATGTGTAGAGAAAGAGACAGAGAGAGAGAAAGAGACAGAGAGAAAAGAAATAAAGAAAGACAGAAAGTAGAAAGAAAGATATACTAGCTATTTATGCTATTCCTAAACATTGAGGATTCAAAGATTTTTAAGAGAAACTATTAGGTTGCAAAATAACATTAAAACAAAAAATACAATTACAGTACAGTATAGTAAATATCACAAAGGAAGTGGATATGAAATGTGGCACAATGGAAAGGTCCACAATATTTTTCAGTGCCTGTTATATGCCATATACTTCATAGAGTTTAATATTCATAACTATACTAGGAATAAACATTAGTCTTTATTTATGAAGAAATTAAGATGAGAGAAGTTTAATAACTGTAAAAATTCACATGGCAAGTTATTGGAGAATAAGAAATAGGATCCAACTCTTTCTCTTTTAAGTTTATTTATTTTGAGAGAGAGGGAGTGAGAGAGAAAGAGAGAGAGATAGCAGGGGAGAGGCAGAGCAAGAGAGGAAAAGAGAGAATCCCAAGCAGGCAGTGCAGAGCCTGATGCAGGGCTTGAACTCACGAACCATGAGATCATGACCTGAGCTGAAACCAAGAGCTGGACACTTAACCAACTGTGCCACCCAGGTGGCCCAAATCCAACTCTTTCTGATTTTATTATGTCAATTGGATTCTTTGCTTGGAATGATTGAGGATAACTTCAAAAGAGATCAAAGGGCTTGGGATTTAGGAATAAGAAAAGAGGGAAAGGGAATTCTCAGAATATTGGACATTCTTAGTCAGGTTCAGGCTCTGACTCTATTGTGAGACTGCATGAATCTATTTAAGTAACTATTCAAGGATTTCTGTGGACTTAATGCAGCTGAAGTTGAATCTTTTAAAAATACCATTCCAGTTACTTAAAATAATGAAGACATAAGTGCTGTAGATCTGTTTCTTGCATGACATATATATAACACATAAAATGTGTTCTTTATATAATCAAAAACCTTCTCAACTTCTAGTAATTTCTTTAGTGAACTAAAAGTTACTTAATAGGTCAAATGGTTAACGAATCTTTCAAAAGCTTCTAATTTGCACTCTACCTGCAGCTAAGTCATTAAAAGACCATGATTTCTTGTATATCAATGACCAGTATTTATAACAGTATAAAATGGCTCTACTAATATGCACACATTTGCTCAATCTGTTAATTGACTGCTTTACATAGCATGTGCTGTTTACTAATTTATCTTTTAGATTAAAAAAATTGCCTTTCCTTTCAAGACACAGGGATATAAAATAGCATTATTATATATACATATATAAAATATATATATATATTATATATATAGTTATATCTCCTAGAAATCCAATTTATATATATAAAATGGATCCTCAGCCCAATATTACATATTATTTCATTCTCTGCCAGAATAATTGTGTTTTAGAAGAAGAACCAAAAGACACTTGGTGTTTAAGAAGAATGATGAAGATTATAATATACATAAAGGTGAGAGCATTTCAAAATTTGTATGAGTAACTATTTGAGGATCTGTCTTACAACAGTTACAATCATAAACTTATTGGAAAGTTAATCTTTAAAACTAGAGATGTAAAGAAGAGAATATCAAATCTGGGACACTTGGGGGCTTTTATTTTGGTAAGTATAAAACAAAATTGAACATAATTTTATAAACAATATAAAATCTTAGTTTTAATTTACTCATTCTCAACAAATACTTATTGAGCCCTGGATATTAAAATCATATTATTACATTGTTAAACATCATAACTACCATTACTTAAATATGTACCACGTGGCAGAAACTTTTGTGGAAATTGGGGGTGGTTTGAGAAAAAGAGAAAAATATCTGTAATGAAAGATAGAACTGCTTCCTGCAGTATATTATTTTCTTATGTTATTAGAATTCTTTAGGAATTCAAGCATTATGATTAACTGGATTTTCTGATTAAAAACATTTTCATTGTCAAAAAATTTTAATGAAATATATTTATCTTCTCCCCTCCTTCTCAATGTGTTTAGGATGCTAATGCAATGAAATGTTCTCAACAGCAGACCCTATGATGTCTCATGAAAAATTTCTAAATATTAATTTAAAAAATATAGCTGCTACTATTGATAGTTAAAAGTAATACATTTCATATTCATGTCCTATAAATCTAAACAAATTTTGTTTCTCAAAGTAAAAGGCTTTAACTCAGTTGAGTTTCTATTGTACTTTTCTCTTTAATTCTTATGAAATAATTTTATATTTTGGGTAATGATATTCTATCATAAATCTACTTATTTGAATTCAGCGTAAGTAAAGATGTGATTTTTAATGAAGCACATTATTTTTAAAGAATATTTCACACATAATAGTATTTTAGTGTTAACTTTACATATAAATGTAAAGTCACAAAATAATTTTTTGTACCCAATTCATTACGTGACTCCTGGTCTACTAAATTCAATATGGGAAGGTACTCTAGGTACATCCTTTTTAAATATATTTCTAGCTTCCAATCAATTTGTAATAAAAATATTGCTATACTGTTAATACTGTGCTACAAAACATACTTTCCTATTAGTCAAGTCATGTTTGAAGGGTGTTTCAAACTGAAAAATTAACTATTCTCCTGGTTTTGGGGTAGAATATTAAATTTATTTTGGGATTTTTTATGTTCTCATATGTGTTCATGCCCTAGTTTGTTGTATGTTTCTGAAGTTCCTGAAACTAGTAGAATATGTATACCCAATCAGTCACTGTCTTCTGAAAGCTCAAAAATGCAAGAAGGGATATTAGTAGATAGCAAAAAAAAAAAAAAAAAAAAAAAAAAAATACAGTACCTCTCTGGCAGGTGCTGTTTTAATTATTGAATAGAGGCAATTCTCTATCCTCTAATATTTTTACTTTACTTTGATTTATTGTCTTAAAGAATCAGAGGATGTTCTAAAGGTAGGCAGGGCATCTTACAGATGAGAAAATTGAACCTCCATTTGGTGAACTCAACAAAGGTCACGTAGGCTGGAGGATGGCAGAGCAGAGAGGATACCTCTACTCCCTGTCTCCTATTCAAATGTTTTTTGCACTGGACTATATTCTTTCCTACAGTACAAACTACAACCTCAACAACATAAATTCCAGCAGTCTTTCTATTGAGTCTTGTCCCTTCTTTCCCTTCAAGCTTGATAGGAGTAAAGACCCATTTGTTGTTGTTGTTGTTGTTGTTTTGGTTTTGTTTTCTCCACATATATTTCAAAACATCTTTTTGGATTTATGGACAATAGCTCCTAGAAACTACACATGGTCATTAATATAAATTTCAGGTAGGCATTTGGTAGAGGTAAAAAGAAAAAGAAAAGAAAAAAATATGGTCCTTTCTGTAATAGCACAATCTTTGCAATTTCTAGTGTTAGGTGTGAAATAACAAATGAATTTATTATTTCTTTAGAAAGACTGCCTTATTTCAATGAAGTATAATTCTTCCTCAATGAACACTTTAAGAAATTTAGTGGAGCTCAAAGAAATAATTCTCTTCTATCAGAGGGAATTTTGTAATCTCAGCAACTCCTTATATTTGTAACTAAGCAAAGTCCATACTCCAATTAAAAAAAAAAATCAGACTCTATTCATTGCTTTGCTTATTGCACCATAACCAGCACAAATTAAACCTTCCTGTCAATTATGAGCATATGAACATCCTTTAATATCAAAAAGAATGATAAAATGCTATACTTAAATGAGTAATGGCTGAGGCCAATTGCTGCTTAATTTACAGATGACACAGCATCCTTTTATTGATGCTGTCTGCATGTTTCAACCTGGAAGTAATCACATATAGATTTACTATGTCCCTTGCAGAGTGTAAAAGTACAAGCAGACCCATAGCATTTAACCAAACAACAACAACAAAAATGACTGGGAAAAAACATTTGCTAAGTGTCAAACATGTAGCCTTAACCCTAGCAAGATTCTGTGCAATTAAAAGTGAAACTCATATGGCACCATGAAGACAGGGAAGAATAAAAATTAATCAAAATTGTGCTATCCAACAACTGTTACATATCCTTTTGTTGTTTTTCAAGGAATGTGCTAATAGAAATTCACACTTCCAAAGATGTAAACCAAGTAATAATATTGAATTGTTAAAGGACATGACTATTATATATTGTGTAAGAAAAAATAAAAAAACACAAGAAATGTTTACTTTTAGAAATTTATCAGTTCTGTAAGTATTGTTCTAACAGGGAAGTCAAAGTTTACATGTTACAATTAAGGTTAGCAAAACTTTATTTTTTAAGTATTTATTTAAATTCAAGTTAGTTAACATACAGTATAGTTTTGGTTTCAGGAGTAGAACCCAATGACTCATCATTTACATAAAATACCCAGTGCTTTTCCCAACAAGTGCCCTCCTTAATGTCCTTCACCCATTTAGCCCATCCCCCCACTCACATTCCTTGAGAAACCATCAATTGTTCTCTGTATTTAAGAGTTGCTTATGGTTTTTCTCTTTCTCTGTTTTTATCACATTTTTCCTTCCCTTCCCCTATGTTCATCTGTTGTATTTCTTAAATTCCACATATGAGTGACATATGATATTTTTCTTTCTCAGACTGACAAAACTTTAGAATTCTTGCTATCTGTTATTATGATTCTTTTTAAATGCCTGTCTTACTCATTAGATGGAAGGAACTTATATTTGTGAATTAAAGGTGCCTTATTCATATTCCAATAAATTTTTTTTTCAAATTATTTCAGAACCTTTTCGGCAGTCAGTCAGCTCAAAGATCAACTCCCTACAACGGCTATTTGTCACTCTGCCACTCTCTATCCCCTAAAATGGCAACTGGGTTCAAGGGGAACATTACTTAACCTTACAATATTGAGGGACAGACATAGCTGAGTCTTCACCCATCTCACATGGGTCCTAGGCACTTTTATCTACACGAAACAGCATTTTAAATTTTATCTACAACAAAGTAGATATTAGTATTTTCATTTTGCTGATAAGAAAATGAAGTTTCAGAAAATTCACTATTTACTCATATACCAATAGCTAAACTAAAAAAATAACTAAACTGTATTGAGCATGTGATATCTGACAGACACTTCAAATCTGTATATGTAATATACTAATATGTAGTAATTAGTTTACTCCATAATAACCTATGATATAGAGACGCTGTGTAGCCTCAAACAGTGGGACTGTTTTTCATGCACTCACTTACCCTATATATGGGTTCCTATAACCCTGGTGTGACATATGATTTTGTTAGAGAAGTTGAGGAGGAAAACAAAATGCAGGGATATAATCGGAATTGCAGCCTACCCCAAGTTCAGCTACCACTTAGTGTCTTGCAGAGGTAGTAAGTACAATCTTAAGGTACTTTACTTCTACTTAAGTAAAACCATACTTTTAGTCTATGAGTTTCCAACCCGATGAACAGTAAATATATGACCCGCAAATGGTTGAGAGGGGGAGAAGCAACCACAAAGACCACATGCAAATATATTAGAAGATCGCTAATTTAATAGCGAGGAAAAGTGGTACTTGCATTATATGTGACTAATTCTCAAATTTATTCTTCAGCTTCCAGATCTTATGACTTCTGTGAAGTCTGACCATCCTCAAGTCTGGTGTTGGTATCTCCCTTATGGAGTTTAATAATAAACTGTACAACCAGTTAAATTCATTTCAAAAAATGTTAAAAATTATAGAAAATGCTGTAGAATTTAACTGATTTATACATTTATTATCTGTGTACTTTAATTCTCTGCATGTTATACTTCTACAAAAGCTTCATAAAATTGTTCCTATAAAAATTACAGACACTACTGACAAATGTTTTCATAAGAAATTATCTTGAAAAATAAAATTTAAAATTATGAATGTTTATTTTATTTGATATTTAACAAAATTAACTTACAACTATATTCCTTTTCTTAAGATGGGTGAAGAATGAAATAAATGACAATAAAGAAATTAGCTTTGACTTCATATCTAAACTTTTCTAACATAATAATGGGAATCTAACCTTGAAACATAATTATAATGATTACCTATCACAATTATAAAGACAACATAATTTTTACAACATGATCATAAAAATAAGTGCATATGTACAATTTAAGAAACAAAACACATGAACAAAGGGGAAAGAAAAGAGAGAGAGAAGGAAACCAAGAAAGAGCCTCTTAACTTTGGGGAACAAACTGATGGTCACCAGAGGGGAGCTGGCTGGGAGATGGGTTAAGTAGGTGATAGGGATTAAGGAGTGCATGTGTTGTGATGATCACCAGGTGCTGTATGGAAGTGTTGAGTCACTATGTTGTACACAATATGACACTCCATATTAACAAGTTGGAATTAAAATAAAAACTTTAAAAAATAGATCAAGTGCTATCAAGGCAATTTTCCCAAAAGTATGCCTTATCCTTAGATTGTCAATTCAAGTTTTTGCAAAGCCCATCTTTAATCCTTGTTGATTTTCTTTTTAAAAATTTTTTCCACCACCAAAAAGTAGAGAAATATTTTAACCACATTAATATGTATGATCTATATTAACTATATTTAACTGCATTAATTAGTAGTTACCAATGCTCCATGAAGTTAATCATTACCAGTGATTAATGTAGTTCTCCAACATCACTTTCAGGAATTTCATGAAATCTTACATATTTTACCAGATTTGTAGTTTCACTTTGCAGTCACATGCCATTGTGATTGAATTGTTTTTACATGTTTACAATAGCCAACAACCAGTGAAAGACTGACCAAAAAGGAATAGAGACTTTGATACAATGGGGGAGATGTTTGGCATTAGAAGCAGTGCTGATGCTCAGCCAGGAAACACTTTTGTGGCCATATAAGTTGTTAAATTATTGAGATACATCCATACCTCAAAATAAAATCACTATCTTGAAGACCAAGGTAAGTCAGATGCCACTGTCCCCACTAGCCTAACCCTACTCTAGGACCCCCAAACTTCCTCATACTGCAAGAACCAGAGGATAATTCCCTGGCACAGCACAGGGTCCCCATGACTCTGTCCCAGTGCATTAGCAGGCATTCTTTCTGATTGGTTAGGTACTGTATCTGGATAGAAAATAGGTAAAATGGTATATTTGAATTGAGATCTTTTTTTTTAATTAGTCACTTTATTAAAGAATATCCAAAGAGTGAGATGACTTTTGTTTCCCTAGGCAACACTGTAACTTGAAGGACCCACTAAATGAACACTTGGATACAGAGTAGTCCCACTCACCCCTGCTATCTTATTTCATAGCACACTCTATTGCAAATATTCAACTTTTCTTCTTTACTAATCTGGACTTTGCATGATGGCAAGACAGACTCTCCTATTTAATAGTTAAAGCTATCTACAGGGGTTGGAAATATTTTCTTTGCATAAAAGAGGAAACACAGGTCTCAGAGTAGCTCACCCAAAGAGGCAGCAGAAGGATTCAGTCACAGGTTATGAAGAATTCTGAAGCCCAGTCTCCTTAAGACACCATTAGGCAACCTCTGCAGTGCAGAAAGATTTCTAGAGTATCTATTGTTCCAAAAATCACGTTGCCAGAAATTGTGCTATTAGCACAACAGAAAATAACCATATATTTTGAACGTCTAATCTGAATATTAATGTATGAAGATATTGCAAAAAGGGGAAAGGAGGAATCAAAAACAGTGTCCTTGTCCCATCTTCCAAGCATTTGTTTCCATGTACTTTCTATATCCAAATAATTACAAACTCTATGTTATTATTTTATATTACTGCCATACTTGGAACTGATCCCTATTTAAAAAAAAAACAACCATATAATAATGTAATAAACTACAGTGATATGAAAATGGAATCTTGAAAAATATAATCCCTTATCAGCCTGTTATCTTTAATAAATTTTTAATTCAGAATGTTTTATTTATTTAATTGCTAATGGAGATCACAGAATACACAGTGTGTAAAAAAACAAACAAACAAAGAAACAAAGAAACAAAAACAATGACTGTCAGGAGTGGCAGCAGAACTAAGGCTACCCTGGACAGCGACACAACACACACTAGAAAATGATGCCTTCTCTGGAGGCAACGATCTGTGCTGAGGTGATGGGTTGGCAAAGGAAAAATGAATTGGAGTAACTTTTTCTTTCCATTTTATTTTATAAGTTTACTTATTTTGAGAGAGAGAGAGAGAGAGAGAGAATATCCCAAGCAGTGTAGAGCCTGATGTGGGTCTCAACTCAGGAAATATGAGATCATGACCTGAGCAGAAATTAAGAGTCAGATGCTTAACCAACTGAGCCACCCAGGCGCCCCCGAATTTGATTTTTAGTCTGCACTCACCAAATGTTTATTCCAAAATTTGTATCGCCATGGTCAGATCCAGCTGTAGCATCTTGAAACTAAAATTAAGATATTAAATAGCTAATCTCCATTTGAGTTAATAACAAATCATCCAATTAACACATTTAAATACCATAGAAGATCAATCAATAAGATAGCAAACTGTTTGAAATAAATCTAGCTTATTGTATGCAGTTGTATCTCAAAAGAATAAAAGTTTTCAGATAAATTTAAAAGTTTAGTGGCCAATACCCATCTCATAATCTTACAATCATGCATCATTTTGGCAACATTATTAACCACCTTTATTAACCATTCTTTTTTCAGGCATAGATAGCGAAGATGTTTGGTTTTTGAAATCAAAGCCATTGTCAAAGCATAAAGATTTTTCATTATTGCTTATACTAAAAATAAATTTTAAACCTTAAAAATGATTCCAGAATTCAAAATGGTATATGAAACCCTAGCTAGATAATTATAATAACTGCAAACAATAAGCTCCAACTCTTTTCTTCATGAATTCCTCATTAAGTTTTGAAAAGGACAATACTTATGATTATATAATTTGGGATAAATTTGTTCATAATTGAATTATATTGCCTTTTCATTTTATAGAGAAATTGCGTTTTTCAATTTTGATACAGAAATTGTTTTGTTTACAATTGAACACAACAAAAACTAGAAAGCAGTAAAAGAATATTATAGTATCTGATGTTCAGAAGCCTATTTAGAAATGATATATTTTTCTCAATATACTTTAGTCAACATAAATTAGTATATTATACTGAAATTGTCAATTTTATACTCTTAGACTACAACAAAATACATTGAACACAAAGGCAATTGAAAACATTCAAAATGTAAATTCATCTATTATTTTTGCTATTCTGAATAAACTATATGAGTTATCACAGACATCAGGGTACTCCCACGTGCATTTTCATTGTCCTATGATAGCTGGAATGTAAATGGATATTTTCATTTGATATAACACTGGATGCAATAATGTTATACTCAGTTTAAATTAGAAATATTTTGGAAATAAAATATAATCATCAGTGGGGTTGGTAATTACACATTCAGCAAGATTACAGAGAATTTACCAGCTATTAAATTTGAGTTTCAATATTCTTTAAAAAAATCCTTTACTGATTATCTAACTTATTTTACATGTAGTCATTCTTGGTAAAATTTATATGTGAATACACTTGAATTGAAGCTCCATTTTAACTGCATTCTTACCTGCCTTTATTCAAATTGGGATTATTTGTTGTAGAGTGGACACTTTTTCATCAGTATTTCTCTATATTTAAAATATCATTATTCGCACTCACCCTCATTCTTTTCTGGCTTCTTTAAATGAGAACTTTGCTTTCATGTCTCCTCTTTTCCCTCTTATCATTATGTTCCTGAGCCTTTTCACTCCACTATTCACAGCAGATTTTCTAACCTACATAATTTTTAGAAAGTTTTATTTTGGTGAATAGTATAAAACAATCTCAAAAAAAAAATAATTCACTAAGTTCCTAAAATTTTAATGATGCAACAAAAATTTCCTACTTATTATTTTTTTCTAATATGTTTTTAAATGATGTTTTGCCTTTTTTTTTTAAACCCTAGATGTATGAATCTTTTTTTTTTTTCAACGTTTATTTATTTTTGGGACAGAGAGAAACAGAGCATGAATGGGGGAGGGGCAGAGAGAGAGAGGGAGACATAGAATCGGAAGCAGGCTCCAGGCTCTGAGCCATCAGCCCAGAGCCCGACGCGGGGCTCGAACTCACGGACCGCGAGATCGTGACCTGGCTCAAGTCGGACGCTTAACCGACTGCGCCACCCAGGCGCCCCAAGATGTATGAATCTTGATTAGAAAATCTCTATCCATTTATTAGAGTTTCTCTCTAATCTAAAATCCCAAAGCCAATTGTAGAACAGTTCCAGTAAATTGACCAAAATCAACAACATTCTATTTTTAATTCTGAACATACTTATATAACATTTAAATATTAACTGGTCATATTTTATCTCATTCTCAGAATATAATTTATAAAAGATTAAGAATTAACATTAAAGCTTCCAATTTTCTGAAAAATGTTATATAAAGTGCATTATGAGGATTGAAATGTCTGACAGTGAAAATGCTAAAACACTATTGCTTCATAAGGAAAAAAGAATTGATCTATATTAACTTGAAAGTTGATCTGTAAGAACCCTTGCATTTGTAGATGCTAGTTTCCATTCTTGAAACAGGATAGAAAAATTAAAAGAAGTCCCACAGTGCTTGTTTGTCTTCCAATAGTCAAACAATTTACTTCTGAAATTTAATTTTAAGATAGGGTAAAATGTTTCTTAGATTATGACACTACCTCTATTCTCTATGCCTGATCAGGCCAAAACTGATTTCTTGATTTACCCCAGATCCATAATCATACAAAAAGCCTCTAAAGTTGCCCCAAGGATTCTGATTGGTACTGAAATCATTTTGAAAATATTACAAAATCTTATCGAATCCTTTATATATATATATATACATACACACACACACACATATATACATATATACACACACATATATATAGTCTATTAACTGGAAAAGGGAATCTTAAAGAAGATATATTTGTTCTTTAATATTTTGAGATAAAAACCCAGAACTTTTCTTTTACTGTAATCCACTAGTTGGATTTCATATCATGTTTCTTTTCTATAAATAGTCATAATATAAGTTGTACAATATCAAGTTTATTTTTTAACATCGAACAAGAATTTAAAGGGAATTATGAAGCAAACCTCAATATTGTTATATATTTTAGGATTCCTCACCCTATTCTTTTTGGATGCCTTTCCCATACCTGATTTGGTAGTAGCCTCTTAGTCACTCAACTTTATGTGGCTTTCCTCAAATATCCAACTTCATTTTCATAAAAATAACCAATTTTACAGTCCTATTTTACTTATTTATGTATTTACAATGACATAATCATTGATGAAAATATGCATACTATCTCTTAGCATGCAAATAATTCAACATTCAGAACCACAGTACATGGTGAAATTAAAGATGAGTCCTACAGAAGCATGCAGGGTGACACACATATCACACAGTAGGTTTTACAGAAGGCATGAAGAACATCCAGTAAAGGAACAGATGGTTTAAATGGAAGTAATACATTTATTGTACGGTTTTCTTTTTTCTTAAAATGTCAGGTCCACAGTTAGATGTGTCTTGTGAGGATAACTGCATTTGCTTAGCAGGAGGAAATAAGCAACCCTTGGGAGGTTGAGCTCAAAGTCAATATATGCAGAAGAATCACCTAGGACCTTTGCTAAAATTCAGAATCTTAACACTAATCCAAAGGCATTGGGTCTGGAGAGAAACATTTTTTTCTAAACTGGCATCCCAGATAATTCCAGTACAAGTGATCCATAGAATATATTTTGTGAAATAATGACCTATCATGTCCAGTTCCCAGAAACAGGGAATACTTTGCTTCCTAAGATCTAATATGACATTACCACTATTTTATTTTTATCTTGACTGTGGATGTAAGGATGTCTTATGTAGAAAATTTAGAAAATATTGGAAAATAAAATAATAAAAATCTCCCCAAATTTCACTCTTCAGATATAATATTTAAAAAATACATATTTTTGTGTATTTCCATTGAATCATCTACACACACATACCTTTATGCATTATATGAGAAGTAATTGTTTTTGCAGGGGAGGGGAATCTTTTTCCATCTGTATTAGTCACATTCTAATAAAACAAAATAGAAGCCATGCTAGGTATTGCAAACAGGGAATTGGAAATCTTCCAGATGCTGTAGAAATTCAGGTATTAGTGACTCCAGGAAGTCACTAGTCACCATGACTAGCCTAGAATCTAGGAGCTCAAAGCAGGAACCACAACACAACTGAAGCTTAGATAGCTGAGAGGAACCTGATCCTCTTGGTGATTAGTCCACCAAGGATGTTTGGCACTTGGACCTCTGGGAAGGTACAGTGTATGATGCTCCCTGCCAGCAGCTGCAAATGGAGATAATTTTTATTCCTGAAGTACTACTAATAGTAACTACAAACAGGATAGGGGTTTCTTAAAATTCCTATGTACTAATAAATCTCCCTCTAATGCTTCCCACTAAAAATATAGTAGAAACTCAGATGTCAGGAGGTTTGTCTTCTCCAATCCCAACAGAACATAGTATAGGAGGGCAGGCTTGCTGTTGAGACAAAAATAGTCACCACAATCCACCCCTTGGTTTACTCAGCACCAATATATTTACTTCTAAGCTATATAAAGTTCATAAAATACCAGTAACAACTCAATGCTTTCTCCTAATAAGGTACAATTCTTAATTTATATGAAGAAACTTTTACCATCTTTTAAAAAATGTTAGATACAAAGTCCATCAGTCACTATCCAGTGTATCCTCTCTGGAATGCTATTAATTCAATTTTCATTTGAACATAAATCCACCTGAATATCTGTTACTACCTAAAGACTCAATTTAAAAGCTACTAGCAAGAATCCTTATATAAAATAGCAGGAGAAATGAAGAAGAAAGGAAAATTTTAGTCAGTGTTTATAAGTATGTGCAAATGACAAATTGGCAGTTTGTCTCCATATTTTTGTAACTTGTCCCAAAGCTGTAGTTGTAACTTATGATTCATTGTTCCTTTGCCCATCACATGTCCCCTTTGCTGAGTTGATTTTTCATTAACTTTTACCATTAGATGAAAGTTGAAGAAATTCACCAGAAATATCCCTTGAATTTAAGATAAACTTCTCTCCATCCCAATTATGTATCATTAACAAATTCCCCCTTGAATAATGAGGTCAATCACCTCAATCCAGTTATTCTAAAGCAGTACCTAAAATCATGAGAGTCCAGGGGTTCCTGGATGGCTCAGTTGGTTAAGCATCTGACTTTTGATCTTGGCTCAGGTCATGATCTCAAGGTTTGTGAATTCGAGCCGTGCATCAAACTCTGCACTGATGGTGTGAAGCCTGGTTGAGATTCTGTCTCTCCCTCTCTCTCTCTGTCCGTGCCCTTCTCTCTCTCTCTCTTTCTCTCAAAATAAAGAAATAAAACTTAAACAAAAATCATCAGTCTAAAACTGAGGTTATATAAAAGCAAAAATAAGAATGGGTAATCAATACTCTGGAAACTCATAACTACAATTAGCCATTTTAAATGGTGGATATCTTATTGGTAATTTGTTACACAGATATATAAAGATGGAACTTTTTAAAGGATGTTGAGATAACTCAAGTATTGGTAACTGTAAGAATCTGCTACTGCCCTGAAGTCTAGATGAACCAAAAGAAAACACCTAGAAAGCTCTGGATGGCCGTTTCTCTGGGACAGAAAGAATACACTATCACTGGGGCAGGAAGTGCCAAAAGAAACTGAGAGATAGGACTGACTTTGCTGCTTAAGCAACACTGCAAAGAAATGAAAAAAAGAAAGGAAGTTCCTTTTCCCATGTCCTACTATTTAAATCGTTTCTAGCTTTTCTTATTGCTATAACTTAACAAGAAGTTAATTGGTGGGGTGCCTGGGTAGCTCAGTCGGTTGAGCGTCAGACTTCGGCTCAGGTCATGATCTCATGGCTCCTGGGTTCAAGCCCCACATAGGGCTCTGTGTTGACAGCTCAGAGCCTGGAGTCTGCTTCAGATTATGTATCCCTTTCTCTCTGCCCCTCCCTCGCTCATGCTCTGTCTCTCTCTCTCTCTCAAGAATAAATAAAACATTAAAAAAAATTAAAAACCAAAGAAGCTAATTGGTAACAGAATCTAAAAATGTAGATTGTAGACCCTAACTCCAGTATCAGAAGGTAATATAGACAATAGGCAAATAACTAGCATACATGGTATTGGACATATTTTGAGACCAATATTTTAATGTCGACAATATAGTCCAATTCAAGACTACAGTAATTTTTTGAATTATCCCTGTGTCCAGATCCCATCCCTAACCAAGCTATTCTCCACATGGTAGTAAGGATAAGCTTCCCAAACTGAAGCACTGAAATTCTGAAACCTTGAAATAAATTCCCTGGCCACAGGGTAAAGTTCAAACTCTTGAACATAGCTAACAATTCTCTTTGTGATCCGGCCTCTGCAGCCTCAGCTGTCATTTTTCTTTGACTCCCATCTCATCACACGGAGATTTCTGAATAGTTTTTTTGTCTTTTGTTTTGTTTTGTTTGTTTAACATGTCATGCTCTCAACTTGATTCTAAATTATTTAGATGCATATCAGTCTGAAAATGTTTGTCTCTTTTCTTGGGTTTTTCCTACTCATCCATTGGATTTTTCACTTAATCATCACTTTATTAGAAGACTCTCCTGAATTTTCTATGCATGTCTTTCTTGTAGCACACTACTTACTATCATTTATTGTAAGTGCTCTATCAATTTTCTGACCTATGAGTAAGACCTCCTTGAGGACAGGAAAGTGTTGCTTACCCGTCAATTCTCATGATGGCATCTAATTGGTAGGTAAACCATTCCCAGAAGGGAAACCACACATTCCATTTCCATATGTAAGTAGTTGTTCAGCATAATTAAATGAAAAGAAATTCAAAGTAAAATGACAATGAGATACACATTTTTATCATTTTGGTAAGGGATAAAATATTTTATAATATTCAAACAAAGCCCTTAACATTACAAGCTGGGGTATAGACTCATGGAACTTCTATGAGGGCTATCTGGATATATTTGTTAATACATTTCAATCCAGAAATTCCAATTCTAAGGATAATTCAGTGACAGAAAACATTATGTGTCATAATACAAAATTATAATTGACCCATTATACTTAAAAAGAGAATTAAATATTTAATATATATAAGTCATAATGTTTTCTAACTATTATTAAGAATATAGTCAATCCAGGAGTACATATGCAATATAGTGGAATAGGAGTTTTCTACCAGTTTTCTCCCCAAAACATTGATTTTGATAATCACCCATGGATCAGAATAATTTTGTGGAAGTCTAAGAGTCAAGCTGAAGAAGTTCCAGCATGCCAGTGGAACAAAAAATTTGAGACAATACACTGAAGAGGGTAAAAGGAAGAATTTCACTTTATTCACATCACTCTTCCCTCAACAGTATAGGTCAGGGTCAAGGGAGACACTCTAGGCTTGTGATTTCTCCCTCAGCAGAAAGTAAGAGCACGTGAGTGAGTACTTGGATTTTTCAGCTGTGTGAAAGGCTGCCTAGGAGGCCCACTTCTCTCTTGCCTCATCCAGAGCACTGGGTGAGCTGCCTGACTAACAGACCGATGTGGAAAACAGCAGCTAGGGCTTAGAACATATGAAAGAAACCTGGGTCCTACCAAATACTTTGTGGAATGTATCAGAAAGCCAACCCATGAGCCACTGGGGATGCCTCACATGTGGATCTCCCTCAGGGGTCTTTGGGCACCCCAAACATTCTGTGTTCCTCATACAAACATACACACAACCTGGCTGGCTTCCTGTGCCTTCCCTCCAGAGTGGTGGGTGTTGGCCTTTGCAGACAGCAAGTGAGCATGTGTAGAAAGCCAGCCCAACTTTGCAGAATTGGGAGAAACTACCCAAATGTGAGCATTCAGCACCATTCTAGGGGAAGCAAATGAGAAGTTGTCAGCTCCCAATCAGGCTTTTAAGAATCAAGAGAAAGAATACAATTTTAAGAATTTCCTCCACCCTTGCCCCTAGAAGGATCAAGAATGAGAAACAGGTGTATCCATAGAAGAGATCTAAGAAAGCTTCATCCCAAGGATGGATGACAGAAGGCATTTCATTTTAAAAGGCAACTGGATATACTAGAGGAGGTAACTGCTTTTTCAAATGTGCAGATGGCATAAGGACTTCAGAACATAAAAAAAATAAGGAAACATGACACCTTCACCACCAACAACAAAAAACAGTATTTTTTCTGCAGCCAACCCCAATGGAGATCTGCAATTTTCCTGATAAAGAATTCAAAATAGTTGTTTAATGAAGCTCGGTTGGATACAAGAAAATACAGAGACAAATCAATGAAAACAGGAAAATAATATACAATCAAAATGAGAAGTGTATCAGAGATAGATATCATTAAGAAGTTACCAATCAGAAATTCTGGAATTGAAGAGTGCAATGAAGAAAATGAAAAAAAATAAAGCAACAGAGGGCATTGATGGCAGACTTGATCAAGCAGAAGAGAGAATCTTTAAATCTGAACACAGTCATTTGAAATTATCCAGTCAGAGGAGAAGAAAAAAACTGAAAACGAGTGAGGAAATCCTGTATGAATTGTAGGAAACCATTAAATGAAACTATTTATATATTATAGATGTCTCAGAAGAGAAGAGAAGAGAAGGGAAATGGGCCAGAAAGCTTATTTGAAGAAATAATGGCTGAGGACTTCCCAAATCTGTGGAGAGATTGAGACATCCAACTTCACAAAGCTCATAAGTCCTGAAGACAGATTCAGCCCAAAGAGATCTCTTCCAAGACAGATCATGATTACTCTGTCGAAAATCAAAGACACTGAGAATTTTAAAAGTAGGAAGAGGAAAAAGAATCTTCATATATAAGAAATCTCTATAAGAATATCATTGGACTTCTCAGCAGAAAGAATTCAGACCAGGAAAGAGTGGAGTGATATATTCAGAATGTGGACAGAAAAAAAAAAAAAAAAAAAGGCTGCCAACCAAGAATATTTTACCTGGAAAAGTTGTCCTTCAGAAATGAAATGGAATCATTTTCCCAAACAAAACTTGAGGGAATTCATCACCACTAGACCTGCCTTACAAACAGATGCTGAGAAAGGTTCTTAAAGCTGAAATTAAAAGGTACTAATTAATAACATGAAAGTATATGAAAAAAGTAAAACACACTGGTAAAAAGAAGTATATAGTCAAATTCAGAATGTTCTAATACTGTAATAAGGTGGTAGTTTAATCATTTAACTGTAGCATAAATGTTAATGGACAAAAGTATTAAAAATTCCTAGAGCTACCTAATTTATAAATGGATTTAAACTGATGATTTCATCATGTTTTCAGGAATTTTCTGGCCCAGAACATCAAAACACATCTCAAAAAATCAAATGGCCACTGAAAAAAATAACATTTGTTGGTGGCTATATTAAGTGTTTAACTTCATTTGCTTTTACTTCTTTATCTGTATATTGTGAATCATCACAGTAAACAAACCAGGAATGATTTCCTGGATTTTCTGGAATCATTATAGGTGTGTGTGTGTGTGTGTGTGTGTGTGTGTGTGTGTGTGTGTGTGTCTTGAGTTTCCCTATCCTTTTGTCCTTGATTTGGCTATAGTGAAGAAACCAATTCATTAGAGGCACACTCAGTTTCTTCTTCTTTTTTTTAAAGTTTATTTATTTATTTATTTTGTGAAACAGAGTGAGTGAGAGAGATAGAGAGAGAGAGCAGGGGAGGGGCAGAGAGAGAGGGAGAAAGAATCCCAAGCACATTCTGCACTGTCAGCACAGAGCCCGATGCAAGGCTTGATCCCACAAACCAAGAGACTATGACCTAAGCTGAAACCAAGAGTCAGATGCTCCACCGACTGAGCCACCCAGGTGCCCCTCTTCTGGTCCTCCAATATATCATTTTCATTTTTGGTCTTTTAATTCTATTTCTTCCACTAAAGTCCTACACCTACAAGCTAGCAAGGTTAAAGTTTAATAAACACTTAACCACTCTGTTAAATTTAATATATAATTTTAAGCTATGCTGGGCTTAGTCTTTGCTGGTTAGAAAAAAAAGAAAAAGAAAAGGAGAAAGAACAAATCAATTTTGCTTTCTAATACTGTGAAGATGATTTTCAGTAGTACTTAAGAACTAAAGGGGGATAAGTGATTGATAAGGTAATTAAATGATAAAAAGTATCAGGCAAGGATGCAGAAAAAGTACAAATGAGGAAAATGATCAAGTATGCTTGTTCTAAAAAAATTACAGTTTCAAATCATATAAATTATAATTCTTAGAGCATAAAAGAAATCTGCTCCTGGCCTATAATTTTTTTCTAATGCTTTTTTTTTTCTTTTAAGCAATCACTCTGGATATGCTTTCCCTTCCTCTTTTTGCTTCCTTCCCATTAGTGTCATGATTTTTAAACAAGGCAATTACTTCATCATCCATGTCATTTTTCCTGTTAGTTTTATGCCCTTTTTTTCAAAAATTAAAAAATTAAAAATCTCAGTAATTTTAAAACTTCTTTGTTTTTCACAATCTTTCATAATTTTATTACAAGTATCATGAAAATCAACCACCATTAACATGGGGCAATGTGTAGTGTCATATATATTAGAGAATAAGTTAATAGTTGTTACAGATTGTGGACACTGTTAGTATCTCATACCAAGACACTGAAGTTAGAATATGCTACAGAGGCTTGTGTCTAAATCATTGATATCAAATTAACAGTTTGGGGAATGTAAGTCTTCCAGGTTATTAGAGTTGCTTTTCTGGAAGCAACAATTTGGACATTACCTAATAGAGTTCAAGTATTAATGTAATTACAAAACATAGAGTTAAACTTTAGTAATGTTATTAGTGGTATATGGATACCTTGAACTTTCTATCTCCTTACTTTTCTCCTTTTTTCCATCTCTCCTTACTTTCAGCTCATGGTTCTTTTCTTTATTCTAGTTTTCTTAATAAATAAATTCTTCTTATCTCTCTACATAATGACATTCTATGCTCTCCTGGGTAGGAAGATTCACTTAAACACCTGCCTAGAGAAATCCAACCCACACAACTGATCACCACTAGCACTCTAAGCAGGCCATCCCTATACCTTAGACAAAGGATGGGTTTAGACAGTGACTTTTTGGATACAAAGATGAGGAAATGCTTCAATGTTTTTATGTAACAACATTTGATTTGAGTTAGAATGCAAAGTACAGTGGCAGGCCTTAACATCAACTTTGTAAAAGTGACTCAATATACTTGGAAATGTTTTCATTATACTCATATTCACTTTCTGCATTTCAAAACTATTCTGAGATTAGAAAAAATGTGAAAGGCAGAAAAAATACTGTGTTTTTTTATGGGAAACCATTAAACACTGATGTGTTTAATATGCAGATATAAGTAAGTGTTACAAATTTATTAACATTTAAGACAAATGTGACATTCCTTTAGATTTTCCTCAGTAAAAGAACCTGATGATTATCACAAGTATCAAACAAATAATGAGTATTCACAGGACTTACAGTACTACCCTAGGTTCATATATATTAAATTCAATAATTGTTTTTTAAAAAAAATTAATATTTATTTACTTTTGAGAGAGAGAGAGAGACAGAGCATGAAGCGGGGAGGGTCAGAGAGAGAGGGAGACACAGAATCTGAGACAGGCTCCAGGCTCCGAGCTGTCAGCACAGAGCCCCACGCGGGGCTCGAACTCATGGACTGCGAGATCATGACCTGAGCTGAAGTCGGATGCTTAACCGACTGAGCCACCCAGGCGCCCCTCAATAATTGTTTTTAAATAAATAAGTGGAAAGCCCTATTTAATGCATTTCATAGGATACAAAAATCAATTCATATTTAAAAAATAATTTTTAATGTTTATTTTTGAGAGAGACAGAGACAGAGTTCAAGCAGAAGAGGTACAGAGAGAGGGAGACACAGAATCCAAAGCAGGCTCCAGGCTCTGAGCTGTCAACACAGAGCCTGACAAGGGGCTCAAAGTCATAAACTGTGAGATCATGACCTGAGCTGAAGTCATACACGTAACCGAGTGAGCCATCCAGGTTCCCCTCAAATCAATTTATCTTTAATTAACAGTCTAACTACCCATTATCAACTATGTGATGTCTCTCAACATTCAACTCTCTGCCTACTCCATCACAGAACTCACATAGCCTAACATGACTGAAGAAAAACTCAAAACAATGCTGTTACCATTAAATTCATGACCAATGTCAAGGTTGCCTAGCAGTATACAGTATCTGGTCCCTGTCTCTCCTCCTCTTTCATGTGACTATTTTTAATGTTTTCCTTTTCTTTATACTTTGAATACCTCCTTCCAAAATTCAGTCTTTTGCTGACTTTGCTTCCTGTTTCCCTCATAGGAAAAAAAATGAGTCAGTTAGAAAATGTGGTAGGCAAACCATGGGATGACCTCCAATGAATCACACTCTAGGAGAAGACCCTTCTACTTGATGTGGGAATGACCTATAACCTACTTCCAACCAATAAAATATGGAAAGGGTATGGCATGTCACTCACATTATACAGCAAAAACAGAAGGATTTTGCAGATATAATTCATATGTCTATTCACTTGATTTCAGTTAATCAAATGAGACAGTATTCTGGGTGGGGCTGACTTAAGATAATTCTGAAAAAGGGCATAGACCTTCTCTGAAGACAGAGATTCAAGCAGAACATATCTCTGGTATTAGCTTTAAATAAGCAAGCTCTCATGAATTCTACAGCTGCAAGGAAATAAATTCTGACAACATGTGAGCTGAGAAGCAGACCTCAAGTCTTAGGTAAAACCACAACCCTGATTAATACCTTGATTACATTCTGGTGAGCCCCAAAACACTGGACAAAGTTACCTGTGACCCATGAAAACTGAGATAGTAAGCATATGTCGAACAAGCAGCTAGTTCATGGTAATTTGCTATGCAGCAATAGAAACTTAATATAGATGATTACTTTTGATTGTGTATACACACCCACCTGATTCTGAACCCATGAGGTTTTCTTTTCCTCTTATAATGGTGGATGGATTTTTCCTGAACATATTGAAGAGAGTACTTTATATACTAATGTCTTTCAGCTATTCAAGGACATTGTTTTCTGTGTATGTGTGCATATGTGTGTAACTCATAACCCCTTCCTCCCTCAGACCCATTTCTTTGCTCTCCTTAACAGCAGCATACAAATTTTAAAAAGTTTATATGTACTGACTATTCTGTCTTGAACCATGTCTGATAAACACTTCATGCTCACCATCATTTATTTCACCTATCTCTCACCATTCCACAAAGTTTCTCTTACCAAGGTCAACAATAACTTTCATACTGCTGTATCTAAAGGTCAATTACCTTTTACCTAATTTGGTTTGTCAATAGCACATAGCAGTGTGGATTACCTCTTTCTTGAAACAGTTTATTCAGCTTCTAATACACCGCACATTGATGATTTTTTTTTACTACCTTAGTCTTTCCCCAATATCCTTTGCTATTTCTTATCCTCCTGAGCTCTTAAAATTAACATTCTACTTGAATATGGGCTTCATTTTCTCTATCAGCACTCACTTCTGTAGTAATCTCATCATTTTTCATGGAGTTAGCCACCATCCACTTTCTGACAACTTCCCAATTAATTGTTTTAGCCTTGGCTTCTTTGCTAAACTCAAGACTTATGAATTTGACACTCTCCTAGAATATCTATCTTTGTGTCCAGTAAGGATCTCACACTTACTATCCACAAGCCTACTGAGATCTACTGTAATACTGTAATACCTTTAGAATATGATCAATTTATACCACTTCCACACATGACCCAATCTAATCTACATCATCTCTCCCCTGGAATACTACAAGAGTGTCCATTCTAATCTCTCTGCTTCAGTGCAATAATCAGAGTGATTCTTTTGAAACATAAAATGGTTCCTCTCCCTCCGGTGCCCCAGCTCTTCTAATGGTCCCTCCTTTTGCTCATATTAAAGGCCAAAACCTCTTTAATGGCCTTCAAAACCCTTTATAAGAAAGTTCCATTTTCTTTCTGACCTCAGCCCTTCATGTACTCTACTCTAGCTACATCAGTGTCCCTGGTTTACTGTTCACATGCCAGGCAAAATCGTGCCTTAGGGACATTTCATTGATTGTTCCCTCTACCTGGAATATTCCTCCCTAGATATCTATACCTCCTTTAAATCTTTGCATATCACCCTGTCAATGAAACTAACCTAACTAATATGTTTAAAATTGGAATCTGCTACCCACCAAGACTTCTGTTAGCCCTTTCTCTGATCTTTATTTTTCCAATGAATTTATCACCTTATAATGTACTGCATAACTTTGTCTTATTATTTATTAATGTGTTTTAGCATCTGACCAGAAGAACTATAAAATAATAAGTTTTCAATACTCATAAATAAAGGACTGATGAAAAAGAGAATAAATGAATGAACACATAAATATGAGGAAAGTTAGCTTAGAAAGGTTCAGTGATTTTGGGGGGCACCTGGGTGGCTCAATTAGTTAAGCGTCTGACTCATGGCTTCAGATCAGGTCATGATCCTGTGGTTCATGAGATCAAGTCCCACGTAGGGCTCTGCACTGAGCATGGAGCCTGCTTGAAGTTCTCTCTCTCCCTCTGTCCCCTCCCCTTCTTGCATGCAGTCTCTATGTCTCTCTCTCTCTCTCTCAAAAAAAATTAAAACAAAAGTTTAGTAATTTTTTTCCAGATAAGAGTACCAAAGCCAGTATTCAAATCTAGTCTTTCTGGTTCCAAGAGCTATGTTTTCAAACGCAATAGGTGTGCTAAATTTCAAGGCCTGAATTATATTTTGGAAATACAAAGATAATAGAACGTTGTAATTACACTCAGGAGTTAACAACATAATGAAAATAAAATGTAAAAAAAAAAACAAACAAACAAAACAGTAATTTTAATTGTTTTTAGGTATTTTGTAATGAGGTCTCTCCAGGAGCTCAGGAAAAAAAAAGGGATATTTACATATGGTTTCTAAAGATTAGAAGTTTATTAGCTGCTTGCAGCATATATAAGAAAGAGAATGGTATTTCCAAAGATATGGAGGAAATAGAGACAGTGGAAAGTTTAGTGAGAGAAGAGGAGGTAGACAGAATGGGGAGGTGGCTTTAAGAATGTAAAAGTCTAACAACAATGGACTCAAGACTTTTTATTTTAAATATTAGTCCAGTTAATATAGTAAGTAATGATCTTTGGTCAGGGATCAAAAATTCTGAACCCTACGATTCTGCTTTGCCATTGTTACTACCCTAGAGGTCTCTGCAAAAAAATTACCTATAGTACACACACCTAGCAAATTTTCAACTTTATTGTCATAAGATCTTTATCTCTGGCACCAACCTAACACTCTTGGATTGGTTTAGGCTGTTGGCAGAATTTCATGGCTCTGTGTTAGATGTCCACCTACATGAATAAATGTTGATCAAAATCCCTCTTTGGTAACTTCTAACTTAGTTTTTAACCTAAAACTCCATCAGTGTCTTTCCACACTGGTGATAAGAAATGGTGAGTGACTGAGGGCGGGGTGGGGGGGGGGAGGAGGAGAGTGGGAGGGAGAGGAAGAGACATGAAACACCAAGAAAAATGAAAAGACTAAGAATTGAAATTTTTTTGAGAATGAATCTCAAGGTAAATGAATCTCAAAGTCTAACTTATCTTCTTGAGGACTATCTCACATGAGAGCCACCTTTGGCCTTATGTAGGTATAGAGGGAATCCTTTCCTAGAGATCAGAGTTTGCAAGGGAGACAACACCATAACAGAGCCTGTAAAATAATTTGTCTTCAGTTAACTCACTCTCTACTCTATGACTGAGGAATGAATGAAGGAATCCTGCATGTCTTGTTTAAGTAAGTAGATAGTGTTAAGCTATTGAAGCATGTTGAACAGGAGGGTGACATCTGATACTCATTTTATATAAATGGAAGAAAGGATAAGCAGAAAAATAAAGTTAATCTGGACATAGGGAGACCAGTTTGGATGCTCTTTATTTTGATGAGAATTTAAGTATAGGCAAACAAAATATGAAGGAGAAAGAGAGACAAACGTGAAAGATAGGAAAGGTCAAAAATGTAAAACAAAAAACAAAGCACAAGGACAATACAGATTATATGAGAGAGTAAGGAGTTTAGGATGATTCTCAGATTTTGGCTTTGATAACTAGAATTACTGGGAAAACTAGTTAGATGACATATTTCCAGGTGAAAGAAAAAGGTCAGAGTGCTTGAATCTCTCTACATGAACAACAGTTAATATCTTGCAGCGATTAGTACTTTGTCAGGCTAAAAAAAACAAAAACAAAAACAAAAACAAATAGCAACAGCAAAACACACCAAAAAAAAAATCTGTTTTAATGTACTAATACCCCTGAATGAGGATATCAGTTGTCAGTTAAATAGAAAGATTTTTAGGCTTAGAACACACTGGCCAATCTACTAATTTGCGATCATCATCAGGCATTAGCTGTTTGCCAGACAACTACATGTTCCAACTGGGAAGATTCTCTCATGCTAACCAAAGATGAGATTATTTGACATCTTCGGGAAGCTTTTTATGTTAACTAAGGTTCTAGCAACAGATTGCACTAATTTTACCTGAAGATATCTTACAAAGTAAATTAGATTAGGTAACTGAGTTACTTTTAAAATTGCCATAATTGGGGGTGGGGTGGTTAAAGGACAGTCTATTCCAATTCATTGTATACTTCAATATATAAATATTTTTCCTACTTGGATAACTGTAATATTTGTGTGTTTATTCTTATAATTTGAAAAGAAACTGCTAATATATGTGGCCCATTTTTCTAAAATTAATTTTAGATATAACTTAGTATGCCCTTTGAATTTCATGTTTTCCAAAGCTCAGGGAAATGTTACTTAAACATGAATACTGCATCCATTTAAATAGCTATGGGTTTTTCTTTTAGAATACCTTAAATTCTTAGATTGGACTGTTTTCTGCTCTATATCCTTGTCTCTTATAAAATTGGTTTACTGACAGTATAGTAGAATGGTTAAAAGTAAGGTACAAGAATCAAAAGGACATGGGCTTGGATTTCTGTATCTGCCACTTACACATTGCGTGTAGCACACAAATTGTGTGTGGCAAGTTTTTAGCTGCAAGTAACAAAACTACTGACTCAAAAATTATTAATCTATAAATAAATTTATCATCTCACATAACTAGGATTCCAGAGGTAAGTTAGACTCCAGAGGTGCCCCTATTTACTGATTCTAATAATCCTTCAATTATCCTCTCACATTTTCCCAATAAATCCTTGCATTAGGTACAGCAGTTCAATGAATTCCTTAAGATCCAATAGGCTGCCTGTCTTTCAGGAATTTGCTTCTTCTGTACATGAACAAAAGAATATATAGCTCTACTTATTTCTTTTGGTCATCTTGTAATCACAAAGGAAACTGCCTAAGAATTAAACCAACACTAAAATATCTGTAGGGCAAGAAAAGAAAAACCTTGGATCCTTGAGGATGTCCTTGAGTTACTGGTCAACTAAACCTAGATAGCTTTCTTTCTCTGGACTTTAAAGTCCTTTACTGATCAAATCAATGTGAGATTAGGAGTTTCTGTGCTGCTACATACAGATTCTAAGTGGCAGGTGAAGAAATAAAAACCCAAGTCTATGTAACATGTAACTCCCCTGTTTCACTTTTAGTTATGTCGTATTGTCTTTATTAGCCATGAAGAAAGAAAGAGATATAAAAAAAGAAACTTAGCTCAGACATTAAAATATTTTAACTGAATAAATCACTTTTGGTACAAACCCATATTTGGACCAGGATAAAGATGTGCCATAAAGTGCTTCCTTTAGGCTTAATTGGAACCAGCTCCTAGAACTTTGGAATATGGTGGTCTTCTGAAATAGATGGCCATGTGGAGGAATGGTGGATTTTTGTTTCAATTAAAAAAAAAAAAATTCTAGTAGGGGCGCCTGGGTAGCTCAATTGGTTAAGCATCCAACTTTGACTCCGGTCATGTGAGTTTGTGAGTTTGAGACCCACATCGGGCCCTGTGCTGACAGCTTGAAGCCTGGAGCCTGCTTCACATTCTGTGTCTCCCTCTCTCTCTGCCCATCCCCCAATCTCTCTCTCTCTCTCAAAAATAAAACAAAACAAAAAAATTTAATAAAAAGTTCTACTGGAAAGATATAAAGTGAGTCGAAAGGAATGTGGAGGTGAACATTATCCATGACAATGTGTGATCTTAAATTATTTATTTCAGTCTTAATATTATTATAAAATGGGGACAATAATAATAACAATAAAAGTATTTATTTCTTTGAGTTCCTAGGATGATTAAATAAAATAATGCATATAAAATACTTAAAGCAGGTACAACCTGAAAAAATAATGCATATAGAATAAAATACTCAAAGCAGGCACACCCTGAAAATTCAACCAACCTTATTATTAGGTTTTTATTCATTTCTGTGAACATTCTAAAAGAAATTTCATAGTGTAAGTTGTGCAGAATTTCTCCAGATTCACTCTCTACCCTTCATAAGCCTTCTCTGCATCTCATGATCATGGCTCATACTACCTACAAAATTGTCCCATGCCCTATAATTTCTGCCTAAGTTTGATCAATGTGAAACATGGACAAATTAGAGGCAGGGAGTAGAGAGAACTCGGAGTATTTATTCCTCAGGTTTCATCTCTTTACGTTGCCATGAATTGACTGCATTTGTCTATCAAAACTCACATTTCCTCTCTGATTATTTCTAACACAGAGATACCCACTCAAGATTACAGTAGCCACTCTGCTTCCTTGCCTCTTTGGTCAAAGGATGTTTACAGTTACCTCTTTGACTGGCCTTGGGTAACAGTGTATTATGCCCTGATGGCTTCCTTGAAATGGACTACATCTTTGCTTTACTAAACCTCTCCTCAAATTATCCATTTCAGTGTACATTACATTTACTGGTGGGACTCTGACACTATTACCTGAATTATTTCTTCAGTTTTCTGAAAGTCAATTCTGTTTTTATTGCTACCAGTGGTAATTTTAATTTGAAATTGATGCTTATTTTTTCAAATTTTTCTTATTCAAGATCAATTATCATCTCTGTATCCTATCTCCCTACAGCTCTTTGTGTCTTTTTCAATGGAGTCAGGTTTTCTTGGATCTTCTCGACATCTTTCTTTAAAGAATTTAACATTTTTCTGCTAGTTTCTCTAATAAATCATTTTCAGAACTTGACCTTTCCTCTGAATCTTCAGAGAATAGTTTTGTTTTCATTTATTTTTGTTTTTTGGTTTTGTTTAGTTTGTTGACATACGTTTTGATAGATATAATGGGCATATGTATCATGATTGTGGTCACATATATTTGACCATCCTTTCCTTCAAGAATTTTCACATAGTAAATTATATACCCTTTAAGGAATTTGAAAACAAAACAAAACAATAACAAAAACCTCCTGCCTCCAACCTGCCTGGCAGTCATGTCACACGTGTGCAATATAAACTCTAGTGGCTAAATGAGGTGATGGGCTCCACATAAGACCTACTGTCTGGTGAGAGTGCCCCAGAGAAGACGCCTGACTTTGAGGCAGCAGCTATGTGAGGTCTAATGTTTATGGCCAGCTGCTGAGTCAGTGGGATTTTCACTGGAGCAGTCCTAGGTGGTGTCAGAAATTGGCTTGTAGGTGAGAATCCACCAATCTGGACTTTTGTGGTTGTGGAGATTCTGAGAACCATACACTTAAAAAAAATGTTCTTCCTATTTATTCTTCTATCAATTGTGAGTGCTGACCATCATCATGGGTCTATTTTTCTTTTAATTAATGCAAGAAAAAAATTAATCTTTCAAAATGCTATCTTTGCAAACATGCAGACCATGAAGATTTACTTTGATGTCATTGCATACATGCTTGGTATTAGTAGCATTTCCCTAATGAGATTTTTTTCTTTGTTTTCTTTTTAATATTTTTTTATTTTAACTTGTTTTATTTTTTATTTTTTTAAATTTACATCCATTAGTTAGCATTTAGTGCAACAATTATTTCAGGAGTAGATTCCTTAGTGACCCTTACCCATTCAACCCATCCCCTCTCTCACAATCCCTCCAGTAACCCTCAGTTTGTTCTTCATATTTATGAGTCTCTTCTGTTTTGTCCCCCTCCCTGTTTTTACATTATTTTTGTTTCCCTTCCCTTATGTTCATCTGTTTTGTCTCATATGAGTGCAGTCAAATGATTTCTGTCTCTGACTGACTAATTTCACTTAGCATAATACCCTCCAGTTCCATCCATGTAGCTGCAAATGGCAAGATTCCATTCTTTTTCATTGCCAAGTAATACTCCATTATATATATATATATA